>NC_139803.1:3563853-4033853 GCF_963457635.1 Microchirus variegatus | reverse complement strand
GAAGAAAACCCAAACGCAACCTGCACACAGAAAGACCCTCAGTTGAACAAGGATTTGAACCAGTTGCTGTGAGGCAGCAGTGCTAGCCCTACTCTACCATGTGGCCCAGCAGTGACAGCCAGAGAAAGACAACACCTTCTAAAGTAGAACCAACCTTAACTTGGATCAAATATGCCAACTGCTTGTCTGTCTCTTACTTCAGACAATTTCCAATGGCAAACCCCTACAAAAAAACACACCGTTTGTGTGAATATCAGAGGTGTAGGTGTCCCACACACTTGCACACCCATCCCGTGTGGCTCAAGCGTAATCTGCGGCTGCTGCAGAGCTTTGTGGCCCAAATAGATTTGGTGCCAGCGTTACTTGATGAGCTACCTTGCAGCCAAATACACTAAGGTAAAGCGGACGGGGGGGAATTGGTGGATTAGCGGTAGAGTGGGCCGCCCTTCAATCGGAAGGCCGTGGGTTTTGATCCCCGGCTCTGCCTGTCCGGATAGCAAGTTTGTCCCTGGGAAGGGCAATCGACAACAAGCCATCCAGCGTTTGCAGTTGGTTTCCATGGTGTTTGCCTGCATAACTCGCCCCCGTTCATGCTTATGTCCACTTATTACCCAGGTAGCCTGGGAAGGGAACTATCTGGGCATGAGATTAAAGTGGAAAAAACGGGCTAGGACCACCATGAAAAGCACAGACAAATCTGTTAGGAACCATATTGTCATCCCAAATGTAACTCTTATGGGGTCCACATGGACATGAAGGCCGGGAAGTTGCTTCTGACGGCTATGCCGGTAGCGTGTGTCACTTGTAAGTCACTTTGGATAAAAGAGTCTGCCAAATGACTAAATGTGATATAATGAGAGTTGAAAAAATGCTAATCACAATGTCACCTAAATGCCACACTTTAAACTCCATATTTTAAAACATTTAACTAATATTCAAAGCAACGTAGAACGGCATTTGATGACTTCGCCCGGCTCTTGGGCCACTTTCCGAGGATTTCCAACAATGTCACCGTAATAAATTATCTTTAAGCACTAAAAAGACAGCAGAGGATTTGTGTTTGTCCACACACTGACTCATCAGGAGTAAACCCCCGTCGCGTACAGGACACGTCCTTTCAAAAGGAAGCATTTTTTGAACATCTTATTTCACCAACCGCTCAAAAATAAAGTCTCAGCTGTCACTGTATTTAAACAAAGGGTGTCAAAATGGAGGCATATTGTGTATTAAAAAGAAAAACAAAACAGCGTGGACTTCATGTTTAATGCCATCAATCTTTGATTAATTATCTCCTCTGAGACTGGAAACAGATTTTGGCAGACTGCAGTCGCACCGCCCTCAATCCTCATTGAGCTCTGCCTGTGAATAATATTGAACGAGAAACACAATAAATGGGTTTACATTCGCCCGAGTGCAGCAGGTTTTATTTTCTCATCACATTTATAAGAATAGAATCAGGCTGTCTCTGGTGTCTACTTTTGTTTCGCTGTCTGTCTCACGTCTCCGTTGTTTTTTTCCGTAGCCCCACCATCAGCTCAGCTGTCTCTTTTTTCCACGTCTGTATACGTGAGGATTTGAAAGATTAATTGCCACCTACTGTACCGTGGTTACTGTCAGGAGCCCCCGCTGGACCGTATATACAGAGACCGTAAGGCAACGGTATAGGTAGGGAATTCAACGAGGGAGCTGTTAACAGACCCGAGATTGAGAGTAAAAAAGAAGAAAAATAAGAGATGGCCTACGTGACGGCAGGAGACGGAGAGGGAATACAGAGTCGGAGGACGAGATGCAGAAGTGGAAATGAGCGAGAGATGGGGCCATCGAGGGAAGGGGGTCAGGCGAGAGAGTCGCGAGCAGAAAATGGAATTGGAAGCTAGTGTAGCGTCACTCTATCTAGATATGAAAATAAGGATATAGGTGGATTCAACTCTATAAGTGAGAGAGGCTTAGTGAGTCATATGCTAAGAAAGGTGTTTGAAACTGGTGTTTCTTGAACTTTTTTTATATGGAGACACACTTTTTGAAGGTGACAGACCATATATACAGTTTTCCCATAGGTTCGGTATGCGTCACGGTTTTTGAGCCACGGTATCGGCACGGTTTCGATATCTTAAAGGTGCATTATGTAATAAATCTAAAGCAACTGGCCATAAAATCCTCCTAATATGTCACAGAGACTCAGGAATAATGTTCATATAACAAACTGACACCAACAACAACAACAACAACAGTACAGACAAAATATTTACATTAAAACAAATGTTTTGCAGGCTGCAAATCATGTTTATGTTTTGAAATCATGATTTGGCGTCATGTGGCGCCACCTACCGCCGTCTACCAATTATTGCAGTCAGTAGAGTTTCAGCTGCCGAGCAACCACGGGTTGCCAGTTACGTCAGAAAACGAAACCTAAAAGACTATATTTTGAATTTGAATGTAGTAACTGTTTTTGGCCACATTCTTACATATGGCACCTTTAATGTAAAACCACTCAGACTAACAAAGGCAATATTGCATTGTAAAAATAATTAAAAGCACAGATATAATCACACCACAAACTTTATTTAAACAATAGTGCACCATCAGATCAAATGAAACGGCAAACATAAAACCACACAAATTATGAATATAAATAAAGTTTAGTGCCATCCAATAAAAAATAATCAACATTTTAATCCACTCACAGAAACTACAACTACAAATACGCCATGCTGCTCCAAACGAAAGAGAGGGGCGATGACGCTTGCTCCGGGTGGCGCTGTAGAGCGAGTGTCTGTCCAATATCCATGTCCAATATGAAGGTGGACGGACTGAAACGTACCGAAATGCTACGAGTTGCTGTAAACGAGCCGATAGAAATCTGTCTTTTCTGACGCTGTGCTGAGCCGCGATATTTCAGACATAAATCTCACCCCCAGAAGACAGAGTGTGTTGTGATTGGCCAGACAGCGTAGAGCCTTCCCAACTGTATTGTGATTGGCCAGTACCCGGAAGTGACATATTCAGCACACCCGCTCTCAGAGGCGCAGCTACCCCCCCTCTGGATGACTTTGACCCAGAGTCAGAAGACACTGTCGCTCGTGAAACACCTCCACAAACGGACGTTATTCTTCTTCTGCGGTTCAATGTACGCAACCGGATGTGCCCGGACTAGTGCCCGGAGCAGGACGATCTGCTGTTCAGGAGAACCGTTGTTTAACGTAAACCGGACTGGCTGAGCCCGAGATTACAATAAAACACAGCGTTCTCAGCAGTGGCTGAACCGTTTGTTTAGAACCTTCAGGGCTTCTTCAACAAGGTAATGACGCAGATTCACACTAAAAAACAGCGTTAATTGGAACTTCCTGTCTAGGTCCGCTTTAAACACCCAGTTCGATTACATTGCTTTGTGTTAACAGTTTTTCGAATTACTTTTGACTCCACAAGTCTTTGAATACCTTTCGCAAAAGGTTACTTAAACCTTTTCCCGAATGTTTTCCCCTTTCAATCTGCACTTCTGACTCTCGTTCAATAGAAGCCAAAATTATAGAGCCACTAATGGCCGCGGTAAATTCAGTGGTGTTGAAATATACGGGCGTTGCAATTTGCATTCTGCTAAAAACACAGGACGCAACTGTAGCTCTCGGTGTCCTCAAGGATCCTCCCCGACGCGGCCCCATCAATTACTCCGCTGCTCAATAACTACTGGCAGACTCAAGTACAACAGTAAATGAGAATCTCACATAATAGGACATTGGGCCGATACTGACTTCACAGGCTCGCTGCATGCATTAGCGTCGGTGGCCAGGTATCTCCGAAATCCAATACTTAGTGCACACTGACAAATCCTTTCATCAACACGGCGCTAATACAGTTATGCAACGCAGTTCATACCATATGTCTCAGTCTTGGCCCACTGATATCGCGTTAAGCATCATCAGCATCATCATCTAACATCGTGTGCTTGGCAGCTCCTGAGCACACGGAGCGTTTTGAAATCAGTTTAACTTATTTTCTTCTTGGCATTTTGTCATTAACTGACCGACCGATAACGCAGTTCTGTGCCTGAGCCAGTCTTCTTTTAAAATGCTACGAAGTATTGGCATTGTTGCTATTTTATTAGTTCGTCCTTAGCAAAAAGTGCAATATCCAAATTGAAAGAGACGGCCATCGTACAATATAGATGTGATGACGGCGGCTCAGTGGTAGAGAGAGTTGTCTTTCAACTGGATGGTTGTGTAAAGTGCTATATAAATACAGACCATTAAAGATAAACTGTCATATAATTACGAATCATAGCGTTCGTCAAAATTAGCCGCGACGTGATGTATTTGAACATATCGTACCGCTATAGCGTCAACATCGTAACTCACTGCGGTAATTGTTACAGTTTGTATGGTCAGTGTAACATGTGGGCTACAGTTCTCTCCTGTGAGATTACTGCTAATGCATTCAGATAAAGAACAGAACAACAACAACAACAACAACAAGCAGTTGCTTTGGTCAGAAGCCGTGCTGCAGAAAAACAACTCCTCCTCCTGCCTTGTCCCTGTGAGGTCTGTTCAGAGCAGAATAAAAAGCTCTGCACATCTTTCCTGGTTGTATTCTCACAAAAGTGCTCAACATTGCTTCCTGAATAGTTATAGTATTATATTTTGGCTCAGCTTGATGAAGATTCAATCAGTCCCCGATTGTTTTCTGACCTTTTTCAAATACATGTGTATTTGCTCTGGCAATGTGGCAAATTTTTTTTGTTTGTTGTTTTTTTTACTTTAAAAAACGATTTAAAAACTTTCCGTGACATTATCGCTTCATCAAAATTCATTTTTTTTCTGTGTTTGTGTTGATGTTAAAGGTGCCATATGTAAGAATGTGGCCAAAAACAGTTACTACATTCAAATTCAAAAATACCGAGGTCTTTTAGGTTTCGTTTTCTGACGTAACTGGCAACCCGTGGTTGCTCGGCAGCTGAGACTTTACTGACTGCAATGATTGGTAGACGGCGGTAGGTGGCGCCACATGACGCCAAAACATGATTTCAAAACATAAACACGATTTGCAGTCTGCAAAATATGTTTTTTAATGCATATATTTTGTTTGTACTGTTGTTGTTGTTGGTGAGTTCAGTTTGTTATATGAACATTATTCCTGAGTCTCTGTGACATATTAGGAGGATTTTATGGCCAGTTGCTTTAGATTTATTACATAATGCACCTTTAAGTGTGAACATGTGTGACAGAAGTAACCCTGGATTGCAAGTAGCTTCCATTCTAATCAATGAGAGCATTTCCAAGTCTCAGCAGCGTCCCCGAAGCGCTTTTGGTAGCAGTTCTATTTTTTGCCGTTGCCGCTGCTGAACCGCGTACGTTTTAACAGAGCAGATCGCACCAGACAGGAAGTGCGACACAGTCTCAAAGTAAAACCCCTTTTCAAAATAAAACACAATACGCAGGTCATACAGCCTGTCACAAATTCACATCTACATTACGTCGTGACCGGTGCTACCAGGTCAACAGTTAATCAATCAGAGCCTCTCGGAGAGTCGTGATGTACGACGAGAGACTGATTGTTGAAGTGGAGAAACACCAGATCGACAGAATGAAAGAAGCTTTGTTGTTGTTGTTGTTGTTGTTGTTGTTGTTGTTGTTTCCTTTATACACACAGTCTATCGCGGGATCTCGCGTCCGTTTGAGATTATCGCGCGATCTTCCGTGAATATGTATTTATATATAATATATGTATTGTATTTGCCAGGTTTATGTTCATGTGCTTGTGTGTTAGAGGTTCAAATATCAAAAAATGAATAATTCTGGATACATACATACAATGATGACTGAACAAAATAAACATATAATCATACAGCGACTATAACCAGTTAAAACAAAAATAAGATTATGTTCTGATGGAGCAGAATTGGTGATTTGTTAATATACTCTTATCTATTTGTGCGCGCGCTAATTAGCAACAGAGAACTTGAACTCTGCATTTAACCCATCCTTATGTAAAAGCTATGGTGTGTATTTATATAGAGCTATTCTAGTCGTAATGACCGCACGCTGCACACCAGCGCAAATGTGGATTAAGTCTTGCCCAAGGACACATTGGCATATAGACTAGCAGAGTTGGAAATTGAACCCACAACCTTTTGAGTCACCACACACTGGCAGTAACGCACTCAAACACAGGAATCAGTTTTAATACCTTGCTTGCCTTACCTTAAAATATAATACTTAGTCGCCCTTAAGCAAGGTTTTTGAAAAGGAAAAAAAAGGAAAATCAGCTGAGAGTTAGGTTAAAAAGTACTAAAATAAAAATATATTTCTTATTTAATCAGATCTCCTCCTTCCATCAGAGGAAAACGGTTCATATTTTGATGGTACTTCATCTTTTTCAATATTTAACACAGTGAATATTGAACTGACAATTTGTTTTACAAACCAAATTGCAATCATAATTTATGTCACACAAATTGCAAATACTTATTTTAACCAAACGCTTCTTGCCATAATGAATGTACGCATATTGTTGGGGGCATTTTTTTTTTTTTTTTCTTCTTGCTCTCAAGAAGAAGGCAATGGAGTCTGAGATGATTTATTTGAATATACTCGACTTGGCCAAGGAGAACAGAGACAACACGAGGACAGACGTGACTCATATAATCATCTCTTTATTGACCTTTAACATATTTCATTAGGCAGGAAGACGTAAACTCTCTCTGGAATAATCTGTACTCTGCTCCATCATTATCTGTGTTTGTTGGTTTACACTGATTACATTTTCTCCTGACAAGTGGACTTTCAACTGGCAATGTTCCTTTGTTTATAATAAATAATATTATTTAAAGACATTCAATTCTGTGCAGGCGACAGAAATGGAGTTCGTTCACTGTGTTGTGCTATGTTTATTGAGCCAATGCAGACACCGTACTGTGAAACACTCATATATACAGGTTACCGGGTGAGTGTGTGTGGAATACCGGTTACCCTATGTCAGGGGTGTCAAACGTACGGCCCCGCCAGTGGCTCCAGTCCGGCCCGCCGAGCCCCCCGTGCCGGACTGGGTCGGTACTACCGAGTTTTTGCATAAAATCAAACGGCACCCCGGAATCGGTACTTGAACGCATCCTTGTAACATCATCCGCGTGGAAGAGTAGGCGATTTCCTAAGCTGACTTGAACGCAGCACTGCTCGCAAAGAGATGACATAGTTTGTTAACGTCCGTCATTCGTTGGCTGCGACGTTGCCGGCAGTTAGCTCCGTTGTGGCTAACGACAGCGCTAAGCAGTTTCAGTTGGTCCGACGTTCTCTGTGTGTTGCCGTTTTATTTTATCGGCATCGTTGTCCGGTCCAACATAGTTACGTGAACTGTTGGCGTGTCTTCGGCGTTATTCATTTTCCGTGCACGGAAAAAAGAATGACGCCGTTAAACGGAACGTTGGATGGGCACACGGACGCTTTTGAGCGTCACCCCTGCCCTATGTAGACGTAGATGTTGCATCCTCTAGCGGTCAATCAATAAACCAGGTTACGAGCGCTAACCCTGCGTCATTTATCAGAACACGAAACAAGACGTACGATGGTAAAACGAATGGACAAGTACAACAATCATAGCCAGGCTAAATAGATAGGTCCTAGGTCTGCTTTAAAAATAAGTATTTATATTCTCTGCCGCCCGCAGGTATTAGCAACTGTTGCATTGAATTTGCACGATATTAAATGTGTTTGGCATCAGCAGTCTGACACACACACACACACACACACACAGTGACGGCCAACAGTCGGTTGATCTCGAGTTACACTGGTGTCTTTTTGTTTGTTTGTCGTTATGAATGCACATTTCTAATGTATATTTGTTTGCATACGTTCTCTGTAGGGCTGCGTTAATTAAATGGATAATTAATGGACGACTAAATATATCTCGTGACCAATTTATTTGCACATTTCAAACATTTCTTTTGTTTAATGCATTTGTTTTTATTGATATATTGTACCTTTGAGTTATTATAGTAGTATTTTAAGTGTTGTAATGTAACAAAGTACAAATGCGTACTGCACTTAAATACAAAAGTCATGTATTTGTACGTTGAAAGAACTCCTCACTTTTTTTTAATACTTTCTCAGACAAAATTTACTTATGATACTTAAGTACAGTAAATGGCATATACTTTAAGACTTATACTCGAGTAATACTGTAAAAGGAGACTTCAACTTCTATTTTCTGGTAACAAACTTGTACTTTTACTCAAGGGTCCCTTTTCGGTACATTATAAAAGACTGTGTTTATACGTATCTTAGCAGGCTGGGAATCTCTGTTAATTATCGCCTCATTAAATGCATCGTATTCAACATTAAATTACGTAAATATAAGCTTGTTTAACCGGGGTGTACCCCGCCTTTCGTCCTATATTAGCTGGGATTGGCACCAGCAGCCCCCACAACCCTCATGTGAAGGATAAAGCAGTAGGCGATGAATGAATAAGCTGATTTTAGATTTTATTTATCTGTTTTTGAGATTCACGGATTTATTTTTGCACCATATATACGTTTTTAATTATTAACAATACATCATTCCATATCAAAACAAACACTTTTTGCTTTGAAATCTGCGGAATATCATCAAGCTCGTCTTAATTGCGATATCGTGATTTTTAGCTGAGATTGCCCTGCAATGCTGCTGAACCCGTTTTCTGCAAAAACAGGGTCAACATAGTACATTATTACGAATATTACAGTTCAAATAATTGTAACGTGTCGTCCTAAATATACGTCCGTGTGTCGACGTGTCTGTCAGCGAGTGACTTTTGAAATGTGCAGAGGGGAGGGTTCGTCTGTCACTGTGCATCAGTCAGTCTGACAGTCATGGAGGAGAAAGGGCTTTGAATTATACAACTGTTCCAGTGAGTCTGTGTGTGTCTGTGCATGTGCGTGTGTGTGTTACGTTTAACCTCCCACTGATCAGCATGACAGCGAACACACACTCAGACACGTCTTTCTAGAGTTAGCAGAGACACACACGCATCCGTGACAAAAGTCCAGGCTGAGATGAAACAAAAAGTCTGACACGAAGAATTAAAAAAAAAAAAAAAAAGGAGATCTATCGACCGCACGAGCACACGCCTAAAGTGAGACGCGGGGCTCAGGTGAGGGCGCAGGAACTCATCTCTGCATAAATAATGGAATCACCCGCACACACACACACACACACACACACACACACACACACACACACACACACACACACAGGAGTCAAACATCCGCTGGATCCACCAAGTAATGAGCTCTTCAGTTCGTGGTGAATCCACCCCATGTGGATTCACCCGACTCAAACTTTAACAGGCTAAAAGATTAAGTGCACGCACACACACACACACACACACACACACACACACACACACACACACACACACACACACACACACACACACACACACACACACACACACATGCTTAAACCCCCGCACACTCTCTCTCTTTTAATCTCTGTCACCCACACAGACTGATGTGCATGCGCACACACAAAGGGGTTGCTAAGCATGGACCAGTGAGGGTTTTTAAACAACAAAGTGAGGTCATTTCTACAAAAAAAGCGAGGACCGTCCAAAATGTCCTCGCTTTGTTTTCATTGAAATCACTTCCTTAGGTTGTAAACATGCTATGCTCCTCAATTTGGTACACACACACAAAAAAAAGTTTTTCCAGTCCTGGTGTTTCACACAGTTTTTTCCTCTGGGGCTCCACCTGCAGACATTTTATGGTATTGCACCCAGTAGTTCTATATAGATGTCATTCATGAAGTAGATATTTGTAATTGTGCTGATTTATAAAGTGGAAATTCTCACTTTGTCAGCACTTTTACCCGGTCCTCAGTATGCAGCAAGTACAAGAATGTGTGTGTGTGTGTGTGTTCTCATTGATATATCTATTTAGGACATTTTTTGTGGCATAAACACTGACCTTGTCAAGACTAGTCGTCCTAATGACGAGACCAAAACCTGGTCAGAACCTAATTTCTGAGGAGCTGGTTGAGTAAAGGGCTTACACTTAAATTTTAGTTGTCCTTGTGCAGACATTTTCTCTGGGCCCCACAATTTTAAACAGCTTTTTCAGGTTTAAGACCTGGTTTTAGTGTTAGGGTTTGGAATTGGGTTTAGATTAAGGGTTACCACACCTATGGAGTGAAGATATAAAAACATATAAACAGGTTTGTTTGTGTGTGCTCACTCAGGAAATTGTCTTCCAGTATGATTTACTGTCCTAGCGGGGGAATCCATTCATCATGCGTGTCTGCCTCCAGTACCCTAGGTGGCAATATGCCTCCTTTCAGCTTGTCGGTATTATGTGTTTTCCAGTTGACTTATTTCATCATAGACCAAAACGGCGCCATTCCGTGTCATTCTACATCCACTAGCCTCAAAATATTTAAACACTGCTATAGTTAATAACATAGCAGCATGGATGGACATAGAGCAGGGGTGTCAAAGTCAAATGACCTGGGGGCCAATGAACGACTAATGTGGTCAATAGGGGGCGGGCCTGGAGAACAAAAAGCGGGGAAAAAAACAACTTCCGACAACTTTTCGATGTGTCTAGCTTATTTACGCAGGGTGCAAATCGCCAAAATGGACGCCAAAATTCGAAAAAGGGCGACTTCCTGATGAGTTGAGGGAAATTCGGTGTAAGTCAATCTATGCCGAAGTTATAGGGAATTTCCTCTATAGTGGCGAATGGTCGAAAATTGCCAAGGGTTGCCACGGCCGCGCTGTTTTGAATCCGCAAAACCTTTCAACAACTTTGCTAACATTGCTCCTACATAGATTTCTAGGAACGTACAACATAGATTCGCAAATCGCCAAAATGGACGCCAAAATTCAAAAAGGCAGACTTCCTGGTGAGTTGAGGCCATGGTCTTCCCGCCAAGTTCGGGAAATTCAGTGGAAGTCGATCGATGCCGGAGTTATAGGGAATTTCCTGTATCGTGGCGAATGGTCGACATTTGCCAAGGGTTGCCACGGTCACGCTGTTTTGAATCCGCAAAACCTTTCAACAACTTTGCTAACATTGCTCCTACATAGATTTCTAGGAACGTACAACATGGATTCGCAAATCGCCAAAACGGACGCCAAAATTCAAAAAGGCAGACTTCCTGATGAGTTGAGGCCATGGTCTTCCCGCCAAGTTCGGGAAATTCGGTGGAAGTCGATCTATGCCGAAGTTATAGGGAATTTCCTGTATCGTGGCGAATGGTCGAAATTTGCCAAGGGTTGCCACGGTCGCGCTGTTTTGAATCCGCAAAACCTTTCAACAACTTTGCCGACATTGCTCCTACATAGATTTCTAGGAACGTACAACATAGATTCGCAAATCGCCAAAATGGACGCCAAAATTAAAAAAGGCAGACTTCCTGGTGAGTTGAGGCCATGGTCTTCCCGCCAAGTTTCAGGAAATTAGGTGGAATTGTATGCTGCATTTCCTGTATCGTGGCGAATGGGTTGCCATGGTCACGCTGTTTTGAATCCGCAAAACCTTTCGACAACTTTGCTAACACTGCTAACAAACGTTATATCATATTGTGTCACCTCGCTGGCAGCTATGCCTCAGCTATACACTGCGTTTAGAAGATGGTGAGGTCGTGGGCCATGTTGAGTTGAGTTGAGTACCTGACTGTGTGGGTACCCTTCGGTAGATTCAAGCAATGGCGATGATGGTAATCAATCAGCTGCCCAACCGAGTGTATATGTGAGATTGTGGAGGGGTTTTCTGAGTTAATTTGTGTCAGACTCTGCATTTACGACACAGTGAGTGAGTGAGTGAGTGAGTGAGGAGATGAACAGGAGAGGCAACCAGAACGGACAGAAAACAAATGGAGCAGAGGGGGAAAAAATACAAGACCTGCCATGGCGCACAAGAAGGATGGAATAGATGAGAGGTAGAGTAAGAAAATGGGATGAACAGAGTGTGAGAAAGAGAGAGAAACAGAGAGGAGGCTAAGGAGTCAAAGTCGGCATTTAATCCCCCGGTCGATTCACAAGTGGGGCGGAAAAACTGTTTCTCTGGAAGTTCACAATCACACTGCACAAGCACATGCACAATATCATGCACGCCGTGTGTTGAGGTGCAACCTTGAATCGACTCGGTACTATTGAGCTAAAAGTGTCTGCGTGTTTTACGTGGTTTATTTTGAGAAAAATGTTGACCTTTAAGAACAAGGACAAAAAAAACCCAGAGAGATTCCTTGAAAATGTACCTATACACTCCAGTGGAGGATAAAGTGGCAGATAATGGACGGATGGATGGATTATGAATACGACCAAAAATAATCGGGGATGGGGCCGATCAGATCCAGTATCGGGTTTCCGATACAGACATAAAATACGGATCGGAAATCTCTATAGTTGGATCGGAAATTTTCCGATCCGTCTGTATGTGTGTGTGTCTGCTGAAATGTCTCCACAAGAGATTCCCTGACTTCTCTGCTAGCTGGCTGCAAAAAGTGGAATGGGTTTCCTGAACCGAGGCGCGTCTCACGATGCACGACTCCGGTCGGGAAATCCATTCCGCAGTTTACAGCCAGCTAGCAGGCGAGCACGATTGACCAGGAGTTAACCAGGAAGTTCAGCTCCGCAACCTGCAGCCGAGCCAACGTAATCCCAGCCGTCACCGTTTTAAAAATGCCTGCTCGCTGAGGAGAACAGTTCTGACAGCGGCATAAAAACAATGAAAATCACACTCCTCCAAGCCAGGGTTCACGTTAGCCGGTATATATGCCGGTTTTTGGTCGTTGTCATGTGAATTTGGCCGGCGAAAAAGTAGCTGTAAACGTTGTAAAAGTCGTACATATCATACTTGCCTGTATAAAGGAGTTTATTAAAGCCCAATAATTAAAAATGGTAATAACAATGATGATAATAATATTAAAGCAAACGGAGCATCCATATCGGAATAGTATCGGAGTATCGGCAGCTAAATAAAGTCAGGTATCGGGATCGGATTGGAAGTGAATAAAGGTGGATCGGTGCATCCCTAGAAAATAATCAGCCCCTACAGTTCCATTTTAAGGGAAGGGTGTCACAGTAGAGTAAAATGGTACGTATGGTCAGGGTGGAGCTAGTCTGGCTGCACGTGCACCCCTGCTCTAAGTAAAGGTACTGTTCTCAGTCGAAACGCAAACCTGCCCCAGGGCTTCACCACTCCAAACTATGCTGTACCAAACCAAACCATCCTGGAAACACAGCTCGCCAGATAGACATCCCTTGCATTCATAGAAAGATGGGTACTATGGTTATATATATATTTTTTAAAGTTATGTTTCAGTTGAATATTAGTGAGGCAACAGCGCTGATGACTGAAAACCACTCCAAGTATTCTGCAGCACTGCATAACCCCCCGGTTTAGAAAGGCTCTCAACAACATTCAACTCAAAGAAATGATTATGATTATGATGATCAGTGCCGTCATTATGCTGTTAAATTAAATTCCAACCTTTGCAATTTACTATTTGCATGCTTTTAAATTGCAAAAGCAACAGATTGTACAAATGGCAAGCACCGTTGACTCACAGCGAGTTTCAGGAGTTCAGGAGTTTCACCGGGTACTCCGGTTTCCTCCTGGACACTCTAATTTGACCTGTGATTGTGTGAGTGAACGGTTTTTCTATCTTTGTTGTCGTCTCTGTGTGTCGACGCTGCGATAGACCGCATTTTTAATTCTCATGTATGACAATATACGTGTCGTTTGTAACTATTCAAGCTGCTGCACAGATATACAAGAGCATAGGTAGTATAGTAAATGGAATGGAATCGGGTCTGTAAATCTAAATCGCTTGAGTGTTTTCTTGCATATAGCACACACACACACACACACAGATACTGCCCATGTGTTGATATATACCAGAGTTTTGCCGTGGCTCCACTGCTGCACCATGACACGGACATTAGTTACTCGAGAGCAAATGATTTAATTCACAAGCCATTTACCACCGCAATCTCCTCCGCCCTGGTAACTAGATTCTGCTGTCTGCAACTTTGTCTCTCTCCTCCGCTAACATTAGCCCCAGCATTCATTTCTTCATCACTTTTAGCACTAGATCTAAACGTTTCATTCGCCCGATTAATTAAGTCTGTTTTGAGTGTTTCAGATCAAGTTAACACACTAAACGGGACGAGGACAACCCTCCTGGGCTCATTGGTGCCATGTGTGACTTTAGAACTTCATATATGTCCATTATGTTTTGCCGTTGTCGAAAGAACATTGTGTGTTTCTCAGTGTAGTAGGTTTTGTTTAGATCTTGCGTCACCTGGCAACATTCCTCCATTGCACACAGGAAGTGATTTATTTATTTATTTGTCAGATAAAGGAAGCATCACAGGGTCTTTGCAGGTTTCAACAAGTCAAATGTAAGACTTTTTTAAGACTTTTTTTAAGACCATAATGAATAACATTTAAGACCCATTTCAAATCCATACTGGCAAAAAAGTACATGAAGACAGTAGAGCTGAAACGATTATTAATCGATTACTAAATTAATCGCCAACTATTTTTGAGAACTGATAATCGGTTTGAAGCTTTTTTCACGATTAAAACAAGATTTCTGATCGTTTTAGCTTCTTAAAAGTGAATATTTTTCTTGGTTTCTTTGCTCCACATAAACAAAGAAATAATTAGAAGTGAATCATTTTGGTTTGTGGACAAAACAAAGACTTTCGAGAACATCGTCATTTCCAGCTTTGACAAACACTGATCGACGTTTTTTAGCATTTTATGGACCAAACGATTCATCGATTAATCGAGCTGTAGGCTCACATTACAGTTAACTCCGCTGCTATGCTAAGCTGTAACACAACGCGGCGCGCACAGCACGCTAGCTAGTGGTGCTCAAAAATCTCCAAAAATAAAAACATTTCTAAGCGAGACTGAAGTTTATGCATGTTTTAAATTAAAGTCACATTAATAGATTTTTTTTCAAAATTGTATTTAAGACAAGATTTAAGAGGGATTTTAGGAGAATTTAAGACATTTTAAGGCCTTAAATACCAATTATTGGATTTAAGACTTTTTAAGACTTTTTATGACCCCGTTGATACCCATCATCATATGTCACATTGTTAACCTCTATTGTCATCACTGTTTTGTTGGGGGGCTGAGCTGCCTTGGCGGAGGTCTGCGCTCTCCAATTGCTTTTCTAGTTTTTCTTCATGGAAACCAAACAGAGGAAAAACTTTAAAGCATAATTGAAACCCCTAAACTGCTTTGTTTCAGGTGAAAATCAGTCTATATGCAAAATATAATATTATTTGCCGATCTAGGTGCAAATCTTCACAGTTAAAGGGATACTTCACCGATTTGAATGTGGCTTTGTATTGCTAGAATAGCAGTAGTATTTTTTAGAAAATGCGCTTCCCTCCCTCAGTTTTTCACTGAATTGTAAAAAAATCTGTTTTCCATTTTCAAAATTTGCCCTACTGTGATGCAAAACGCGTCATTTGACTCACAGTAGGGCACTTGAGTATAGCATTTGATAAGGGAAAACAGATTTTTTTACAAGTCAGGGAAAAACTGAGGGAGGGAAGCACATTTTCTAAAAAATGCTACTGCTATTCTAGCAACACAAAGCCACATTCAAATCGGTGAAGTATCCCTTTAAGCCTTAATGTTTTCATGTCGTACGTATGTGCTCATACACAACTGTGACGTCACACTGGGAAATAAGATTTATCTGGTCTTTTTATGGCCTTTAGGAATGTTTTTCAAACATGAAACTCCATGAATTCAAAATATAGAATATAAATATCTATGCAAGCCCGTGTCCATGTCTCGAGGTGTCATTTTTACAGTCTTTGCGTCTCTCTTACTGTTTCGGTCAATGGGAAAATTGCCTTTTTGGGCCCCATGGGATTTTTTGTTGCAGTACGCACAGTGGCCACCATATAAAAATTGCCTTCAAGGCAGCGGGGGCGGTGCTCTATGCAGATTTTATTATACATCCATACATTCACTTTTCACACGGCTGCAGCTTTTCTGCCCACTTCTTGGCATTTTTTCAAAATCAGGCATTGTACTTACCCTTTGAAGAAAAGAAAAGAAAAGAAACTGTCTTTGGTTTTGTGTCTTGTGTGTACTTTGTAATTCACTCCCCCATCGGGAAGCGTGTTTGGGTTTCAGAGGTGACGCTGAAGGTGAGACATGTATCATTGAAGGGTTAAGGCCTGAAAAAGTCATGTTTCTGCATTTGTGAGTGTGTTTGTGTGTGTGTGTGTGTGTGTTCGTGGAAGACGATGTGGTTTTCAGCTACTAGTGCAGTTTTAACTAGAACAAGGGAGTGGATAAATGGAGGGGGAGAACGGGAGAGGAGTGGTGGATACAAAAAAAGAAAATAGGGGAGGATTCAATTGGGACATACAGTTCCATACATAAACTTCTATTTTACACCAAAATGTGCTTGAATAGGCAGGATTTTTCACTTTTTTGTTTTAAACAGGGTTCAGTACAAAAACAGCAGTTTTACTCCCATCGCATTGCAACTAGAGGAATTTATGTTTCTCCTTCTGTGAACTTTCGCGTCACAAACGCACCGGGACACCAAGCAGAAGCTGAAAGCATCGCATACGAAGATGGGACAGCGCAGACCGTTGACAGTGTTTCTGTGCACTATAATCATTTAATCCAGTCGCCATCCTTCTCTCATCCTTTCAAACTCAGCGGTGACTGAACCACTGTGCGAAATACAGGGGGGTCTGATTAACACACGAGACCCCCTGAAAGCCTCAAAGGCAAAATTTAAAGGGGGGGTCTAAACTAGGGCTGGACGATTCATTGAATTTTATTCATGATTCAGATTTTTGGCTTCTCACGATCATAAAAAACATTCTAATCGAAGAAAAACGATTAATGCGCCGCATGGCGCGGCGTGTATGTAAATTCCTATGCTTGAAAAACACCTTGAATGCACCTGTGTTAAGCCCAATTTATACTCCTGCGTAAAGTGCTCTGTGTAGGCTACGCAGAGTCCTCTGCGTCGACGCAGAACCTGTTGTAGAGTCTCTGCGTCGTCTCCGGCTGCACGGAATATTTTTTAAGTGTCCGTCAATCCGTCAAGGGACAACGGAGACGGCGAGAGCTGCGATTGGTCCTCAGGACAGGCCGAGCGAAGCTGCTCTGTGCCGGCTCACAGCCGCTCACAGTGAGCACCGAGCGTCCACAGAGGGCGGAGCTGATCCCCGCCGACTTCGTCGCTTCCGAACTATAAATACGTCATATCTTAACACACACAGCACATGTTTAGACTCTAAATGGCCAATTTCTCGCCTCAAATTATCTTAAAACTGCGTTCCGGGACACAGAAACGGCCACTGTTTCAACAACAACAGTCTTTCTCCCTCGGATGCCATTGCTCACTGTAGCCAAAAGCACAACAACCTTGCGCAGCGACCCCTACTGATCGGGCGGGAAATTGCAGCGGGAAAATGCTGCGCTAGCGAAATTGCATCCGTCACCACGACGCAGAAGTATAAAGGCTCGAGTGGTCTACGTGGTGACGCAGATGGATAACGCATTACGCAGTCAGAGAAGTATAATGTGGCCTTTACGTGCAGCTGCAGCAAGCAGCTAGTGTGTGGAAAATGCTTTTTTTTTCTGCAGAATATGGTTTGGACCCGAGTTCGCGTTCTCACCAGAGGGAACCGCACCAGAGTCTGACATTTGTGTGCGGAGTCAAGCGGACCGAGACCACCTCTTTTTGGCGGTCTCGGTCCGCTTGATTTGGTGCGGACCCGAGTGCGATGGATGCTTTCACACCGACGAAAAAAACCGAAACGAACTAGAGTTTTTGGTTCGAATGGATCGTTTGGTGCGCACCAACTGGACAGGACTAAACAGTGTCGCCGCTTTATAACGAGACGTATTGACTTGTCTGTTCCAATCTGAATGGAGGCGCGCGTACGCCGGCGTGTTTTGCATTTTTATGCTAAGATAATGTTAATAGGCCATTAAAAGGCTCTCGAGTCGAGCGGAATTGATGAAAGGAGCGACGGTGGAGGGGAGAGGCAATTTAGTCGAAAGAGCAAGAGAGAGCGGCAGGAAAGACTGATGATTGAGGGAGTGAAACAAAAAAAAAGAGAGCAAGAGACACTGAATGAGAAGCAAAAGATGGCACCGAAAACACCTCTAATGAAGATGAAGAACAGAGACGATCTGTCACCGAGGAAGAGCGATGGGTTATAGATGCAGTGATAACAGAGAGAGTGGGGACGAGTGTTGGACTCTCACTTAGCGGCCATCATCAGGCTTCCCTGTCTGTCTGTCTGTCCACCCCGGTGGTGACATCACTGCTCCTCCTCAACCATGCGAGGGATGTTCGGGTGTTAGCATTGCCGCGGCAACGCGCTCTCTCCTCCGGCTGTTGCCAAGCGCCAGTCTCCATGGAGATGTATATACGGTGGAGGGTGGAGCCGGGAGCAAATGTGTCTGTGTTTTAGAGGCTTGGGTTTGAAGCTTGATGATTGACATTTATATGTAAAAATGCTCTTAAATATAATTAAATAAATTATATTTAATGACATTGAGTATAACGTCATTAAATATAATGGTGCTTTTGACAGGAATCTATAGAGGCGGATATCTGTTGATGTAGTATGTCCACCTTGGAATAAAGCCATGGATCAAAGGGTCACCTGCTGTGTGTGTGTATTCTTGTACTTGCGGCATACTGAGGGCCAGTGAGGGGTTTTTAACCAACAAAGTGAGGTCATTTTTACAAAGTTAGGAAATTTTGGCCGGTCCTCACTTTGTTTTCATTGAAATCACTTCCTTAGGTTGTAATCATGCTATATTCTGTTTTTTTTGTCCTTTTTTTAACTGAGGTCTTCAATTTGGTACAAAAACCCGGCTCCACCTGCAGACATTTTATGGTACTGCACTCAGTAGTTTTTTTTTTTATAGATGTCATTCATGAAGTAGATATTTGTAATTGTGTTGATTAATAAAGTGTAAACGCTGGTCCTCAGTATGCGGCAAGCACAATAATTTGTGTGTGTGTGTGTGTGTTCTTGTACTTGCGGCATACTGAGGACCAGTGAGGGGTTTTTAACCAACAAAGTGAGGTCATTTTTACAAAGTGAGGACATTTTGGCCGGTCCCCACTTTGTTTTCATTGAAATCACTTCCTTAGGTTGTAAGCATGCTATATTCAGTTTTTTTGTCTTTTTTTAACTGAGGTCTTCAATTTAGTACAAAAACCCGGCTCCACCTGCAGACATTTTATGGTACTGCACTCAGTAGTTTTTTTTTTTTATAGATGTCATTCATGAAGTAGATATTTGTAATTGTGTTGATTTATAAAGTGGAAATGCTGGTCCTCAGTATGCGGCAAGTACAAGAATGTGTGTGTGTGTCCATGATTAAACAGTGGTGCGACGATGAAGGAAACAGCAGGTGGACAGTGAGTGCAGATCTGGCTTTTCTGTCTCTAATGAAGCTCAGGCACAGTCAGTGGTGGAATCCAGCGGAAAAATCATAGTGTGACACATGCGTAGTTTACATATTCACAGTTTATACATACTGTATATCTCACCCCTGGTGTTTAAGACATGCAGAAACATAATCCAGCACAAGAAGAGAGTGATTTATCTTATCTTGGAAATAAGACATCCCTTAGTCAGTTCGACTTTGTTTATGAATCACTGGATTATAGATATAGTGTTAAATGAATAAGAATAATCAGCATTTAAATAAGTCAAACAGATAATGGTAATATGGTAAATCAAGTTGATAAGAGGCAATAAACCTCTGATGGAAACTGAAACTCTTGACAGTTCAATTTAACTGATTAGTTTTATTTGGCAGCTGCAAAAGTGAAATGAAATTGTTCTTTAATGTTGTTCCTGAAACAAAACAAAAACAAAAACACAGAATAAAAGAAAGATACCAAAGCATGAACAAGACAAGACATTAATAAACAAAACAATCACAGCCTCTTACCTCCAACTGCTCCTCAAAAACATTTCCAAAATATTCAACTCACAACTCAAAATAGAGCAAAACCCTGACAAAAGTCATTATGTTGGATTTAATCATCTTTTTTTTTAAATTAACTTAATTTATTTGGCTTCTCTGTCGAGATTATTCCATAAACTGGTTCCTTTTCCACTGACGCACCATTTCATCATTTTAGTTCTGAATATGTTGTTTTCTCTGCTCCTTTTGAGTCGTAATGACTTTCTTCTTTTCATTTATTTATCCTGAATATTGTTCCCATGAGCTTTACATGTGATTTACAAAACATTGTCATCTAATAATTCGTACTGTTCGAACGATTATTGGAATAATTAATGGGTTGGAGGAATGTGTTGACCGTGTTGAAAACAGAACTTTTAAGATATACTGTGTTTATTTGGTAAAGAAACAGTCGTATGTAATTGAAATATCAACACGTGTCGGTTCGGATCTTGTCCTGCGCATGTATATGTTTTTAAAATACAGAGGCAACAGCAACATTGTGGTTTTAAAGCACGACAGCTGCTAATAGGTTGGAATACAAATGAAAAACACAAAGGAAAAGAGTGAAAAGTTTCGCTGTGGACACACAAACGCTCCCTTAGTCAGGTGTGATAGTATTGCTTGTGTTCACAAAGGCTCGACAGAAGCAGAATAAAAACATCAACAATAACAAATAAAGATGCTGAATCATAGTCCGTGGTAGATCCACTTATCATGTCGCATTGTATTTTAATAACCACACAGTAACAGAGTTGTTTTTTAAAATGTTATTTTAATGTATTGCAGTATCAATCCGAGGCACTAGTGCTGTTAAGTTGTGCGGAAACATGAATAAATGAAATTAATCGTCAGAATACGGCTGCAAATAACTATTGTTTTCAATATCAATTCATCAGTCGGTTCTTTTCTCGTAAGATGATGAAGAAAATGTTGATCTGCTGCGGAAATGACGATGTTCTCGAATGCAAATACATCTGAAAATATTCACATTTAAGAAGCTGAAAAATCAGGCAACTTGTTTAATTATATGAAGAACAACATTCAAACTGATTGATTATAAAATTAGTTGAAGATTAAGGGCCAATTCCTATCTTAACCCTCAAGCTCAACCCTTAATCTTAACTGGTCCTCAAAACCAAGTGTGTTGAGGGTTAATTTTTGTCACTTAGAAATGGGACACGCCTTAAATGCAGATACGTCTTCAGACTGTAGGGGGCAGAATAACGCGAAAGCTGCATCCAGTCTGTCAACTCCAAAAAAGAAGAAGAAGAAGAAGAACACATTTACGTCAGGATTATTTATTACGATCAGTTACCACACACCACGGCTTATTGAAAAGTAAACCACAGCAAACCATCGCTTGTCCGCACCGGCCGGCTATTGACAAAAGATCGTACAAATAAAAATAAATGTTACGCAACAATGACGTCAGTAATCCATAATATGGGCCTAAACTAAGATAATACAATGGTTTTCATCATTTTTATATCTCTATTAACAAAGAAAATACTTAATCTGTAGCGTACTCGTTTCGCTGCTTTCCATGCCATCTTTGTTATGTGAAAACACGCAATGCATTCTGGGTAGCCCTTGCTCCAAAGGGGTGGTCTCGGAAAAATCTCAATATTGAGGGCGATACAGCCCTTAAACTTGGCCCTCAACTTAATTTTTCTGAGAATCGGGACAGCACTTGCACTAGAGGGAGCGCACATTTTTGAGATTGAGGGTTAAGCAAGGAATTGGAATTCACCCTAATTTAGTCATTGATAAATAATTGCAGCCATATATCTGAATACACTTGGTTTTGCTTATTATATTTGTACATTGTGTCCATAAATGACAGCCATTCTCTATTCACCCCGTCTCTGTTTCTCTACATTTGACTTACTTTGACTATTCCCTGTTTCCACATCACCTGCTCCGTCTCTGTAACTGCCACCTCGCCCCCCCCTCTCTCTTGTAATCAGATGTGAATAATAACGCGCCGTCACCACTGAGCAAAGTCACTCCACCTCTCTTTTTTGATCAGTTCGTACGGTGTACGTTCTCGGCAAAGCCAACGCTGAACAGAATACATTACCGTATCAGCCTTCCGCTGAGGCTCCTGCTGCTCAGTGCAAACACATGAAGTGAGACAGACACACACAGACACACACATGTGCTGAAAGGCTAATGTGATGATCGGTTGAGACCTACAGCGCTTCAGGTTTTTCAATATTGGAGTAGGTTTGCTCTCAGTGCAGTGTTGTCGAGTCAGTGTTGTGATCTGTTTATATGATTTACACAACCCACGCAGGCCTGCAGTGCTGTTACACTCCAAGTAAATAAACCATTTAGTGCTTATGTCTTCTGTTTTTTTAATGTTTTTTTTTTTCTTTCTCCGGGACATTCCACTCGACGGCATTAGTAGTGGCCATGAATCAAATTGGTTTACATTTAAACTTCATATACTTTAGTGTCCTTCAGTTTGTCCATTAGGGCTACAGTGTTCCACGTGAGGCATAGCCTGGGTGAATCCAGTGCATCTGGCAAGGGCGCCGTTTTGGCCGACTAACAACTGGCATTTCCCTCTGGTGCGACAGAGGCAGCCTTATCGCGATGACAACAGAGAAGTGACATCTAGCAGCTTTTGTAGACATTCAACACGGTGGTCACCAAAGGGCTGCTGCATTTTGGATTAGGCTTCCATTTTAACCTCTTCTTCACGGTGACGCAGCGACAAAAGCGTCATAAAACCATGTCTTACTTTAACAAACACAGACATGCTGCATACCCACAGAAAGGTCAGAAACTCAGCTAAAAGCTCATATAAACCATTCTTATGTTCACCAAACACAGTTAAAACACAGACGGATCAAACCAGCAGGAGCGGAAAAAAAAACGTTATAGCGCACTCATTGAAAAGCAGCACCGGAGCGTCAGTGTGATTATGTAAACAAAAAAAACACGTGTCTGGCCAGACAGCGGAGAACCCATAGATTCCAGCGGTACCATTTGTATCACTCTCCGACCAAGATTCACAGATCCAGCCCCAAAATAAGAGCAAAACAACAACTGACTTTCAAGAAATACACGCAGAAATGTTGTCTTACCTTTGCTGTTTATCAAAACAGGTTATTTCCACTGGAACAAAACCACTTCTAATGAAGAACTACACTTCCCAGCATGCTTTGGGGACAAATCCCGGTCTGATTCAGCATTACAGAGCGACATTAGATCGTTCTAATTAGAGAAGGGCGAATGTCCGCACAAATGCGTCGTATGCATTTATGTCCTTTTGACTCGCTAATGAAGTGATTCACACACATTTGGAGACCGGGGTCTGATTCTACCGATTTAGAGGTTTAAAACGAGCTGTCAATCACCCTAATTGACCAAGGTAAGCCAGATCTATGGCGCTGCGTAACTGAAGACGCTGCAGAGTCACAGAGTTGTTATTACGCACCGCACAGGGAGCATTGATTTACAGCCAATTATCATACTTTCTCATCATACTACTGTAGTGACATATAAATAAAATTTAATGGGTTTTTAATAGTTTGGTACGTAAGAAATCTCAAATGGCACAGATTGTGCCAAGCTGTGCCAAAAGAGAGAGAACCTCTGTGGGTCTCATGGGTCTGGTTGGTTAACTGTTGGTAATGCCTCTTGGAAGTGGGAGGTGATTACACCGTTTCCAAACCTGTAGTCAATCTGAAAATGAGATTGCGATGTGGTCTAGCATTAGCCAGGCTACGTAACTCAGTTGGATCGCACTGCCATGTTGGCAGGAAAAACCTCTTAAAAAAATCATCAGTTCAAGCTTTCAGGGGTTCTTTGTCCAATTTAAATCCATCGAGCGACAATATCGGATAAATTGAGAGAGTGATTATATCCGAGTATGGAAACAGCCAGACCTGCAGTATCCAAGCACTCTTGCCACTTTCTTCAATGGACAACATTATTGTGATGAAATAATGAAGTGATCTTTACACAAGCAGAATCCATTGCTTCATCTTCTTTGGTTGCATCAGGCACATTTTATGGCTGCCCTCTTAGGATCTTTGGTTATCTGGTAAAATGTTCTCCCACACTGGGACGCAACAGCTATCCCCCATATTCGACAAGACATGTTGCGTGGCATGTTGTCTAGTATATACAGTGTGTGTCTATGGATTGGAAAGCGTGGCTTCCAGGTAAAATCGCTAAAATATTTAGTTTTTCGAGTGTTGAATCACTGCTGATCCGAGGTTCTGGTGGGATCAATTTAGGAATTCTAAACAGTGAGAGTATGTATATGGGTCACAGCCTCCGTGTGGGCCATGACGGGTTTTGCAAGTGTGCCGTGAAAACTTTAAGTTTCTTAATGAACGACTATTAAACTTATGATTGTGATCGTTATTTGGTTAAACGTTGCTTTGCTGAATGTTTTGTTTATGGGGACGTAATAGTCTACATTATTTATACCCTAGATATGAAAGAGATGATTCACTTTGTGAAATATAATCTATACAATTAATTGATCCTATAGTAAAAATACATACATTGTATAGTCTTGTTGTGTGATTTCAGGTTTTTGGCAAGCAATTTACAGAATTCAAATTGGGTTGGTCTAAAAAAAAAAAAAATGTCTCTCTTATTAAGTGCATTTCCTTTTCTGTTAGAAATATTCCCTCTGCAATTTTCTACCCCCAGGGTTAGTGCTGTATTTTATGAATGCTGATGACTTTTTTGATGTTAATGAAGGCTTTCTCAGCTGGAATACCTGCACGACACCACGTGCCACAGTTTCCGAGTCTGATTCTGCTATGCTTCAGTATAAAACAAAACACTAAAATGGTGTCATCCATTTTTTTTCAACACTGATTTACCTGTAGCCTAATAAGACCTGTTTTTTTTGCAAACACTCATCCTTAGTAGAATTGGGTGGAATCCAAATTTTAATTCCAGTCAGGCTGTTTAGGTGGATGAGTTGTTTTTAACAACTGGCTGATTTTTGACTACTACTACTACTACTAATATATAATAGGACACATTTTTCTCAGAAACTTGATCAAGTGGCCCGCCGTTTTTGTTTAGTTTGACAAACTCTCACTGAGTAGACATTTTGAGTGCGTCAGTTTCCCTGAGCATCTGTTGGTCGTCCTGCAAATCTTTCAAAAGCTGTTCTCAGCGCATTAAACTGTGAAATTATGGTGTTTCCATATTCTGAACATTGGTCAGTTTCAGTTCAGATTCAGAACAGTTTCAGTTCAGACTGGACTTTGTATAGTGGAGTTGGCGACCTCTGGCAAATACTGTGCTTCATAAATGTGCTTCATGTCATTGCCAAAATTGCTCCAAAAAATCTCTATTGGATCCAAAATGGCCACCTTTCTGTTGGGTGTTGGTCCCATTTACTTTTTTTGTTCATCCAGACCTGATAAACCGTTTTTGCAGTGGATACTGTTTGTTAGTTAAAATTGTTTACATTTTGGACCATATATAGGAACATATTTAATTAGCCTGAGAGTTCCCTCTCTATTCCTAAGGCGTGTGGTCACTCTGGTCACTGCACCAGCTGCTCCACTCTCTTCATCTTGGCCTCCAACACCATCTAACTGTGGCCAAAGAGGTATCATCACTTTCTTTTACTGATGCAATTGCGCCAAGGAAGGTGCATCCACACTGGTTCACCTTCATATTTGGCTCCAGCTCGGCAATAATTCCTGCATTTATTGACTTTGTTAACTAGACAGCATTGTCCTGACACATCCTCACATCAGCTCTTGTGTTTTTCTTTGAGACCCACTCGCTTAATGAACAGCTTGCCGTCTTTTTCTTTGTTTTTTCTCTCTTCTAAAGTGCTGTGGTCATATTCGTTTTTTTCATCTTCCAGAGAAAACATATCACACTGGAAACAAGCAACAGCTATTATTCAGTCTTTAATGTGGCTGTTGTCCATGTCCTTAAGGTCCAGGGTGGGTGAGATGCGAGGACTTATTTGCCTCTTCTTGGTTTTGTTTTTATTGGTATTTATTCTGCTCTTATTCCTTGTAGATACCTACCAATTTTGTACCAATGAATACATGTGAATTTGCGATTACGTCATTTTCTTCGTTGGCGATCTATCGACTTGCAATCCCACCCTATGCAACTATGCTTAAAGGTGCCATATGTAAGAATGTGGCCAAAAACGGTTACTACATTCAAATTCAAAATACCGAGGTCTTTTAGGTTTCGTTTTCTGACATAACCGGCAACCCGCGGTTGCTTGGCAGCTGAGACTCTACCGACTGCAATGATTGGTGGACGGCGGTAGGTGGCGCCACATGACGCCAAAACATGATTTCATGATTTGCAGTCTGCAAAATATGTTTTTTTAATGTCAATATTTTGGCTGTACTGTTGTTGTTGAGTGGTGGTTGGAGGATATTAGGAGGATTTTATGGCCAGTTGCTTTAGATTTATTACATAATGTACCTTTCAATATCAACATCAAATGAATCACAAAGAAGAAAAGCATTAGACTGCTCTGAAAACTGAAAAAAGACACACAAGTATGTGTTGGAGAAACAGTCTGCTTATTATATAAGGCTAATACAGTATATGCACATTGCTTAGTTGATTTTTTTACGGTGGCAATAAAACTGATGTACTGTGGCTATTTTGCGATACGACAAGAAACTGTATATTCATATCACTTTTCTATTCAGTACTTCTTTAGCTGTAGCATCACATACACATTGTGTATAAACAACGTGTAAAGTCAACGGTTCATCCAAGATGTTCCTTCGGGGCCTTAAAACAATGCGAGTCCACATTGTGTTGACTTCTTATAAGTTGAGGAGAACCCACAGCTTTGGATGCACTTGCTCGTAAAGGTTTTCTTCTGCACCTCTGTGCAGGAATCGCCTCAGGTGCGCAAGTTGTTCTGTTCTGGAGTTTTTCCTCGAAAATGTGCAGAGCCTCTGATGAGGATGGCCAGTTAGTTTGTTTGTTTCACTGTTTTACAAAAATGGGTTATTCATTCATGATGACACTAATGTAAGTTTTGACTCTTGGTGAAAACACTATCTCTGCAAACTCAGACTACACCAATCATCTACAAATGATATTCACAGCTCTGCAAGTGTTTGTGTTTGCCACTTTAATCATCAGCTCCTCTTTGCTGCCTGAAATCCCTGTGTAGCCCCAGCCTCCCTCCCTCCCTCCCTCCCTCCCCTTGTACCTGGCAGCCTGTTATTTTTCACTGCCACAGCCACGGCACATCAACCTGTAAGTGTCATTTAGCCATCAACATGTGCGGCTCCCCAGAGTTTTTTTGTTATTAAAAAAAAAAATGGGACGCTCTCCCCTCCCAACACCAGGGTTTCTCACGTGTTTGTGTGTTCGTGCTCTACTTGGAAACAGAGTGCTATTACTAAGAGTCACCCCCTGTGTTTCCCTGGAGGAATCAAATCAAATGAAGAATTACTTGTGCATCTCCCTGTGTTTACAGTGTGAGCACATCATTTTAGAGCTAGCAGGAAAAAGGCATTTTCCTCTATGTTGACATGTTTGTGTGATGTGTGGGCTGAGTGCTGCAAAATGCAAGCAAAATGTTGTCGTCAAAGCTGTCATAACTGTAGTATCGGGTCTGAAATTCACTGTTTTTAAGCAGCTTTTTTTTAAATTTTCAAGCAGTTGCTGTGTGTTACCCCGGATTTCCACTGGACGCGTTATAGCCGCGGCACGTCAGCGGTGCGGTTCTGCTTCGACCTCTGCCCGGCGTCAAATCCCCACCGGGCGCGTTACAGCGGCGGCGCTGGTGCCTCGGGCGATAATCTCGAACGGACGCGAGATCGCGCGATAATCTCGAGCGGGCGCGAGATCACGTGATAATCTCGAACGGACGCGAGATCACGCGATAATCTCGAACAGACGCGAGATCACGCGATAATCTCGAACAGACGCGAGATCACGCGATAATCTCGAACGGACGCAAGATCAAGCGATAATCTCGAACGGACGCGAGATCGCGCGATAATCTCGAACGGACGCGAGATCACGCGATAATCTCGAACAGACGTGAGATCACGCGATAATCTCGAACAGACGCGAGATCACGCGATAATCTCGAACGGACGCAAGATCAAGCGATAATCTCGAACGGACGCGAGATCGCGCGATAATCTCGAACGGACGCGAGATCGCGCGATAATCTCGAACGGATGCGAGTTGCCAGATCCCGCGATAGACTGTGTGTATAAAGGAAACGACAACAACAACAACAACACGGCTTCTTTCATTCTCCGACGTGGTAGAACTGTTGATCTGGTGTCATAAAAGATTTTATGTTTCTCCACTTCAACAATCAGTCTCTTGTCGTACATTATGACTCTCTGAGACGCTCTGATTAATTGACTGTTGACCTGCTAGCTTAGGTCACGTCGTAATGTCGAAGTGAAGTCGTGACAGGCTATATGACCTGCGTATTGTGTTTTATTTTGAAAGGGGGGGGCGGAAGTGTTTTACTTTGTGTCTGTGTCGCACTTCCTGTCTGGTGCGATCTGCTCTGTTGAAATTTACGAGGTTCAGCAGCGGCAACGGCAAAAATAGAACTGCTACCTGTCGAAAGCGCTTCAGCGCGGCGAACCGTGGAAATGCTCTCATTGATTAGAATGGAAGCTATTTGCAACGGCGATCGCGCCACTGACGTGCCGCGGAAATCCGGTGCAAGGCCACTTTCACAATGGATGTGTGTGTGTGCCTTGCACAGCTCTGACGTTCCTACCAGAAGTGTCTGGATCTCCTGCTCACGTACTGCAGAGCTTCTGAACTGCTGTACATTTGCTTTGCTTTTGAAATCTAATCGCATATACACTAAATAGTCTTTGTTACTCAGGGAACTGACATAGTAGAGGGCTTTTCAGGGTGTGTTTGTGGGTAGATACCGAAACTGTGGCAAAAGAGAGTTTTCAATATATATATGTGTTCACGTCTCAAGGTGAAAATAGGCACGAGGTTGATTCTCAAAAAGAGCCGCCAGGAAGTCTGCACCACTCAAGGATTTCCATATCTGACTTGATTTAAAAAAAAAAAAAGTGGGAGACCACAGACAAAACAAACTTTGTAAGCGATCCTGAGAAAGCACAGACTAGACGACCCAGTCGAGACGCAGGACCACGACACTTAGCGTTTCATCGAAAAGGATTTCAGAAGGAGATTCCAGGGATTTGCGATCTCACCGAAACGTGCGTGATTTAACGTGACCTCAGATTGTAAACGCACACGGAAGTGGAATGTCAGTGTCATCAGTAGCCATTGTGTGGATTTTTATAGCCAATTGCTTTAGATTTATTACATAATGCACCTTTAATACCTACAATTTGAAATCGGGAAGACTCTGATGTGTCCGACGGCATTAAAATCACGTCTGTTTATCCCTCGTACGACTGGATAATTTGGCAAATCAGCCTAAAATCAGAAGCACCCACTGTTGTTGGAAGGTCCAACCTGTTGGAAGGTCCAACCTGCACTTGAGTTTCTATGTTGCTGTTGGAAATGTGACTTTATTTTTATTATTTTTCATGAATGTAGGGTAGGAATCTTTTTGATATCAGTACATTATTAAAAAAAAATGACATGTAGAAGACATCTCTGCGACACAGCCGTCTGCCACGACTGGCTTTCTATTGTACCGATTCTGCAGCGGGAGCAAAATGAGCTGTCATGGCAGCACATATAGCAAAGAGAGTGTGTGTGTGTGTCTGTGTACACTTAAGATTTGATCAAAGTTAAGCTGTCAGACATGTGCAAGTCTTTGCCGTGCGTACTCTTGATCAATAGCGAGCCGTGTGTGTTCGTTGCCACGCACGGTGCGCGTCGGTAGCGTTTTTTAAAGCAAACGCGCTATAACGGGCTTTAGCCTCGTCTAAATCTGTGCCGTATTAGTATGTATGTATTCAGATTCATTTTCCACTCGTTTACTCAGAAGCACATAGGTGCACAAACAACACACACACACACACACACACACACACATCCAAATACTTTATTTATTTGTGGGAGTTTTTAAGCTAATTAGTTTGAGTCCAAGGGAAAACGGTAATTGCCTCCCTGGAGTAAAGAGGGATGACAAAGAGAAAGAGAGAGGAGGGGAGGCCGAGAGAAGAAGAAGAAGAAACTGTGAAACGAGTGCGAGGATAAACAGAGAATTGTGTGAAGCCGGCGTGAGTGAGAATGCCAGATGTTTGACGGAGAAATGTTTTGATTCGCACTGTTTTTGAACATGCGTGCGGATGCCTCTGAAGCTGCATGATGCGAAGCAACAGACCACGCTAATGATGGCGAATGAAGTGTTTGTTTTTTTCTTGGAGACGTCTCACCTTCCTGCATTCATGCATAAGTGTATGCATCAGTGTGTGAGGCAGTTATGCCCACTACAGATAATGGGTGGGTTTGCAAGTGTGGGCAGTGATTGAGTCATTCTTAGCTGACTTAGAGAGCAAAAGACTGTGAGCGAACCCTCATGTATCCTTAGGGTCCTTTGCACACACACACACACACACACACATATATGTATTTTTAATGCTCAGGACTGACATTTAACAAATACAATTTTTTAGCATAACCATAAGTTTTTATTAATGTATATATATACATTATATATATACATTAATATATATGCGTATATCAGATTTGATGTTGCTTAAAAATATATGTAGGTTTTCTCACCAAGTTCCACCGGAGCATATAGCTGAAGCTTGTTGTCCAAAACAGAGAAAAAAGTGCGTTCTCCACACCGCGCTACTGCTCCCTTCTTAAAGAGACAGACGCCCATTTTTTTATCCATCCCACTAAATTGATTAAAGCGGAACTAGACCGGAAGTTCCAATTAACACAGTTTTCTTTAGTGTGTATCAGCGTCATTACCTTGTTTATGAAGCCCTGAAGGTTCTAAACAAACAGTTCAGCCACTGCTGAGAACGCTGTGTTTTATCGTAATCTCGGGCTCAGCGAGATCACTGAAAATCGTGACGAAGCTATTTTTAAACACTTTTTTAAATCAATGTTTTGATAATGAGTAGCAGTGCATCCACCGTTCCAGAGGGGGGAGCTGCGCTTCTGAGAGCTGGCGTGCTGAATATGTCACTTCCGGGGTTGAGAGAGTTGAGTCTCAGCGTCAGAAAAGACAGATTTCTGTCGGCTCGTTTACAGCAACTAGGAGGTTTTTGACCATAAAAACAAGCTAATGTATGTAAGTAGACCTCCATAACTAACATATATGTGCAACAGGACCAACTCTATGTGAGCTTTAACAACATCAAAATATGAGTTATCAGAGTTTATGCAAATAATAATGAAATAATAATGATCATTTCAATGACCTATCTTTTTTAAAGTGTTTCAAAAAGTCATGTAAAATAACATGGTCACGGGCCGCGGTTGCATAGCCACTGTAAGCAGCGAGACGCCATGTTTCTACCGGAGCCTGTAAGGACAAACGCGAAAGAACAAATCAAGCGTCTCTTTACTTTTAGCGGAAGTCCCGCCTCCTCTCTCTCCGCTTCGTCTGCTACGGCCGCGGTAGCTCCGCCCTCTCCCTCGCCTCACGAACCTCATCTGCTGACGCGGAGAAAGACGACGAGGACGACATTTGACCGGCTGCGGATACCGTAGCGCTCAGGGAAGGGAGGGGGGTGAGCAGAGCAGCAGGTCTTTGTTGTAAATTTCAGCCTCTCCTCTAGATGGCACTATAAACTACTTACTTCACCTTTAAGCACAAGTTATACTCCGGAGCTTGTCGGAGAGCCTCTACGTCGTATCCGGCTATGCAAAAAAATATTTTTTTAAGTGTCCGTCACTCCGTCAAGGGACAACGGAGACGGCAAAGGGCTGCGATTGGTCCTTAGCCAGTATCTGGTGGCGGCATCAACAGACACGCGGTGGGTGCCCCGATGGTTAATATGATAAGGTAGCACACGGCGTAGACGATCGGAAATACCTGAAGTGGATTTCTTCGTCCATGTCCCTCATCGGTCCAATAAGACTGTTAAATTCGCCCGCCATCAGTCCCCCGGTACATTTAGTGGGGGCGTGCATACCACCTCCGGACATGGGACGCATTTGGATAACGCATTATGCAGTTGTAGAAGTATAATGTGGCCTTTAGGGAGGGTAAAAAATGTTAAGATTCAAGGTGCTGGGTATTATTTACATAAGGTTGCAGAGACGCAGTTAAGCTAAATAGCAGTGTGACTGGAAGATAGGAGGGAAACAAAGGGGGGGGGGGGGTGGAGTCTTCCAAACATATGGAGTTCTTATTTGTTCGGTGTGATTTCTTTTTCTCCAGATGTTTTTAACGTTCTCCATTCGCCGTCCGACCTCTCGAGCTCGACAGCTGTTTTTACGACGACGACGAACGCGCGCGACGTAGGTGCGAGATTGCGGCGCGATTTAACACACAAAACACACACACACTCCGCAACTGCTCTGCACCAGAGCAGCAGCAGGCGCACACATCTCTCTCGAGCTAATGTCGTCGAGGCAAACGTGTTCAAAGTCACAACTAATGTTCCTGAGGTAAAAAAAAAAACCATTTTGGAAGAAGATAGCGGCTTTTATTTTGTTTCTTCCCTCGTTCAAATGACGCATGTAGCACCTTCAGACAAACGATAAAGAGATAGTTATGATCACTATTCTGTTGCTGTGTGTTCACGGCCATGCAGTACTTTATCTCCCATTTTCCTTTGCCTTCTACTGTTTATTTTATATAGTTTTTTGGGGAGTTGCTCAGACTATTTTTGTGCGTCCACCATGGATTTGCTCTCGTGGTCCTTGTGCAGTAAATGTCAAGGTCATTAGTTACACGGTCACAGGGTCGCGACGGGTCGTGACGGAGAGTGCAGCTCGGGGTTTGTTTACTCCTCGCTGCAGTGGGCTCATCTGTTCATTTCGGTCTCTCTTTTTTTTCCTCCTCGTACAGTAGCTCCCTGACCTTCTCCCTCATCCCTCTGTTTTGTGTCGGATTATTTTGATAATTTTATGTGCGTGCGTTCGTCTTCGGGGTAATATAAAAATACTGGCAAAGGAAACTATAAACTTCATCAGACCTCGGCTACAATGTTGACAGTTTGACGCACGTAAAGTCATATTTTTATGCACTTTATGAATGTAAGGAAAATTCCCGCAGCTTAATTCACTCTTTCAGTTTAAGATTATATATGTACTGTGTATACGTTTATGGTTTTTACGGTTATCACTTGGAAAAGGCTGGTTTATCTGTTCAAAATAACATTAGGTGTAATAGAAATGGCAGCAAAATATTTGAAAATGTATCGGGGGGAAAATGTGCTCCTGTCAAGATGTGTATTGTGAGCTGGGTCACAATGTTTGGTAACCCTTAAAAAAAGTTAGCATCTATACATAAAGTGTAGAAAACACTGGTTGATTTGACAACAGGTTTAACGTTTCCTCATGAGGTCTCGCGAAAAACTTGGGTCTGGTGTGGAACAAGTGTTGCTTTAGAGCATTGGTTCTCAAAGTGTGGCCCGGGGGGCCCAATGACGGCCCGCAGAAACATTTCTGGCGGCCCCCGCAATGAATTACAGTTGATAGTTTTAATCCAGGAGCTACTAAGCTTGTTAAATGTTTATTGGACATTACTGGATACAGACCAATAAGTGTAAACAAAAATACTGGGTATTTACCTGGTTTCTATATGGTGAATTTTAGTGTATTATTGGGTTATAAGCTGGTAATAAGCAGGTAGCTACAGCCCCCAATTACTAGCTATTTACCCAGTAAATATATGGTAACAGAAATGTGTTACTTGGTATTAACCTGTAATTAGAAGGTAAGAACAATGGCCAAAATACTGGGTAATTACCCAGTAAATTATTAAGCGTTATTATATTAACGCTTAAATTACTTTATTTAAACGCTTATATTACTTAATGCTAAACTGTAGAACTGCAAACTGGTCATTAAAATTATTACAAATTGGATTTTTTTTCTGTTTTTTTCCTTTGGCGGCCCTCAGTCCAATGTTGGGTTCCTAAATTGGCCCTCAGGTATCAACACTTTGAGAACCCCTGCTGTAGAGCAACGCCACGTCATTATATGTGGCCCGCGAGTGATTAATTGGTCTTAAAAATCTGTTTTAAAATAGGTCTATGCTGCTTTAAGGCCTGCTTTTGACATGCATGAACTACATTTCCCATAATGCATGGCGACCATGACTGTCTGTTCTGACGTCTCCTCAAAACTCACCTTTTCAAGACTGCTTTCAATATGTAATAGTTTTCACTTCTTTGTCTTTTTGTCTTTTCTATTCATTCTGCTTTTAATGTAGATATGAAGTGACTTTGAGTTCATGAAAAATTGCCATAATAAATATAATATACTATTATTTTATATAGTTTAGCATTAAAAAAAAAAACAAAAAAAAACTACAGGTACATATTGAACGAGTACGTGGGAGCTATGAAATGTGTGAAAGAATAATGATCACACATTTAGACTAAGTCGTCACTCACTAACTCAGCTGACATGGTTCACAGCTGTTCACAGTATAAACAGTAACCGATGCTAAAACTGCAGTTCTCTCCATCTGTTAAGCCTGTGTGTGTTTTTTCTCTCTTTCTCTTTCTCTGAGATTTCTCTTGCTGTTACATTTTCCTCCTCTGTCTGTCAGACTCAGTGTCTTCTGTGCTGCGCTGTAACTTTATTACAAAGCTATTTTCCTACAGTAGCCGCTCTGTCTCCGAGTCTGACGGCCCATACCCGCTCTCTCTCTCTCTCCTCCTACTGGTTCAAATCAATGAAACTGCACAGGCTCCTTCCTCTTTCCTTCCTGACTCTCTGAATGCTGCACTTTCTCCTTCCTTCTCTCTGTCCATCATCGCTGCTGGACACTCTGTCTGTTTTCATAAAAACTTTCTCTGTCCTCCGCTGGCTGGCTGGCTTTTTGAAATGTCAGACGAGAGCCAGATCGCGGCGGTTTTTTTTTCCTCCCTTCCCTTCTTTTTTATTTGATATACACAATGTCCCTCTCTCATGAACACACAAATACAAGTAAGTGCACACACACACACAGGCGGCAAACATGCAAACTTGTTCATCAACATCTGCCTCTCCGCACTTACGCGTGCATGCAGTTCCTTGCTTTCTTTTTTGCTCACCAAAAAAAAAACCTCAGACTTAAAGGTAATGTACGGAGCCCCCGAAGTGACATGAGAAAAAAAAAAAAAAAGACAAAAAAAAAAAAAAAAAATGTAATCTCGAGTTTCAAAGTCGAGATCTCGAGTTTCCCAAAAAAAATTTGAAAAAAAAAATTTGAAAAACAAAAAATGAAATCTCGAGTTTCAAAGTCGAGATCTCGAGTTTCCCCAAAAAAAATTTGAAAAAAAAAATTTGAAAAACAAAAAATGAAATCTCGAGTTTCAAAGTCGAGATCTCGAGTTTCCCCAAAAAAATTTGAAAAAAAAAATTTGAAAAACAAAAAATGAAATCTCGAGTTTCAAAGTCGAGATCTCGAGTTTCCCCAAAAAAAAATTTGAAAAAAAAAATTTGAAAAACAAAAAATGAAATCTCGAGTTTCAAAGTCGAGATCTCGAGTTTCCCCAAAAAAATTTGAAAAAAAAAATTTGAAAAACAAAAAATGAAATCTCGAGTTTCAAAGTCGAGATCTCGAGTTTCCCAAAAAAAAAGAAAAAAAAAAATTTTGAAAAAAAAAAATTGAAAAACAAAAAATGAAATCTCGAGTTTCAAAGTCGAAATCTCGAGTTTCAAAGACGAGATCTCGAGTTTCCCAAAACAATATGATTTTGATGAAGATTTTTTTTTTTCAAAATAATTTGTTTTGAACCTCGAGATCTCAACTTTGAAACTTGAGATTAAATTTTTGTTTTTTTTGTTTGTTTGTTTTTTTTTCTCATGTCACTTCGGGGGCTCCGTAGTAATGCGCATTTACGTGGCATAGAAAACTTTTATTATTGTGTTAGTACTACTGAAATTATTGTGAATCCAATCTTTACTTTAAGTCAGAATAAATGCAGTTGGAAGTCTTACTGAATGCAGGCTATTGATTCAACTGGATCTAAACTGGCTTAGACGATCTGTCGTGTACGAATGACGAATACGCACTGCAATTTCCCGCCCGATCAGTAGGGGTCGCTACGAAGGGTTGTTGTGCTTTTGGCTACAGTGAGCAATGGCGTCCGAGAGAGAAAGACTGTTGTTGTTGAAACAGTGGCTGTTTCCTCACTTTTCTGTGTCAAGGAACGCAGTTTTAAGATCATTTGAGGCGAGAAATTAGCCATTTAGGGTGCTTTCACACCAACAGCAGTTGGTGCGCACCAAACGATCCATTCGAACCAAAAGCTATAGTTGGTTTCGTTTTCGTTGGTGTGAAAGCATCAATCACACTCGGGTCCGCACCAAATCAAGCGGACCGAGACCGCCAAAAAGAGGTGGTCTCAGTCCGCTTAACTCCGCACCAAATGTCAGATTCTGGTACGGTCCCTCTGGTGAGAACGCGAACTCGGGGTCCAAACCATATTCTGCAGTAAATGCCATGGACATAGCCTACCTTGTAGGTCTTTGGAGCAATCTTCGTCTCATAGTTAGCACGACCACATTCATGAAAATAGCGCGTCTCCTCTGCCTGAAATGACGCACTATACAATCGCAGCCCTTGCCATCTCCCTTGTTCCTTTGACGGAGTGACGGACACTTAAAAAATATTTCGTGCGGTCGGAGACGACGCAGAGGTCTCTGCGTAACCTACGTAGAGCACTTTACGCAGGAGTATAAGTTGGCCTTTAGACGCTCTGTGCATATCACCATCCTGAGAGGAGCCATGCAGCTTCTTTGGCATCATGCAGTTCACACAAAGAGTGTGTCGGAGCTGTTTGCGCGTGGGATGGTGTCACACTTTTAAAAACAGCTGATGATCATTATGTGGCATTTTAACAACAACAACAACAACAAAACCCCAACCTGGATTAAAAAATGTGACTTCAGTGTGAAATGGATGAGTAAATGCAGCAGCTGCTGGGAGACACTGAGTGATAATTCTGGGGCTTCTCTGTGTCACAGAACCACTCTTGCCTGTATCAGTATACAGTGTTTACATATGTTAATGCAGCAGCCTGGTTCATTCAATCTCTCCCAACGCTAACGTAAAACAGGAAAAGGCAACAATGGATGGACATTGTGTTTCCACAGGTTTATTGCACTTCTTTAGGTTTGGCAACGTTTACACGAGCTGGATATTTTTAAAAACGGATAATAGTTTGCCAGTTGAAAACAAAGTTTTCAGATTTACTTACATACATTAACTTGTTTTTATGGTCAAAAACCTCCTAGTTGCTGTAAACGAGCCGATAGAAATCCTCTTTTCTGACGCTGTTCGTCAGCCGCGATATTTCAGACTCAACTCTCACGCCCAGAAGACGGGGTGTGTTGTGATTGGCCAGTACCCGGAAGTGACATATTCAGCACACCCGCTCTCAGAAGCGCAGCTCCCCCCTCTGGAACGGTGGATGCACTGCTACTCATTATCAAAACATTGTTTTAACAGTGTTTAATAATAAAAATTGCTGTAAACAAGCCCTTAGAAATCTCTCCTTACTGATGCTGTCCTCAGCCGCGATATTTCAACCATAAATCTCACACCCAAAAGACAGAGACTGTGTTGTGATTGGCCAGCCAGCGTAGAGCCTTCCCAACTGTCTTGTGATTGGCCAATACCCGGAAGTGACGTAATCAGCACACCCAGAAGCGCAGCTCCCCCCTCTGGAACGGTGGATGCACTGCGACTCATTATCAAAACATTGTTTTAACAGTGTTTAAAAATAGCTTCTTCACGACTCCCCGCCGCAGTCCCTTTGACGACCTTTGACCCGGATTCAGACCCAGAGTCAGAAGACACTGTCGCTCGTGAAACACCTCCACAACGGACGTTATTCTTCTTCTGCGGTTCAAATGTACGCAACCGGATGTGCCCGGACTAGTGCCCGGAGCAGGACGATCTGCTGTTCAGGAGAACCGGTGTTTACGTAACTATTACGGGATTTTCAGAGATCTCGCTGAGCCCCGAGATTACAATAAAACACAGCAAACAAGGTATTGACGCAGTTCACAAAAAAAAAACAGCGTTAATAGGAACTTCCGGTCTAGGTCAACAAAAAAAAACACCTAAGCAATTGTTTCAGGTACCTTTTGAGAAGTCGGTTACATCTAAACATGTATGTAACATTGTTATTCATTGTGCATGCACATGCCAGTGTAACCACAGGAAGTTCATTCCGCCCTACTTTCACTCGGGTAGTATGACACGTTCCATTTACATTCTCTCCCAAATCAAATGGCCTGTAACACACGAGCTACAACTGTGACTGGAAAAGGTTCTCCGTCGTTTCTACACGCGAGGTTTCTATTAAGACAAGAAAGATACACGCTCACACTCGCAGCTTTAATATATACAGTCTACAATTCACGGTGACTGGTGATGACATCCACTCTCCACCCCCGTGGATATGCCGCATATTGGTTTAGCGGTAATGAAAAGCCTGTGCCCATGCACAGCCAATTACAACAGGCTTCCTGAGCGCAGCCCTTTAACATCTCCCCAGCGTGAAGATGTGTGGTGACGGATTCATACGACAGAAATGTACTCTCCGATATTTAACTTTTTACCATTTCCACGACCCTGCAGAACGTAACGAAAGGCGGGGGGGGGGGGGGGAGGTGACTTTGCCTTGTTATTGATGCTGACATGTAATTTGTGGCGAGAGCAAATTAGTGATGCCTATCTCCGTTATGTTAACTGGATATCCTTGTGGTTGGGGAACGAAAAATGTGGGCAATTGCTTTTTACGTGTCTGGTTAACCACTTCAACTTACTTTTTTTCCAGATCTGACACGTTTGAAAAATCGACTTTAATAGCTCTCGGGTGCTTGTTTTTCCCGAACGCGGACGTGCGCAGCAGCGTAAACGGCACTCGTCGCACGTATGCTGTTTGTTTGTTTACCGAGAGTGATTATTATGAATATGTACGCGTGTTTGTGTTGGACGTTTCTCCCTGGATTCTCAGCCCGAGATTGTGTTTGCGTATGAATCTGTGTTTGTGCACATATTTTTTTCTTTTATGCCTGCACAATGCGTTTCCTGTCAATAACCCTGCGTGTGCATGTGTGTGTGTTGTTTAATAGCGGCATGCTTGTGTGTGCAGACCTGTTTAGCAGCAGTTTGTCTGCAAAGGGAAATGGATGAAATGAAAAGCTCTTTGTCAGTGTGACAAACGCGGCACTTGTTTACAAAAATGAGAGACGTACTTTTACAAAGTAAAGGCGGCGAAGGACGTTTGAGGGCAGAGGAAAAAGGGCGAGCGACTCTGAAATACGGGAGTAGACGGAGGGACGAAAAAGGGAAAGACGTCGAGTTTGAGAGGTTAAACGACGCAACACACACACACACACAATGAGAGAGTGAGGAAGAGGATGAGGAGGAAGAACAGACAGGGTCAGGCCAGAGTTTCCTCCTCACCACTGTCAAAGTCAAATACCGACAGGTCGCTCAGGAAACAATGCAAATGCTAACCAAACGAGCTAAACCTCCAGAGGAGCTGGAGAGGGGGGCGGCAATGCAAATTGACGCACACACAAGCGCACGGCACGAGTGTGTGTGTTCTTGTACTTGCAGCATACTGAGGACCAGTGAGGGTTTTTAACCAACAAAGTGAGGTCATTTTTACGGAGTGAGGACATTTTGGCCGGTCCTCACTTTGTTTTCATTGAAATCACTTCCTTAGGTTGCTATAACATGCTATACTCATACTCATACTATACTATTTGTCAAAACTTTGGACGATATAGTATAGTATGACTTTTTTGTCAAATTTTGGACCACATTTTTTTTTCCTTTTTTTTTTTCAACTTTTGGACGACATAGTATAGTATGACGTTTTTTGTCAAATTTTGGGTGAACATTTTTTTTTGTCAAATTTTGGGTAAATTTTTTTTTGTCAAATTTTGGGTAAAACATTTTTATGTCAAATTTTGGACCAATTTTTTTTTTTCATAATTGCTTTCAACTTTTGGATGACATAGTATAGTATGACGTTTTTGTAAAATTTTGGACCAAAAAAATAAAAAATTAAATAAATAAATAATCCAAAATTTTTCGCAGCCCTTTTTGCTCTGGGGCTCCACCTGCAGACATTCTATGGTACTGCAACCAGTAGTTCTTTGTAGATGTCATTCATGAAGTAGATATTTGTAATTGTGTTGATTTATAAAGTGGAAATGCTGGTCCTCACTTTGTCAGCAACCCAGTCCTCAGTATGTAGCAAGTACAAGAATGTGTGCGTGTGTGGGCCTGTGGCTGCACGGATGGATGGATGGATGGATGGATGGAGTGGCCGAGGGGTGAGCTATAAAAGAAGGGTGGACGTGGAGTTAATGAAGATGAAAGAGGGAGGAGGGACTGTTAATGTTAAAGTGAACACAGGAAGCGGACGGAGAACGGCATCTGGCACAATAAAGTTAAAAAAAAAAAAAAACGTATCCTGGAACACATTTAACAGAGGTGACCGGGATAATGCGCAAGGGTAAACGACGTTCGAATGTTATCGTGAGACGGACGGTGAGACGAGTAATATTAAACAACGCTGAGACGTTTCACCGGTCCATCACTCACTCGTCCTCCGTCCTTCCGGCTTATTCCTCCTCTTCTCCGTTTATGGAGCTACTCGTTGTCCTGCCGTTGTCCCCGTCGACATGTCGTGACCCTCAGCCGATCCATCATTCGCTGTTCAAGGTTCAGCCGGTGACGGTGCTAACCACCCTGCTGAAGCCCCGCTAAACAAGGGAGGAACTGTAGCTGCTCAGTGAGACGCGTGCGTGAACATTAGCGCTGTAACGATACACAAACTCACGATTCGATTCGTATCACGATTTTTTTTATTTACTTCTATAACAACTTAATGTAACATTTAATAACAATATTTTGAAACACTGTGAACAGATTTGAACATAAATAAATAAATAAATACTTTTCATAAACTTTTCTGTAACAAAACCATTCTGTTGAAAAATACAAAGTAATTGATCGATCAGACTGGGATTTGTCCCCAAAGCATGCTGGGAAGTGTAGTTCTTCACAAGAAGCAGTTTTGTTCCAGTGGAAATAACTTGTTTTGATAAACAGCAAAGGTAAGACAACATTTTTTCCGCTTGTATTTCTTGAAAGTGGGTTGTTGTTTTGCTCTTATTTTGGGGCTGGAGCCGTGATTTTTTTCCGCTCCTGCGGGTTTGATCCGTCGGTGTTTTAAACTGAGTTTGGTGAACATAAGAATGGTTTATATGAGCTTTTAGCTGAGTTTCTGACCTTTCTGTGGGTATGCAGCATGTCTGTGTTTGTTAAAGTAAGACGTGGTTTTATGACGCTTTTGTCGCTGCGCCTGACGCTGCCCCTGGTAAACAAGAGATTAACGCGATTAAAAAAACACGAGTAATCGCGATTTCGATTTCGATACACATATCGTTAGAGCCCTCGTGAACATGCAGGTCTTCGGTCCATAGTCCTGTTTAAATTCTTATTACGCTGTTCTTTTTTGTCTATTCTGCTCCAAATGGGAACATGTTTGACAAAAATCGGCATTACGTTTGATCAAAGAAGAGCTGAAACTAGATAGTGAGACCATCAACTCCTCAGGGTCAGAGTTTACTGACATTATAAATCAAGTGAGGAGTAGAAGCTGATTTTCTCATAGACTTCCATTTAAGTCGAGTTACTTTTTTTTGCAACCAGTCAAGTGGCTGCTCAACTGCTACTCGTGTCCGACCTCCGAGGCATCGTTTTTCAAAGGGGGTCTCCGTACTCAACCACGTCTTTTTTGGGAACAGAGTGAGTAGAAGTTCAAAGATAGGGTTGTACGTGTTAAGTAGTTTTCTTTAAAGGTCCATTGTGCAAGAATATTGAGTATGTTTGTATGTATTTATGTGTGCTTGTATGTTAGTGGAAGCCTTTTCCTGTGGGGTGCCGTGTTGTGCCACGACACATCATGCATCAGATGGACGGATATTGATGAAGACCACCATCTTGTGCTGCCATGTTTCTATAACAGCCTGGATCAGGGTATCTGCGGGGTCTTAAAAAGTCTTAAAAAGTCTTAAATCCAATAATTTGAATTTAAGGTCTTGAAATTTCTTAAATTCTTAGAAAATCTCATAAAAGTTCTTAAATACAATTTCGAAAGGTCTTAAAAATCTATTAACGTTTTTATTTTTTATTTAAAAACGTGCATAAACTTCAGTCTCGCTTTGAAATGTTTCTATTTTTGAGGATGCGATAACAACAATAACTACAACACGGAACTAAAGTAGTCCACCTGTGCTGCCCGGTGACAACTTGTCGAGCACCACTAGCTAGTGTGCTAGTGCGCGTGCCACGGTGTGTTTTAGCTTAGCTTAGCGTAGCAGCGGAGAAAACTGAATGAAAGCCCACAGCTTAAGCCGAATTGCTTGCATGAGATGGGTAAGTGCAAGTTCAACAATTTGTGGCTCCAGTTTTTCCTTCATGTCTTTTGTACTTTTTTGCCAAATGGGTCTTAAATTGTATTCATTATGGTCTTAAAAAAGTCTTCAAAAGTCTTAAATTTGACTTGTTGAAACCTGCAGAGACCCTGCAGGATGGATATGAACGACTGTAATCGATTATTAACTTGCAATTTATTTGATTGTTTGACTTCTTATCGACTAAAGGTCGACCATTAAGAACCCCTTGTTCCAACTGTCTAACATGCTGCGTAGGGACGCAGTGTATTTATGGGTTTATATGACCCCAAAATCCACTTTTTTATACATATTATGTGCTCCTGCATTGTCTAGTCGCTGTATAATAGTTTTTGTTTCATTTTCGTAGTGTTTCAAAATAACATGGTCGCGGGCCGCTGTTGCATTGCCACTGTTAGCAGCGAGACGCCGTGTTTCTACGGGAGCCTGTAAGGACAAACCCGAGAGAACAAATCGAGCGCCGAGAAGAGGCCCGAGAGCGGATCGGCCTTTTTACGCGTTTAGAACGGCGGAGCACGCGTGTTTTACAGCGGATAAAGGAACACCAGTACCTGACCGTACGCCCGCACCACGGAGAAATACGACATTTAGGACGACATTTGACCGGCTGAGGACACCGTAAGCGCTCAGGGAAGGGAGGGGGTGAGCAGAGGAGCAGTTCGTTGTTGTACATTTCAGCCTCTCCCTCTAGATGGCACTATAAACTTACTTACTTCACCTTTAAAGGACAATTCAACGGTGACTGCATGTTAACAAGCATATCCATGTGATAGCATATGCAGAGAAACAAAACCCTGTAATTACATTATGTGTAAAAAATCTCGTGGTGATGGACAGAGAAAAAAAGAGGTAGAGATAATGAAGAAGAAAAATCACATGAATGAGGAAGGGCAAATGAGACGGAGGGAGAGAGAGAGAGAGAGAGAGAGAGAGAGGCACTGAGTGATTGAGAGACAAAGAGAGAGGGATGTTGGTGAGGATGCAGAGTGCACAGGAGCTATGGAAATGAGGGGGAAAGAGAGGGGGAAAGGACGTAAAGAGAGGGAAGGAAGTAAAACGAGTGATTGGAAGACGGGAAGGGGGGAGGGGGAGGGGAGTCGCGGCGCGGCGAAGGGCTGTGGGGCGAGGGAGAGAGGGCTAACGCGGGGCCGTGTTTTACAAATTGCCATTTTAGAGGAGCCAGCGGAGGGATGAGGAGGAAAAAAAAAATACAAACTACAGACTGGCTCCAGATTGCACACAGCGAGAGATGTACTCAGGCACCTTCAAGCACTGCATCATGCACACATGGTTGAACACACACACACACACACACACACTGAAATGATTCAGGCCCGGGAACAAACATGACAGAACAGATAGACACAAACTGGAGAGAGAGTGTGTGTGTGTGTGTGTGTGCAAGTCGTTCTCACCTCTCACTGATTCCTGTTATTCTGCCGCACATAGCGTCCACTTTAAAAAAAATATCGGCGTCGTCGCCGGGGGGCGTCTGAGAAATGTAGGGTCACCGGTAAAGTTAGTTGGATGAGTGGTTGTCCAGACCTCAGCCGTAAACCCTTCATTTAGCGTCAGCTGCACTCTTATCTCTCTTATCGTCTTTCTGTTGCTCGACAGTTGTCAAGAAAATGAAGGGACAGACATGTAGAAAACAAAAACCCCCCTGTTAAATCCAGCGTTCAGGTGGAAAATCTGTTCATTTTTATCGCATATTTAGATTTAGATGCAAACGTCAGCACTGTGAATTTGCATCTCTATCCTTAGAGGACAATTAAGGGGCCAATTCCAATTCCTATCTTAACCCTCAAGCTCAACCCTTAATCTTAACTGGCCCTCAAAACCAAGTGTGTTGAGGGTTATTTTTGTCACTTAGAAATGGGACACCCCCTTAAATGCAGACACGTCTTCAGACTGTAGGGGGCAGAATAACGCGAAAGCTGAGTCCAGTCTGTCAACTCCCAAAAAAGAAGAAGAAGAAGAAGAACACATTCACATCAGGATTATTTATTACTATCCGTTTGTCAGTCAAGTTATTAGGTTGTCAGTTAGTTATGAGATGATACTCATACAAATACCACAACCACGGACATATTCAGCTGACAGTTACTACACACCACGACTTATCGAAAAGTAAACCATAGCAAACCATCGGTAGTTTGAAGAACCAATCCTGCACAAACTGAAAGACAAACAGTACAGTACAGACAAAATATTTGCGTAAAAAAAAAATCTTTTGCAGACTGCAAATCATGTTTATTTTTTAAAAATCATGTTTTAGCGTCATGTGGCGCCACCTACCGCCGTCTGCCAATCGTTGCAGTCATTAGAGTCTCAGCTGCCGAGCGACCACGGGTTGCCAGTTACGTCAGAAAACCCAAACCTAAAAGACCTCGGTGTTTTGAATTTGAATGTTGTAACCGTTTTTTTTGGCCACGTTCTTACATATGGCGCCTTTAATACAAGTACCTATGGGTTATAGGGTTAGGCATTTTAAGAATGTGCTGGTAATTTGTGGTCGTACATAGATTAGATTCATATATTATAAGAGGAAGCCGGCAGATAATGTTCATGGATGTTGTGAAGGAAGAAGAAGATGGAGGCAGATGATGCTTCTCCCCACCTGAAGAAATAATTTTGCGTTTTTGCCTCTATAAAAGTGAGCATTAGCATTTATTCTATTATATAAGCATAGAAGAACATCAACACACACACACACACACACACACACACACACACAGGAAGAGTCTCTAACCTTGTGCTCACTCTGGATGATCTCCCTCCAGTGGCCCCCTGCTGACTCTCAACTCTCTTGGCCCTTATCCCTCCTCCAGCTTCTGTACGCTCCAGAACCACTGCACACCATAAACGTTGCACACCCACTGTCCTTCCAGCCTCAATTCATCTGGTCATCATCAGCAGCAAGCACAGGAAAGGGCTGAAAACACAGTGGGGAAAAAAAAATCTTCTTCTTCTTCTTCCTCCTGAGCAATCTGCTCAGATTAAGGACGAGGCTAATGAGATGAAGTTTATTTGTCAGGCCACATTAGCTCATGAAACTTTTTTGAGTCCGTAAACTCCCTCCTCCTTTCGTGAGCGCGATGATCGCGCGCGGATCCCTAACTTCTTCCGTTGATCTCCCTCGTCACCGCTCACACTCGCGACTTCGCTCTTCTTCGCCCAACGTCCGCGACACATGCTCTGTCCGAGCGTGAGCCGCCTCGGCTTTTCCCTCTTCTTCTCTTTCGCCATTTTCTCAGTCCTCATCTGTGGTCTTCTTCTGTCGATCTGTGCTGATCGCTCATCCAAAAAGAGCAGTAATGCCATCTACGGGTTCAAGTCGTCATTACACATAGTTTACAGGTTTGACATTGAGAGACGAGCTCCGCCAGAGTGTCTCGTAAATTGTAAAGTGTCTCGCAATTGCAGTGAATGTCCGGGAGCGAAATTGACGTCAGCAGCGCATGACCTAAAGCGGACCTAGACCGGAAGTTCCAATTAACGCTGTTTTTTAGTGTGTATCTGCTTTTATTACCTTGTTTACGAAGCCCTGAAGGTTCAAAACAAACAGTTCAGCCACTGCTGAGAACGCTGTGTTTTATTGTTATCTCGGGCTCAGCGAGATCTCTGAAAAAACCCGGTCCGGTTACGTAAACAGCGGTTCTCCTGAACAGCAGATCGTCCTGCTCCGGGCACTAGTCCGGGCACATCCGGTTGCGTACATTGAACCGCAGAAGAAGAATTACGTCCGTTGTGGAGGTGTTTCACGAGCGACAGTGTCTTCTGACTCTGGGTCAGACTCCGGGTCAAAGGTCGTCAAAGGGACTGCGGCGGGGGAGTCGTGAAGAAGCTATTTTTAAACACTGTTAAAACAATGTTTTGATAATGAGTCGCAGCGCATCCACCGTTCCAGAGGGGGGAGCTGCGCTTCTGGGTGTGCTGATTACGTCACTTCTGGGTATTGGCCAATCACAAGACAGTTGGGAAGGCTCTACGCTGGCTGGCCAATCACAACACAGTCTCTGTCTTTTGGGTGTGAGATTTATGTCTGTAATATCGCGGCTGAGGACAGCGTCAGTAAGGAGAGATTTCTATGGGCTCGTTTACAGCAACTAGGAGGTTTTTGAGCATAAAAACAAGTTAATGTATGTAAGTAGACCTCCATAACTAACATATATGTGCAACAGGACCACTCTATGTGAGCTTTAACAACTCCAAATTGTGAGATATTGTACCAGTGTGAAATCACTAGTTTGTGCCCAGACTGCCTTGCAGAGCAAAGACACACGCACATTGAAGACTTTAATATTAGTTCTCAAACTGCAGCCAGTTTTCAAATACTGAAATATTCACCCAAATAAATTAGTGTCACTCCAACAGATTAAAGATTCAAAGATTCCCTTATTTTTATATCTCATTATACATCTCTGTGCTTGGGCTTTTCAGTCCCTTAACAGCTTTTACATGGACGATACGAGTGTGAGACTGAGGAAAATGATTGGGCCGAGCCAAACCCTTGAATAATGTTTTCTTGTTTCTTCTGTGCTATTTCATAACATGAATTAACCAAAGTCAAGTAGCATTAAAAAAAAATGCCTGTCGATTCAAACTTCCAGCTAATTGCCTACAACGCGACCAGAATGCGTTTATTAGAACTGCTTCACGGTCACCTGTCTGTCAGCTGCCACAGCCAAACATGTTTTATTTTAAATCTGCTGCAGGGCACATGTCACCCCTGCTCTTGATACTGTGTCACTGGATGTCAGTGGAATGGAAAAGTGATTTTTTTTTTCTTTTACGTTTCTGTTCAACATCTTTGTTGGGTGCTTCGCAAAACCTCTCACTCCCTGCACCAAAGTCCGTAGAGAAAACGCAATGCTTTCACACCGCGGCACGCGGGAGTCGTCTCTAAACTGCTGACTCCATCGGTACGATCACATTTTTTATATGATAATGAAATTTCAGTGCTTGGCTCCCTTTGTTCAGGTTTACCCCTGTGACACAAACTTACCAAATGAGGCAGCAGTAGACCAGCTGCTCCTGTGTCTCTGTGAGCGGAAAAAAAACCCCACTGATTTTGTCTGTGGGTGGCTTTGGTGCGGGAAAATGAGCAGTGTACAAACTTCATTTTACAGTCAGAGAAAGCTGTCTCGCAGTGAGATACAGCAGAAAAAAACCTATTCTTAATATATTGGAGGTTGAGATTGCATTAGGTAAGAGGCTGTTATGTAAATATGTTTTTCCTGCTCACCATAGTATGTCTTTACCTTATTCAACCACACGTTAAAATCCTCAAATATCATTTTAATGTTGATCGCACACTTTAAAGTGCACCTGCTATACAAACCCTTTTAGCAATGACTGTTTTTTTCTCTATGTAAAGTTGGCATCAATTTGTGTTTCAAGCACTGTGCGAAATACAGGGGGGTCTGGGGGGGGGTTAGACCTAGGGCTGGACATGAAAACATTATAATCACAGAAAAAAACGATTAATGCGCCGCATGGCACGACGTTAATGTAAATTCCTATGCTTGAATGCACCTGTGACGTGTGTGGAAAAAAAATATTTTACTTTTTTTTTTTTTTCATATATTTTGGAAACTCGAGATCTAGACTTTCCCAAAAAAATTTGGAATTTTTTTTTTTTCATATTCTGTTGGAAATGTTTTGTTTGTCAAGCTTTCTCTAGTTTGAAACTCGAGATTTCAACAAAAAAAAAAAATATTTTGTATTTTTAATGTTTTAATGAATTGCTGTGGAAAAGGCCCACACAAGCCCACATCTGACAGGGAAGATAGCCAATACTGCAGGGTGGCACCTGGGGTGGTGAAACAGTATTGCGCAAACAAATGGGAGATGGGGCCCCCCCCCCTCCGATTATTAATGGCTATTTCGCACACTGGTTAGACCCGTATTGAGAGATTTGGTGACATTCACAATATACCTTTTACTGACTACTTTTGCATTTTTCTAATATTATCCACATTGATTTTTTTTTTGTCCAACCTGCATCCACATTTCAAAATAACATACACTTCATATAAGATTGGAGGCATGGAAATTAAAAAATTAAATTAAATAGCAGCAGTCTCACTGTTTATGTAAGTGATCTGATAATTTTTTTGCACCGAGTTGCCTCAACTTGACCTTTTGAATTGGAGGATTGTGGTGTTTCATCATTCAGGTATAGTGTGTGAGAACTGTGTCACACTATCCTGTCTCAGACTTTGACGAGGGGCCCGTCACCATTCTCCTCTGTCAATATAGGCCAGATCCACTGGGGGACTGAGCTGAATACATGAGCCGTTTGGAAGAAGAGCCGTTTCATTCATGCACTGTTGTGTCTCTTCTCTGGGGGGTTTTTCTGATTCTGTTTGTTTCACAAAGACATGTTGTGCACGTGCACGCGTGCATTTCGAGCGCGCGTGCATGTATGTGTGTGCTTTGTAGGTACTGCTTACTTTGTGGGGACCCATGTGATGATGCATGTGCGTGTTGTGCAGGTACGGACACTCTGATCTCACCTGATGATGAGCATAAACTGCAGTTTGGACTGACCGCCAAATTGGCTTTGATGCATAATGTTATTATACACAGAGGCGCAGTTTGTGAACAGGCAAGGCAGGCAACTGCTTGGGGGCCCCCGAGCCCTTAGGGGGGGGGCCCCCGACACTCGGAGCCTGAGGGCTGTTTTTACTGAAATGTGCAGTGAGCAGCCGCCTCCCGCCCCCCCCTTAAACAACAATGGGCCGATTTGCAATGACATCTCAGTAGGAAACCCCCCCCTAAAGGGGCCCCACCTCACTTTAACCTGTGTGAAGTTATCGTTCTGCAAGTTGGAAAATGAAGAGGATTATTTACAGTGTAATGCATTTTTTTTTTTTTACTCAGTTTATATATGTTTTTTTCAGTTATTTACAGTATTTTATTGTTCTATATAATTATATTGTTTTATAATGTGGGTTCCTTACAGTGTAATGTAAGTTTATATAGTTTTTCAAAAAGCTATTTACAGTATTTTATTGTTCTTTACATTCATAGTTTCACATACTTTTTAATTACAAGGTTTTTCCATGTTATTTCATTCGTTTCGGGAAAAAACTAATATTTTGATGATTTATAACATAATGGTAACGAACACTGGTTAGAAAGGGGGGGGCCCGTGGGAATTTTTGCTTAGGGCACCTACAGACTCTAGAATCACCTCTGGTTATACAGAAGCTGTAGTTTTGGTTTAGTTACTGTATTTTATGGACAGTGTTTTACAGTCAAAGTGAAAATGTTTTATTTAATGTTCTCTCTCTCTCTCTCTCCTTTACGTCCATCTCCTGCAGTTAAGCCCCGACATTTAATTTAATAATGAACACTTATAAAATACTGGTCAAAACTTCCACATTCTTTTTAATTTCTCCAGACAGTGGCTGGATTGTCTGTCAGTCTGACTGGATGAAGCCCCAGAGGCACACTGAGGGGCAGGAGAGCCGTTAAATCAGCACTTCTGTGTGAAGACACATTAAGATTTCACATGGCAGAATGTGAAAAAAAAAAAAAAAGAGTCTTTCTGACAAACGGAGAAATAGGCCAAATATTCTCTTTGAAGTCACCGAAGGAAAGAGGCCATCGTGACACCTTCAAAGGGTTAGCGTTAGCGTTTTTTTCCCCTTAGGTTTTGGCGGCGACGGTTTAGTTTGTGTGCTTGCTTGGAAGCGGCGAGACGCAATACGGGTGCATGAGGAATTAAAACATTTGACACCCATGAAGGGTAGGACAAGTCCCGGGGACGATATTCTCTTAATCCAAGGGATTTTGCTGCAGTAGAAGCTCATTTGCATTATATCTGCATATTCAACTTCGCTTTAACTTAACCAGAACGTTGCTTTGTTACTAAAGGATATCGTTTACTGAAAACAGCGGTGAAGACAAAGTTGTAATGACTTTACTCACCAGCCAGTTTGTTCGGTACACAGGACACCATGTAAAAGTGGAAGTGGTGGCACATGGTGTGGTCCAATGCTTCTGCATGGTTAGACAATATCGAAACCTTACTGTGTTGTGTGTCAGGCTTTTAGCTAGGATTTTTTTTAGAGGGTGTCCCCCCCCCCCCCCCCCTTGCCCTCCGGAAGTTGCCCTCTATGCGCAGTTTCATCCCCACATCCACATATGACACATACATAATGATCTTTATGACCAGGATCGAGTACAGTGGCGATGAAATACAGGAGATCAGAGTAGATCTTAGTAAACTGTTTACAGATTCTCAAGAACGCGCTTTTGCCTAAAAGTAGGGCGTCTCATTTCTTATTATTTTCAGTACAGGGGCGTCCCTGCTGGCTAAAAGCCTGTTGTGTTGTGCCTGTGTGTTCAGAAATGGTCTTCATAGTTACTGTTGTTGGGTTTGTTATCACCTCCAATCAGGTCATTCTCATCTGACCCCTGCATCAACAAGGTATTTTTTCTCCTGAAAAACTGCTACTTAGCTGCTACGTAATTTCTTCTTTTTCAGAGTATTCTCTGTAAAACAATGGAGGAAAAACCCCAAAACAACTCATTTTTGTGTGAGAAAGTCCGTGGGCAAAATGTGATTCAAACACTGCTATACTGAGAAACAGAGAGAGGCATGTGGCACTCTGTTCGAACTTAAGCATGTCTACATGCCTAAATGCAGAGACTTGGGGCCAATTCCAATTCCTATCTTAACCCTTAAGCTCAACCCTTAATCTTAACTGGCCCTCAAAACCGAGTGTTGAGGGTTATTTTGTCACTTAGAAATGGGACACCCCTTAAATGCAGATACGTCTTCAGACTGTAGGGGGCAGAATAACGCGAAAGCTAACGTCCAGTCTGTCAACTCCAAAAAAAGAAGAAGAAGAAGAAGAAGAACACATTTACGTCAGGATTATTTATTACGATCCGTTTGTCAGTCAAGTTATTAGGTTGTCAGTTAGTCATAAGATGATACTCATACAAATATTCAGCTGACAGTTACCACACACCACGGCTAATTGAAAAGTAAACAATAGCAAACCATCGCTTGTCCGCACCGGCCGCCTATTGACAAAAGATCGTCAAATAAAAATAAATGTTACGCAACAATGACGTCAGTAATCCATAATATGGGCCTAAACTAAGATAATACAATGGTTTTCATCATTTTTATATCTCTATTCACAAAGAAAATACTTCATTTGTAGCGCACTCGTTTCGCTGCTTTCCACGCCATCTTTGTTATGATAAAACACACAATGCATTCTGGGTAGCCCTTGCTCCCAAGTGGGGTTGTCTCGGAAAATCTCAATATTGAGGGCGATACAGCCCTTAAACTTGGCCCTCAACTTAATTTTACTGAATTGGAATTCACCCTCGTTGTCATATAATTTGTTGATTTGTTATTACAGTTTTTCTCCATTGGTTTGGCCCATTTCTTGAAAAACAGAAATTACATTCTCAAAAACAACATGGACAAATCTCCAACCTGACCTTTTCTTTGTTGCATTGGAAAACACTGAGAGAATAAAGTGTCATAATGAAAACGTGACAAAGCCATTTGACGATCTTGTTCGTAAACGATGGCGTCAAAGCTTCTCATTTTGATGACGATGGCAGTTTCAATGACACGAATACTTGCTTTTGAGCGACATGCTTTTGCAGGTTATCCACTAGGTTTTGCAGTTTGCACTTAATCGTTTTGAGAAATGCACCGACTGCCGTGCAAATGTTAATAGCGATGTGAGGGAAAAACTGTAATACAGACGCATGATTATGCCGAGTGTTTACTGTGCTGTTTATTGGTCAGTGTATTTAGCTAAAGTGCTGTTTGTCTCAGCCTGTGGGGTTAAGCGGGAAAATGGGTGGTCCTGGGATTTGTTTGGCCTCCATTGTCCTGCATGAGGTTTCAAATTAAGCAGATAAGCAAGGAAAAGTTGTGGGAAAAAGGAAACAATAGCAGAGAGAAACGATTTTTTTTAAAAAAAGAAAAAAAAGGAGGCGATGCCTTTATCTGTTGTCATTTTATAGCTAACAATGACCTCAGTGCTGACTCTCGGGATAGGAGGGAGGTGAAGAGGGATGAGCAGGCGACATACTGGAAGTGACAAGACGATACGGCGGCGTGTGTGAGTGAATATCGGGGGGGGGGTGGGATAATGGAAAGGATGTGGAAAAAAAGGAGTAGAGAGGAGGCGGGGACATTCAATTACACCAGGAATGGGTTATGCCAAAAATGCGTGGCCTCCTAAAAATGCGGCGTGGTTGCACGACTCAACCGCGCGTCAACTCCGAGTGACATTTAAAACACTGGTTCTCTGGAGAATAAATTGCATGCAATTATTTCTTTACTTTTCCATCTCAAGCAATCACAGCGCATTGTCTCTCCTCTTGTTTGAATATCTCTACGCACACACACACACACACACACACACACACACACACACACACACACACACTTGTGTGAATATATCCTTACATCTACGACGTACTTGCAAACTCTGGAACAAAGGCGCTCTTCTCCTCCGGGCCTCCCTCTTTGTGTCTGTCCTGGTGAATAAACAATAACTCATCTTTGTTGACACCCTACCCTTCCCATGAGCATCTATTCACTATGAATGGCCCTCAACACAATGATGGAGCGCCTAACACACTCAGCCCATTCCTCCTCTCCTCCCCCCCCCCCCCTAACTGTATCTCTGCCACCTCTCCAGGGCCGGAGCTACTTTATTTATGCTCTATCAGGTTTTACTTGACTCCGAATGGTGCTCGACAACTAGCTAGGTGAAAACCAGTAGCTGTGGTCCATTTGCATCGGAACGCGTAACCGGAAGTGACGTCACCTCCAAGTTGGCCGCGTTTCAGAGAAACATTGGAACAAAACATGGATGAAATCATATGAAACACATCCCGGGTCAGCTGTTGTTAGCTATACAAGTTCATAACGATGCACTTTGCGTTTCTTTGCGCACGCGAACAGCATAGCGACATTTCAACAGAGGAGTTGGAAATGCAAACTCTAGCTTTACCAGTCGACAACAATGCTCAACATTAAGCCCAATTTATACTCCCGTGTAAAGTGCTCTGCGTAGCTTACGCAGAGTCCTCGTGTGCGTCGACGGAGAGCCTGTCGTAGAGCCTCTGCGTCGTCTCCGGCTGCACGAAATATTTTTTAAGTGTCCGTCACTCCGTCAAGGGACAACGGAGACGGCAAGGGCTGCGATTGGTCCTCAGGACAGGCCGAGCTAACGCTGCTCTGTGCCGGCTCACAGTGCGCACCGAGCGTCCACAGAGGCGAAGCTGATCACCGCCGACAACGTCGCTGCCAGACTATAAATACGTCGTATCTTAACACACACACAGCACATGTTTAGACTCTAAATGGCCAATTTCTCGCCTCAAATTATCTTAAAACTGCGTTCCGTGACACAGAAAAGTGAGAAACGGCCACTGTTTCAACAACAACAACAACAACAGTCTTTCTCTCTCGGACGCCATTGATCACTGTAGCCAAAAGCACAACAACCTTGCGTAGCGACCCCTGCTGATTGGGCGGGAAATTGCAGTGCATATCGGTCACCACGACGCAGAAGTACGAAGGCTCGAGGGGTCTCCATGGTCGAGGCAGGAAGTACAAAACAACAAATCTTTTTTTTAATGAACTGACTCTAATGATTCAGTACACAGATTTGAAAACGACTGCTTTTCCCATCACTAACTCGAGGCCCCATTCATAGAAACCTATACCGACTCCTTCCAACCACCGTTTTCCATCTGCTTCTCTTCCTGGACTGCAATTCAAAATGTGCTTCACTGTTTGATTGAATCCATTGTTATCAGAGCACTTCAGAGAGAGAGAGAGAGCTAAATGTGTGCTGAATGAATGGCTGGTGGCTCAGGACCAAGCAGCTTTTTCAAAAGGCAGCTTTCCTCTTCACCTTGTCTTGTTGCTCATGTTCATCCCTCGCTCCCTGTCTTTCTTGTATACTTGTTCTGTATTTTTCCTCCTCCCCTCGGGGGCTTATAGATAAATACTCTTTCTACTCCTCCCTCCTGTCTGATGGAGATTCTCTCCATCTCACACCACTGACACCTTTTTATCTTTTCCGTTACTGTTTCAGTTTCTGGGTTTTTTTTTAACTAACGTCCTCTGTTTTCTCCCCGTCTTTGTTTTCCACCTCTCTCTCTTTGTGTCGTCACAAATTTCCTCTCCTCTCGGCAGCGCAGCGCTGTGTCGTCGTTCGTATGCGTCGCTCGTCTGCGCCCGCCTTCATTCACGTACTCATGTATTTTACTCCTTTTCTTTCTCTTGCTTTCTCTCTCTCTCTCTCTCTGTGTCCGTCCATCACTCGGCTCCTCGAGCAGCAGGGATGCCTACAGTTCTCCAGGGTGTGTTATTCGCTGTCGTGGTGAGGCTTGTCACGTCGCCACAGGCAGCTTTCATCACCGTCGACATTAAGGAACACACACATACACACACACACACACACACATTCTTGTACTGCGCTGCATACTGAGGACCAGCATTTCCACTTTATAAATCAACACAATTACAAATATCTACTTCACGAGTGAAAGACAAAGTAGTTCTACAAAGAACTACTGGGTGCAGTACCATAGAATGTCTGCAGGTGGAGCCCCAGAGCAAACTTTTTTTTTTTTTTTTTTTAATTTTTGGTCCAAAATTTTACAAAAACGTCATACTATACTATGTTTATCAAAATCTTTAAAAAAAATTGGACCAAAAATTGACAAAAACGTCATATTATACCGTTTAATCCAAAAAATGTTAAAAAATTTGACACAAAATTTTGGGTCCAAAATTTTACAGAAAGTCATACTATAATATGTCGTCCAAATTTTGAATATTTTTTTTTTTTGACAAATTTGAGTATAGCATGTTATCGCAACCTAAAGAAGTGATTTCAATGAAAACAAAGTGGGGACCAGGCCAAAATGTCACTCACTTTGTTGGTTAAAAACCCTCACTGGTCCTCAGTATGCTGCAAGTACAAGAACACACACACAGTTGCATGCAAACACATGGTTTTGAAGATGCTGACTCAAAGCAGCAGGAGGTTGATCCTCTGGGGACAGCTTTGGCCTGAGGGCTGTATGACATTATCTGAGTGCTCCTGTGTGTGTGTGTGTGTGTGTGTGTGTGTGTGTGTGTGTGTGGGGGGGTGTGTGTGTGTGTGTGTGTGTGTGTGTGTGTGTGTGTGTGCTCGTATTTATATCTTTGTGAGGTCCAAAAGACATACAAGCCTATGTTTGTGGTGACATTTTTTGTCTGGGCTGCACAACTGTAAAGGGGTTTTTCAGGGGTAAGACCTGGTTTTAGGGCTAATATTGGGTTTAGGGGTTAGGGTTGGGCATTAATTGGTTATGGTCAATGAATGGAAGACAATACGGCATCCCAAGAAGAACAGCTGCACAAACCCGTGTGTGCATATAATGTATAAAGGCCACATTATACTTCGCTGACTGCGTAACCACGGAGACCCCTCGAGCCTTCATACTTCTGCGTCGCGGTGACGGATACGCGCTGCAATTTCCTACCCGGTCAGTAGGGGTCGCTACGCAAGGTTGTTGTGCTTTTGGCTACAGTGAGCAATGGCGTCCGAGAGAGAAAGACTGTTGTAGTTGAAACAGTGGCCGTTTCTCACTTTTCTGTGTCACGGAACGCAGTTTTAAGATCATTTGAGGCGAGAAATTAGCCATTTAGAGTCTAAACATGTGCTGTGTGTGTTAAGATACGACGTATTTATAGTTTGGCAGCGACGTTGTCGGCGGTGATCAGCTCCGCCTCTGTGGACGCTCGGTGCGCACTGTGAGCCGGCACAGAGCAGCGTTATCTCGGCCTGTCCTGAGGACCAATCGCAGTCCTTTCCATCTCCGTTGTCCCTTTGACGGAGTGACGGAAACTGGAAAAATATTTTGTGCAGCCAGAGACGACGCAGAGGCTCTGCGACAGGCTCTCCATCGATGCAGAGGGCTCTGCGTAACCTACGTAGAGCACTTTACGCAGGAGTATAAATTGGGCTTGAGTCATCACTTTGTGTGTGTGTGTCACCTATTTAGCTCCTCCCCTCCCCCCGCTGTCCTCTTTTTGAACTTTGCCTTAGTGTTCACCGCAGTAACTGCCGGACACAGGGACCATACCAATCAGATGCAGGGAAACACACACACACACACACACAGATATGGAGAGAGTGTGTATGGGTCTTTTTCAGTGTTCTGGACAAACCAAAAAACGTCTGTTTTATTCAAAGGAACACAACAGAAGCATTCAAACAGATCTCCTTTGGTGTGATTTTTTTTTTTTTTTTTTTTTTTTCTTTTCTCTCCCACACATGAGAAACGTTCATTCTGCCAGAGGAAATTGTTCACCACAGTTAACAGCAACACCGAGCTCCTCCTCCTCTGGGAAACACAGCTCTGAATCTGCCTCCGCTAATAGACAAGAGAAGTGGAAATAAGAAAGAAAAATGCAAAACATTTTTCTTGTTGTTTTCTTGTTGCAGATCTGCAGTCCGAGACCTCTTGGAGGCAATAAAAACATGATAGGAAAATACAAAGTATTGTTTTTATAATCCAGTGTTAGAGAGCTGGAATGACTGTAGAGTTTAAACTGAAAGAAAAAAATGGATTTATTAAATGATGAGCTCTCTACAATTAAAGCTCACATAGAGTTGGTCCTGTTGCACATATATGTTAGTTATGGAGGTCTACTTACATACATTAACTTGTTTTTATGCTCAAAAACCTCCTAGTTGCTGTAAACGAGCCGATAGAAATCTGTCTTTTCTGACGCTGTTTCCCAGCCGCGATATTTCAGACATAAATCTCACCCCCAGAAGACAGAGACTGTGTTGTGATTGGGCCAGCCAGCGTAGAGCCTTCCCAACTGTCTTGTGATTGGCCAGTACCCGGAAGTGACGTATTCATTCAGCACATCCGCTCTCAGAAGCGCAGCTCCCCCCTCTGGAACGGTGGATGCACTGCTACTCATTATCAAAACATTGTTTTAACAGTGTTTAAAAATAGCTTCTTCACGACTCCCCGCCGCAGTCCCTTTGACGACCTTTGACCCGGAGTCAGAAGACACTGTTGCTCGTGAAACACCTCCACAACGGACATTATTTTTCTTCTGTGGTTCAATGTACGCAACCGGATGTGCCCGGACTAGTGCCCGGACTAGTGCCCGGAGCAGGACGATCGGCTGTTCAGGAGAACCGCTGTTTACGTAACCGGACCGGGTTTTTTCAGAGATCTCGCTGAGATAAAACAATAAAACTCTGGGGGTATAAGCATCGTACACATTGAAAGCTACGTGAGACAACAAGACATGAAAGTATGATAATCGCACGTTTTAGAGGAGAGCAGGGCAGAAAAACAGGATAGCGTTACGGATTACGATTGCTCGGCAAGAAGCAGAATGCGTCAAACAGATAAGAAACGGCGCGACGCACAGTGGCACCAAGACGGACGGGGTATGAAGGAGGGAGTGGCAGTGGGATAAGGAGTGTGGCGTCAAAGGAGTGGAGAGGTAGCATGATGGAGGTGAAGGGGGGGTGTGGAGTGAGGAAAGGGGAGCGGGGGGGCGGTGGGCGGCATGGAGGGGTGAGGCGATCAAGCGATAAAGGACAGCACACCAGGGAGAGATAGGAATGATGGAAGGAGAGGGCAGCTGAGGCGACGGGGGATAGAGGGATGGAGGAGGGCAGGGGAGGGATGGAGCTAAATATAAAAAAAACAACAACAACAGGCAATTTCCAGGGTTTTTATAAGCTTGGACAGGCTTGCACAATATCAAGAGATATAGCAATGTGTGATAACTCGTGCCAAATGAAGAGATTTGTTTTATGTGTTAATATACAGTAAACAAACAAATAATTAACTGAATTTAAAAAAAAATATATATATACATCATTTTATGCGTAAAGGATGTTTCCACAGCACCCGTCCGTGTGTGCCACATACGCAGCAGCCCCCTGCTGCAGCACAGATGTTCCCCAGCTCCATGGAGGATGATGCACTGTCGCTCCTCCTGCATGGTTTTTTTTTTTACCATCATAATAGTCGGCATCGCAACGAACAAGGATCCGTTGAATTTTTTTTTGCAAACCTCTCAAGGAGTAATTTTTATGAATTTTTGAAATACATGAAATGATCCATTTGCCCTGATGCACTTTGACAGTGAGCTGACTTTCTTCTCGAAAACAAAAAGTATCTCGGAATGACTTGAAATTTACCATCATAATAGTCGGCATCGCCCTGAACAAGGATCTGTTGAAAATATTTGCAAACCTCTTAAGGAATAATTTTAATGAATTTTTGAAATACATGAAATTATCCATTTTCCATGATGCACTTTGACAGTGAGCTGAGTTTCTTCTCAAAAACAAAAAGTATCTCAGAATGACTTAAAATTTACCATCATAGTAGTCGGCATCGCCCTGAACAAGGATCCGTTGAAAATATTTGCAAACCTCTTAAGGAATACTTGTTATGAATTTTTGAAATTCATGAAATGATCCATTTCCTCTGATTCACTTTGACAGTGAGCTGACTTTAGTCTCAAAAAACGATAAATGATGATAAATAAAAGACGCTCGTGAATGAGACAATTGACTCCACACTTGATTTATAACGCCAGCAAACTTTTTCATGAGAAGTTTTCTTATTTTCCCAGACGTGTGTTCCATTCAAACCGACTTATTTTTTACAACCAGCAGAGACGTCCCCCTGGTGGCCTAGTGCCACTCCAGTCCAACACCTCACTTTTTTACACCAGAAGGTGTGTCCAATTCTCCTCTATGGTCTATGCAGTAACCCCTGAAGTTAGAGGAGCTGCCAGCATTAGAAATATTTTACCCACTTTGAACATTATCTTGTAATGATATTGTCAGTGATTCACTGCCAGGGTAAATTAAATCTGATAAATCACAGTTTTCTTTTTATTGGATAGCTCGAACTACTCCAGCTGCTGCACAAAATGGGAGAAAAAAAAAATCCAATCATGTTTGCAAATCAGAGCTGTAGTAAACTCTGGAAACCTGTGCCATATTTGCAGAAATTACCCTAAAATACTGACAATCCAAAACTGATCCGATACAGACTGTAGAACATTAGCTTGCCATAAAATGTAGGTTTTAGCCTCCACTTGTGGGTTAGGGGAGCAACTTAAAATAAAATGCTCACGTGGAAGTCATAATCAACTTATGTCCTTACGTTATTATTTATTTTGGAACTGGATTCTATTGTTTTTCGGTTCATTTTAAAAAAAAATTTGCCATGAAAGTTGATATTTTATTGTCCAGCTGTTCATTCAAACCCGACGAGTCATCCATGGGACGTCCCCATTGGAATCCATGACGTTTGCCCACCCGGAAAATAGTTTCAAAGGCTTGATCGGGACCAGTAGTCAACCCTAAATTAATCTGGTAGTTTTTAATATTCACTTCTTGTAAACCCTAGCACACTGACCTGAGATACTCCCCTGAGGCATAGTTCACAAGCCACTTTACAAAAGACCCTAACAGAACCTACGCCTGTTTATATCTTTATCTTGCCAATTATTATAAAGCCTTTTCTGACTGGAAAGTGAGGTTTTGTTTGACTTTGTAAACCACAAACTCTCACACCAGGTCCATTGCAAAAACATTTTATATATCAAAGCACACAGGAGATGTTGATGAAGGCGTTTGTTGATATTCATTCCCGACTTCAGGGTTTAAAGGGTCTTTCATTGTGATTTACATAAGTGACACAAACTCGGTCAAAAAAAAAGCAGCAGCTCTTGTGTCCCCATGAGCTAAAATCACTGATTTTCTCTATGGGGTTTGGTGTGGGAATGTGAATGTGCTGTTTACAAAGTTACTTTTTCAGTCAGAATCTACTGTCTACTATAGACATTAGACAGCCTTTTCTATCAACTTTATTAGTGGCTGATAGAACCTGAACTGTAACTTAATAAAATCAAAGTCAGATGATTTATAACCTGCAGTTAAAGGGAGCCGGAAGCCGGTCATAACTGTTAGCAAAGATGGCGGACACAGTGTTTACATTCTGGGAACGAAGTCTCGTCCCCCTATGGGTGAGTCTAAAAAGTGCAGAACTACTGTTGTGGTCTTCACAGAAATCCCCCCCCCCCCCCTCTTACACTTCCTCCGACAATGCGTAACCCACGGAGACCCCTCGAGCCTTCATACTTCTGCGTCGTGGTGACGGATAAGCGCTGCAATTTTCCGCCCGATCAGCAGGGGTCACTGCGCAAGGCTGTTGTGCTTTTGGCTACAGTGAGCAATGGCGTCCGAGAGAGAAAGACTGTTGTTGTTGAAACAGTGGCCGTTTTATCACTTTTCTGTGTCACGGAACGCAGTTTTAAGATAATTTGAGGCGAGAAATTAGCCATTTAGAGTCTAAACATGTGCTGTGTGTGTGTTAAGATATGACATATTTATAGTTTGGCAGCGACGTTGTCGGCAGTGATCAGCTCCGCGTCTGTGGACGCTCGGTGCGCACTGTGAGCCGGCACAGAGCGGCGTTAGCTCGGCCTGTCCTGAGGACCAATCGCAGCTCTTGCCGTCTCCGTTGTCCCTTGACGGAGTGATGGACACTTTTAAAATTTTTTAATGACAAAGCCTTTACAAAAAGTGCCAAACACTTTTTCCCATGCCGCAACAACCTAAATGCAAATAATTATAAATAATCCTACATTTATTTACAGGAATTGACAGGATTGACAGCTAAAAAGCATTACATTTCCACATTAAGGGGCCATGTGTATGTATAATATATCAAACTTCTATAGAGAATAAATCAAAAGCACTGCATGTATGTGTGCAAAATGGTGAATCCAACCAATATAAAGATTCTGACCAGACCACTGCACTGCAACAGGATTCAGCAGATCTGACTGTTAGCAGCATGAGCAGGTGAGTGTTAGGTTCGCCTGAGCACGCAGAGTCGGATCTTCTGCTTCTGTTGTTGTTTTTTTTTGAAGTTTCACCGGATCAAAGAAATTCATGTTAGATTAAAGGTCTGAAAGTCAGCGGCGCGTGAGGAAGCAGCGGGATCATCCTGGGTTTTATTTGTTACTTCTTAATATTTGTGTTATTTGTTTTTTTTTTAGCTTTGTGCCCATCATCGCAGGTGAATCTTTCCCACTGGTGCTTTAAAAAAACGATGGAGACAATATAGTTCATTTTTGTCCCACTGTCAGAAGAAACCATTTTCCCTGCTATTTAAATTCCACTTGGTGAAAATTGCTTAAGACAGAAAATCCATCACTGTGTGTGTGTGTGTGTGTGTGTGTGTGTGTGTGTGTGTGTGTGTGTGTGTGTGTGTGTGTGTGTGTGTGTGTACTTGTGCTTGCAGCATATTGAGGACCAGTGAGGGTTTTTAACCAACAAAGTGAGGTCATGTTTACGGAGTGAGGACATTTTGGCCGGTCCTCACTTTGTTTTCATTGAAATCACTTCCTTAGGTTGCTATAACATGCTATAGTCAATTTGTCAATTTTCTTTTTTCAAATTTTGGACAACATAGTATAGTATGATGTTTTTGTCAAATTTTGGACCAACAATTTTGGGTAAAATTTTTGACCAAAAATGTTGTGTAAATTTTTGACCAAAAATGTTGTGTACATTTTGGACCAAACATTTTCGGTCAATTTTTTTCACATTTTGGACGACAAAGTATAGTATAACATTTTTGTCAAATTTTGGACCAAAAATTTTGGGTAAAATTTTGGGTCAATTTTTTTTCACATTTTGGACGACATAGTATAGCATAACATTTTTGTCAAATTTTGGACCAAAAATTTTGGGTCAATTTTTTTTTTCAAATTTTGGATGACAGTATAGTATTTCGTTTTTGTCAAATTTTGGACAAATACATTTTATGTCAAAGATTTTTTCAAATTTTGGACCAACAATTTTTGGTCAATTTAAATCGATAGTTTTTCAGCCCTTTTTGCTCTGGGGCTCTACCTGCAGACATTTTATGGTACTGCTTCTATATAGATGTTATTCATGAAGTAGATATTTGTAATTGTGTTGATTTATAAAGTGGAAATGCTGGTCCTCTTTATAAATCAATCCTCACATTCTTGTACTTGTATGCAGCAAGTACAAGAATGTGTGTGTGTGTGTGTGTGATATTTGGTCTTGTTAGATTTCCTGTTTTATCATTATCTCATTGTGCCAGAGAGTCCCCAGGTTGAGTGTTTTCATATCGCTGCGTTACACCGCGCTACGTTTACTGTCAATCACCTGACAGCCGCGAGAAGAAATGAAATTCTCAGGCGGGACGTAATCCCACCTCGCGACGCGTCGCATTGCATACGCTGTCGCAGTCTAAAACATCATCGCATGGACATGCGTCTTTGTCGTGTCAGGGAATTTTCAAACGGAGCTCGACAAGATAAAACGGGGACAAAAGAGGATACGCTGTGAGGGAAATCAGATTCCTTTCAGTGTGCGGTGCAGAATATTTGGTGAGTGATAGCCACGTTTCCCTCTGAAACTGACCTGTCAATAACTTCTGAGGACATAAACGTAAAAAAATTAAGTTTGAGTGATGAAGTCGTAGAGTGCCTCCTACACGGAGACAGAGGAGATGACATGAATGAGGTCTGAGTGCTTTGACGTTAATAACTGTGTCAACAGAACACAAAGAACGGTGAAGAGTGAAAAACGAGAGGGAGGTTTGTGCTGCCGACGCTGAGGCTTTATGGATTTTTACCTCCACGCTTCCCCCTCACAACCCACACCTATATGTCCGGAGGTGAGCGTGGGTCCTGATAGGCGGTTGCTAGGCGATGGGTATGGAAGAGGGACCGGACACACTGCATGGTGTTTATTAGGCGATATGAGGACGAATTTTCATAAAACCTTTACGAGGACATTTTTAGCAGGTCGTTACAATGTTAAAGAGATTTTTATCACCATTAAGACTTGGTTTTAGGGTAAGGATAAGGCTCAGTAAGTGAGGTTAAATTAAGGATAAAATAAAGTCTAAAAGTGCCAGTGTGTGGACATATGGTTAAGGTTAGTCCAGTGGTAGTTATGGTTAAGGTCAGAGTAAGGGTGAATTCCAATTGGGCCAATCCAATTGAGATTTTCCCGAGACCACCCTTGGGAGCGAGGGCTACCCAGAACGCATTGCGTGTTTTGCCATAACAAAGACGGCGCCGAAAAGCAGCGAAAACGAGTACGCTACAAATGAAGTATTTTCTTCGTTAATAGAGATACAAAAAATGATGAAAACCATTGTATTATCTTAGTTTAGGCCCATATTATGGATTACTGACGTCATTGTTGCGTAACATTTTATTTTTTATTTTACGATCTTTTGTCAATAGCCGGCCGGTTTCGGACAAGCGATGGTTTGCTATGGTTTACTTTTCAATAAGCCGTGGTGTGTGGTAACTGTCAGCTGAATATTTGTATGAGTATCATCTTATAACTAACTGACAACCTAATAACTTGACCGACAAACGGATCGTAATAAATAATCCTGACGTAAATGTGTTCTTCTTCTTCTTCTGGACGCAGCTTTCGCGTTATTCTGCCCCCTACAGTCTGAAGACGTAGCTGCATTTAAGGGGTGTCCCATTTCTAAGTGACAAAATAACCCTCAACACTCGGTTTTGAGGGTCAGTTAAGATTAAGGGTTAAGATTGAGGGTTAAGATAGGAATTGGAATTGGCCCTTAGTCTCCAGTCAGTGTAACGTTCCTCTGAAGCCCTGGAAACCAGACTGTGTGTTGTATATTAGCTTTGGCCGGTGTCCAAATGTTGATACGGTGAAACTTCCTTCTCATTTTACCGCAGTATTAAAGTTTTACTGCGACTAATTAAAAAGTGACATCATAGGGCTCAGAGGCAGTGCCAAAATGATCAAATTTAATTAAAAAGTAACCGTAAATAACGAAGGCAGCAAACAGTGTGACAGATCGTGGGTCTATGTTTTTATTTTTAATCTCTTTTTGGACCATTCACCGTTTACCTGTTCAACTCATCGCAAAATAAGCCAATCACGTGTCAGCAACTCAGTCATGCAGTCGTGGGGGGGATGAGTATTTCGGGGATGTTCGCACACAACCATCTGATGATGAATGGTCTGAAAGAGAGAACGTATCCAGCGAGCAGCATTTCTCTGGGAGAAAATGTCTTATTGATGCCAGAGGTCGGAGGAGAATGATAAGCAAGATTGGTCTGAAATGATAGAAGAGTAAGAGTCGCTCAAATAACCACCGGTTACAACCGAGATATGAAGAAGACTCTGAACACACAACACGTCAAACCTGGAAGTCGATAAGCTACAGCAACAGGAGCACCACACCGGACACTTTAGATCAGGGGTTCTCAAAGTTTTAACACTTGAGGGCCAATTTAGGAACCCAACATTGGACTGAGGGCCGCCAAAGGAAAAAAAGACCAGAAAGAAATCCCATTTGTAATCATTTTAATGACCAGATTGCAGTTCTTCAGTTTAGCGTTAAGTAATATAAGCGTTAATATAATGGAATTTAAGCGTTAATATAATAACGCTTCATAATTTACTGGGTAATTACCCAGTATTTTGGCCAAACGATGGAGACAATATAGTTGATTTTTGTACCACTGTCAGAAGAAACCATTTCCCTGCTATTTAAATTCCTCTCGGTGAAAATTGCTTAAGACAGAAAATCCATCACTGTGTGTGTGTGTGTGTGTGTGTGTGTGTTCTTGTACTTGCAGCGTACTGAGGACCAGTGAGGGTTTTTAACCAACAAAGTGAGGTCATTTTTACGGAGTGAGGACATTTTGGCCGGTCCTCACTTTGTTTTCAATGAAATCACTTCCTTAGGTTGCTACAACATGCTATACTCAATTTGTCAAAAAAAAAAAAAGACAAAGTATAGTATGACGACAAAGTATAGTATGACGTTTTTGTCAAATTTTGGACAAACAATTTTGGGTCAATTACTTTTTTCAAATTTTGGACGACATAGTATAGTCTGATGTTTTTGTCAAATTTTGGATGAACATTTTTTGTCAAAGATTTTTTTTAAATTTTGGACGACGTAGTATAGTACGACGTTTTTGTCAAATTTTGGACCAAAAATTGTGGGTCAAAACAATGTTTCTGCGGGCCGCCATTGGCCCCCGGGCCACCCTTTGAGAACCAATGGCCTAGAGTATACATGGGCCTTTAGGCTATGAAGACCACCTATTAGAGCGTTATATAGCACAAATGTTATGTGTGATAAAACAACAAGGGTTGCTCTCAAAGAAGATGCTGACACACACACAATCGCTGCCTTGAGAACAAGAGTAAAGATGACCTTTGTTTCCTCTAACAATGTGAATTTCTTCACATTGTTCAGTTTAAATACTGATAACTGGTGACATTTAGATGAAATTTACACAACTCATTCTTTCATGATTGTGTCATTTAAATTAAGAAGTAACACAGTGACATGTTGTGTTTCTCCCTCTTGTTCCATCAGACTGCAGGGAAACACTCTTATTATCCACTTCTAGCACTAATCCACTCAACCCCTTCTCGTTTTTTTTTGTTGCTTTTCCATTAGCAATAGTACCTGTAACCTGGCGCTTTATTTGATACCTGAGGTACTGAAATGTGACATCAACAGACTGCCGGCCACTGAGGAAGATTCATGAGTGCGACGTCTGACGCAAATCTGAATCAAAGGGAACAGTGCTGAACTGCAGATCGGTTAAAAATCCCCCAAAACCTGCGTTAATCAATCAACATTCATCAAGGAAATGTTTAAAAACTCAATATTTTAACAGATGAGTCTGTTACACTGCCGGAAGCTGGCGATCGTGAGTCGAATCACAACCTGTTCAGCCGTATTTCCGGTTTAGCGACTGTTTCAGACGGCCATGCAGGGAGTACTTAAAGGGATAGTTCGGAATTTCGGACGTAAGACCTATTTTCCAACTCAGCCGGTGTGATCGAGACGTCTGGAGATGGAGTTTTCAAGAAATTTCATTCAGTTCTTCTAGTTGCCGAGTTCGCTGGTGCTATCGCTAGCGCAAGTCAATGGTACCTGCTAGCATGGCATTAGAAAAACTCATACCGACTCCACAGTGCACCCGAGGTAAATCAATTGCAACGGCAGACTATCGATGTACATATCTGTGTTGATAGAATAACATTTGAAACAAAACTAACCTCGCATCGCATGAATTTTTGAGGGACTACTTTCTCAGCAGCAGTGGAATCAGTCCGCCGCTGCAACAGGAAGTATGACGCGCTGCTGCTGAGACATAAATCCTTCAAATTGCAAGGTTTTGTTTTATTTCAAACATTCTATCAACACAGATATGTACATCGATAGTCTGCCGTTACAATTGATTTGCCTCGGGTGCACTGTGGAGTCGGTACGAGTGTTTCTAATGCCATGCTAGCAGGTACCATTGACTTGCGCTAGCCATAGCACTAGCGAACTCGGCAACTAGAAGAACTGAATGAAATTTCTTGAAAACCTCTCCAGATGTCTCCATCACATCGGCTGAGTTGGGAAAATAGGTCTTATGTCCAAAAATTCCAAACTATCCCTTTAAGGATTGCGTAAACAAATCCTTGTAATTAACTAATTCTAATGATTCAGTTTGAGGAGTTACTATGAAGTAATAGAAAATGATGCGCCTTATGGAAAAGCATCATAAGATGTCACTGGGATACGCGGATATTAACCCAGCTAACAGGAACATGTCGTGCTTTTGGTTAACATCCAGAGGAGACAGCTTGGCACAGTGGAGATTTTCTTTTTTTTTTGCCTCTGATAGAGCTGATAGATGATTTTGACAAGTTGGCGTTCATAAGCAAAACAGATGTTGTCAGTATTAATCAATTCTCGCTCCATAAAGTTAATAAGCAATCTGCATTTCAGCCCAGACTAATCATTTTTTTTGGGGAGCCTGAGCATTTCTGAACTCCTGCCACCGTATCTGCTGCTCGCCTTCGATTCCACTCGACGATTTAACCTCTAACTCCACTTTTGTCTCAGCCCGAGTGGTTTAATCGCTCTCCCTGTCGGTGCAGAGGGTGGAGGCAAATTTCCATCAGCTTTTGCATGTTTGGTTTCCAGCTGCGTTGGAATCACAGGGTTTTTTTTTCCGACAACATCTTACTGTCAACATTCCTTGCTGGAGTAGTTGTGACCAACAGTCAAGAAAGACTTCAGTCCACAGATCAGTGGTTCTCAAACGTAGCACCTGAGTAAAATGTTCAGCTCTGGAAGTAAAAACTATTTCACCAAACGTTAAAATACAGTGGTGTAAATAGGTTGAGCAAAGTCTAGTATTTTGTACTATTTGTCTCAATTTTACGCACTCGTAAAATTCTCCAGTACCAGCAGAGGAAGCTTACCACTGGTAGTACAAGTACCACAGTTTTGGAACCATATTTACTCATAGGATTTGTTGTTTCACGGTATATGGTACCCCCAATATATGCACAATGCACAGAAGACATTTTAAATGGCAGCAATACAACTAAAATTGTGGCTAGTTTCATTTACAGAAGGATACTCAGGGTATCCGCGTAGTCTTAAAAAGTCTTAAAAAGTCTTAAATCCAATCATTTTTGTCAAAAACTACAACACGGAACTAAAGTAGGTCACCTGTGCTGCCCGGGCAGAATTTATTGAGCACCACTAGCTAGTGTGCTGTGCGCGCGCCGTGGTGTGTTAGCTTAGCATAGCCGCGGAGAAAACTTAATGAAAGCCCACAGCTTAAGCCGAATTGCAAGTCCAACGATTTGTGGCTCCAATTTTCCTTGATGTGTTTTGTACTTTTTTTGCCAGTATGGATTTGAAATGGGTCTTAAATTATATTCATTATGTTCTTAAAAAAAGGTCTTAAAAAGTCTTAAACTTGACTTGTTGAAACTTGCAGAGACCCTGGATACTGTATTATCACATGACTACCCAACCCTACTATATATATAGCATGTGTGAGGATTTTCTTTTGTCTTTAGATAGCACAAGTTCAGTAGCTTGTTTAATGTCGTTTCCTCCCGGAATACCTCCGTGACTGAACTCCGCAAATGCACACGTATCAATTACGTGCTACAGTGTGTGAGAGTGTGTGTGTGTCGGCGTGATAGCCTCCTGCAGGCAGAGCTGTGTAATAACTATCATTGCCAAACCACAGGGTGAAGCACCCATTTAAGACTTAAAGGACATTTCAGGAGAGCCACTGTTGGTGCCAGAGCAATCATCCAACATCCAACTCTCTCTCTCTCTCTGTGTGTGTGTGTGACTTGAATACCTTTGGAATATACTCACTCAAACATGTACGTGTACACGTCTACGTGATGTCATAAAAACTGGAACCCCTCCATCTGTATCGCTCCGTCTTACACATTATACGAACGCTCTGTATCCTTTGCTCGGGCCCCACATCGCGTCTTATTAGGCCTGATTGTGACTGCTGTGGTTTAATTAGCTCCCCTACTGAGGGTGTTATTCTTTTCATTAGAACTATCAACAGGTGTACTGGGGCTGTGCAGATAAAACGCTGCCTGATAGCAGCAGCAGTGGTGGTGGTGGTGGTGGTACTCACGTGAGGCTTGCAGGTTTGGATCCACTTCTTTTTCACTTTCTCGTGATGGTGAGTGACTCTCAGATGTCTCTTAGACTATGTAAAGCATTGGTTCTCAAAGTGCGGCCCGCGCAGAAACATTTCTGGTGGCCCTCAATGAATTACAGTTGATAGTTTTAATCCAGGAGCTACTAAGCTTGTTAAATGTTTATTGGACATTACTGGATACAGACCAACAAGTGTAAACAAAAATACTGGGTATTTACCTGGTTTCTATATGGTGAATTTTAGTGTATTATTGGGTTATAAGCTGGTAATAAGCAGGTAGCTACAGCCCCCAATTACTAGCTATTTACCCAGTAAATATATGGTAACAGAAATGTGTTACTCGGTATTAACCTGTAATTAGAAGGTAAGAACAATGGCCAAAATACTTGGTTCCCAGTAAATTATAAAGCGTTATAAAAAAAATTTACCCAAAATTTTTGGTCCAAAATTTGACAAAAACGTCATATGTAAAATTTTGGACCCAAATTTTTTTTTATTTTTTTTTTCAAATTTGGGATATGTAATTTTTGTCAAATTTTGGACCAAATTTTTATTTGAAAAAAATGTCAAATTTGAGACGACATAGTATTGTACAACGTTTTTGTCAAATTTTGGACCAAAAACATTTTTCACAAAAAATTGTCACATTTTGGACGACATAGTATAGTATGACTTTTTTGACTTGAATGTCCGACTGATGGATTATAATCCCACATATTTGTTGTTGTACAGGAGGATAGCCAGCGTGAGCAGCTCAGAGCACACTTTTGCATTTTCAACCCTTTCGACGGGAACGCGACGCTGGAGCGCTTTTAAGATTTCCACTCTGGAGGGCGGGTTCATTTATTTCGCGTTTTAAAGCCCCAAAAACGCCGTCGTCGTCTCAACGAAAGGCACATCTGATAAAATATTTTGTCGTTTTCACCCAGGAGCGTTGTCGTGTAAAGCCGGCCTGAAGCACTAACCATGGGAAAGCGAATTTAGATGCATTTGTTTCAGTCACTTATCTGAAGAAGGGATTTAGGCTGGCATTTTGGCCCTGGCTGTGAAACTGTGTGTGTGTGTGTGTGTGAATGTACAACTGACAAATCTAATGAAATTCAGGGTACAGTTTGACAGATTTTCACATGAATTTTCTATTTTTTAATAAAAATCATTAATCATCATAAATCATTTTGTGTGTGCAATGTGCATATGTGTGTCTCTGAGTGTGTGTGTGTGTGTGTGTGTGTTTGTGCAGCCATGCGGCCATTAGTCCAGTGTGAGAGCAATAATCCTCATTGCAGAGATAAAAACGGTGACGGCACATTATAAATGAATAAGATGAGCCGGAGGCTAGTTAGAGCTGAAGGATGTGAACAAGAGAGAAGAGGAGGAGAGGAGGAAAGGGCACATGAATATAAAACAATGCTGTGTCTGTGTCAGGTCACTTTTGTGGAGGAAGTAATGGATACCTTGAACATACCAGCGTGCTGTTTTAGTACAGTCCTGGTGTATGTGGAGCAAAAGCAAGTCTGTTTTACTTGTATCTGGGATGTCAGCAAAAGAACCACGCGTTGAAAGAAAGAATGACACCGGGGTTCATGCTAATTCGTGGGCGTGTGTCATATAAGCAAGACGTAACAAAGGCCTCAGGAAACAACAAGAACCGCGGAGGGCTGAAAGGAAGCAAATCAAAAACCCAGAAGAGAAGACACTTCATGTTGCTTACTGGAGGCAGCAGTGTCAGAGAGACAGATGGTTAAAAAAGGGAGAGAAGTTGTAGCCTGAGGAAAAGGGAATACACTTGTTCTAATCCAGTAAATCATCCTTTCTTTATCTATCAGTAAACTGTCAGTGTCTGCCTCTCAAACCACGCAGATCATACAGTATTGTATACAAAAGCAAACAGCGTGTCCATGTGGGCCCAGCCGTGTTTGCCCACTTCAAGCCCATGCCCACCTTTCCAGGCTACCTGGGAATGGGTTCCCATAGGGTTTCAGTAACATGGGCCTCACCATGGAAACCTGCAAACCAGCTTGGGACCCATACTGTCAGTCCGAATATATAACGCTTATGGGGCCACATTGTTATTCACTAGCTCCATGGCTTGAATCGTGTGTGAATGACACAGCTTTGTGTATGAAGTGTTGACTGTGATGCTAATGAATTAGCTACTAGCTGAGAGTTAATACACCAGCAGCTCATTCAGTAACACACTGGAGAACACTGCAACGTTACATCTACTGATTGCTTAACTGACTGAAGAGGTGAATTATCAGCTTCCTCTGTGAGCAGCGGCGTGTCCGCTGGTTCGCCTAACGCTATCCAGCGTCTCTTGTCTGTGTCGCTTTTTAACGCGCATTGCACTCGCTCCCGAGGGTTTATGCTCCTTATGTGGTAAAATTATGGGTTTGAAGTCGGTAAATAATGCATAGGGTTTCAGTAACATGGGCCTCACCATGGACACCTGCAAACCAGCTTGGGACCCATACTGTCGGTCCGAATATATAACGCTTATGGGGCCACATTGTTATTCACTAGCTCCAGGGCTTGAATCGTGTGTGAATGACACAGCTTTGTGTATGAACTGTTGACTGTGATGCTAATGATTTAGCAACTAGCTGAGAGTTAGCACACCATCAGCTCATTCAGTAACACACTGGAGAACACTGCGACATTACATCTACTGATTGCTTAACTGACTGAAGAGGTGAAAATGAAAATTGTCGGAAAAGCATTTAGTTTTAGTCTTTCAGCAGTTGTGGTCGACTTAAAAGCCTCAAATGCATCAGGAGAAAATTGTCGAAAACACGGCCGCGGATCTTTGGGAAGTTGTGTCCGTCCACAGGCATCTTCCCACTCCTTTCTTCTCTTGTTGTCAGTAGGAACGCAGCGTAAACATCACATCAATCCCCTTGTTGCCTTTTGACTGGAAATTGCATCCAAAAGCAGCACAATGTGGCGTTTTACCTTATAATTACTTGAACTGTGCGCACGTAAACAAACACGAGGTCAATCGCTATTCAACCATTGTACGTCATCGCCCCCCAGAGTGCACGTATGTCAAAATATGCACTTAATATTATAGATTTTTTAAATCAATGGCAATATTTTATGTGTTTCTCACAACATATTTTAGTACAGGAGAACAATTGTGGCTTATTAGGACCTACAAGTCTTCATGTCCTGGGTTCCTTTTAATGGCATTAAGTATGAATATGATTTCTCTTGGAGCCAACCTTAAAACGAGCGCAGTCCGTACATGTTCTGTGTTTATAATAAATCATATTTAATAACGCTAAAAGACTGACCGAGGGTTATTCATTTTCTTCTCAAAGTACAGCAAAAAATTTGGGGTTTGATGTATCGGTAGTGTTTGTCAAAGAGCAGCCTTTATTTGCTATCCTCTGCGGCCCTACAGACCCCAGCTTTGATGAATCATTAAACATCCATCAGCAACACTGGGGTGGTTGGTTATAATTACTGAGACAGTAGATCAACACGCTCAGGCTACAAAGCTGATTAAGCTCTGATCTGCAACCGCGCAAACCCACAATAATAATCATCATCATCATTAAAAATATATATAAAATAAAATAAAATAAAAAAACAGTTTCCATTTCATTAAGGAGACGCGACAGAGCGGGGAGAGGAAGTGAAAATCACTGGTGTCAGAATCACCTTGTAGAAAGAGGAAGCAAGTGTCCCAGTCAGAGTCGGATTAAAGAGAGGAGAACGGGGTCAAACTAAAAGAAGACAGGCTGATGAAAGAGGAGGAGCAAGTCAGAGAAGTGCTCTGACAGATTGTCTTGAAGAAAGACAGCTGCCTTTCTCCACACTCACTCTTTTAATCTACACAATACTTTTATGTCAGTGAGTGAGCACAGACGATGGCACGATCCCTCGCTTTTGAAGTTAAGTCCGTTACTCAAAATACTAAAGCGGACCAAGACCGGAAGTTCCAATCAACTCTGTTTTTTTTAGTGTGTATCTGCGTCATTTACCGTGTTTATGAAGCCCTGAAGGTTCTAAACAAACAGTTCAGTCACTGCTGAGAACACTGTGTTTTATTGTAATCTCAGATCGTCCTGCTCTGGGCACTAGTCCGGGCACTAGTCCGGGCACATCCGGTTGCGTACATTGAACCGCAGAAGAAGAATAACGTCCGTTGTGGAGGTGTGTTTGTAAATCTCGGGCTCAGCGGGATCTCTGAAAAAACCCGGTCCGGTTACGTAAACACCGGTTCTCCGCAACAGCAGATAGTCCTGCTCCGGGCACTAGTCCGGGCACATCCGGTTGCGTACATTAAACAACTAATGACCACTCAAAGTTGCTTTACATTACAGTTGTTGCCATTCACCCATTCACACAGCACGTCTACGTGCAGTGCTTTTGTCCATTAGACATTTTTCATACCCATGTGCGGAACTGGGAATTAAACACACACCCTTTAAATTGAAAGACAACTCACTGTACCACTGAAATACCATTGACCAAAATGAGAAGGCACAGCTGATGCCTCCTGATGCACATATATGTTAGTTATGGAGGTCTACTTACATACATTAACTTGTTTTTATGGTCAAAAACCTCCTAGTTGCTGTAAACGAGCCGATAGAAATCTCTCCTCAGTGAAGGTCTCCTCAGCTGCGGTGTTTCAGACATAAATCACCCCCCCCCCCACAGAAGACAGACTGTGTTGTGATTCGCCAGCCAGCGTAGAGCCTTCCCAACTGTGTTGTGATTGGCCAGTACCCGGAAGTGACATAATTAGCACACCAGCTCTCAGAAGCGCAGCTCCCTCCTCTGGAACAGTGGATGCACTGCTACTCATTATCAAAACATTGCCGCAGTCCCTTTGACGACCTTTGATCCGGAGTCAGAAGACACTGTCGCTCGTGAAACACCTCCACAACGGACGTTATTCTGCGGTTCAATGTACGCAACCGGATGTGCCCGGACTAGTGCCCGGACTAGTGCCCGGAGCAGGACGATCTGCTGTTCCGGAGAACCGGTGTTTACGTAACCGGACCGGGTTTTTTCAGAGATCTCGCTGAGCCCCGAAATTAAAATAAAACACAGCGTTCTCAGCAGTGGCTGAACTGTTTGTTTAGAACCTTCAGGGCTTCGTAAACAAGGTAATGACGCAGATACACGCTAAAAAAAAAACAGCGTTAATTGGAACTTCCGGTCTAGGTCCGCTTTAAAAACTTCGAGGATGGGGGTCAAAATGTCGCCGCAGTGTCTTCACGCCATAAACTTTCGCTCTCAAACTGGTCCTCATCAAAACAGAGGTCAAAGCACACAAAGTGTACGCACACACACACACTCACACACGCTCACACACTCCTGGACATGTGGGGGTCAGTTTCCTCATATGCATAAAACATGACAAGAGAGCAGGAGCGCAGGAGCATGAGGGGGAGATTGGGAGAACAAGTCTGAATGGGCAAAAAGCAAAAAAGAGTATGCTAATGGTCCGCATAACGAAAAGGCGGCTGCAGGAGGTGGAGAGTCGGCGAGAGAGGGAGGCGAGTTGTGAATGTCATAAAGCAATTGTGAGGAGGAGGAGGAGGAGGAGGAGAGAGAAACTTTCCTCACGGCCTGCTGCTTCTGGATTGAACAGCATGCAAATGAAAAATGGAGATGAAATAATTAGACAGGCTGACTCAGAAGCGCTCATCTAAATATGTAAATGCACTTAATTTGACGACGATTTGCTCCGCTGCTCGCCTATCGCGCTCCCACTTCTGTCTCTCCCGCTTTCTTCTGTCCATTGTTTCCCCCCGCTCATCTGTTCTCGTACTGGATTTTCTTCATAAAATTTCCGTCTCATTTTTCCTTCTGTCATGTCCTTCAGTCCTCGCACTCTTTGTTCCGCTTCCTCCTCTTTCTCCCTGTCTCTCTATCTGCACATTAAAGCTACAGTATGTAACTTAGTTGTCCACCCCTTTTATGGGCTTAGTGCAGAGTGTACGTCAGTAAAAAAAAAAAGTGTTTAATTTCGGCGCATACCGACTCTTTGATTTGATGAGGTGGACATTTTAAATGATCTATGTTAATACAATTATTTACCATGGTCTCCAGAGAGAAATTAGACAACAAATACCCCCTGTTCACACTTGCTGTAGTTCAGGCTGAGGTTAATCTGACTAAATAAGGTTAAAAGTTATAGATCTAAGTTTTTTTTTTAAATGAAGTTTGTGTGAAGTTTGCCCTCTGATACTACGACTGTCAGTAGGAACATGAGCAAATTGTTTTTCCCACTTGAGCTTAACCCTCAATCTCAAAAATGCGCTCCCTCTAGTGCAAGTGCTGTCCCGATTCTCAGAAAAATTAAGTTGAGGGTCAAGTTTAAGGGCTGTATCGCCCTCAATATTGAGATTTTTCCGAGCACCCTTGAGGGCAAGGGCTACCCAGAATGCATTGCGTGTTTTGACAGAACAAAGATCGAAGCGAGTACGCTACAAATGAAGTATTTTCTTTGTTAATAGAGATATAAAAATGATGAAAACCATTGTATTATCTTAGTTTAGGCCCATATTATGGATTACTGACGTCATTGTTGCGTAACATTTATTTTTATTTTACGATCTTTTGTCAATAGTCGGCCGGTGCGGACAAGCGATGGTTTGCTATGGTTTACTTTTCAATAAGTCGTGGTGTGTGGTAACTGTCAGCTGAATATTTGTACGAGTATCATCTCATAACTAACTGACAACCTAATAACTTGACTGACAAATGGATCGTAATAAATAATCCTGACGTAAATGTGTTCTTCTTCTTCTTCTTCTTTTTTGGAGTTGACAGACTGGACGCAGCTTTCATGTATTCTGCCCCCTACAGTCTGAAGACGTATCTGCATTTAAGGGGTGTCCCATTTCTAAGTGACAAAATAACCCTCAACACTTGGTTTTGTGGGCCGGTTAAGATAAAGGGTTAAGATAGGAATTGGAATTGGCCCTAACAGTCAGACAATCTTTTCAGATCCAAAACTGAAGGTTTTTTTTTTTTTTTTTTTTTTTTTATGCCTTTCACTTTCCCACACAAAAGTCCACAGGGAAAATCAATATTTTTTAGCTTTCAGGGACACAGGAGCTTCTGGTCTACTACTGCTTCATTGCCACTATGGTAAATCCAAACAAAGGATTTGAGGTTACGCTCTTTCTTTCTTTCTTTCTTTCTTTCTCTCTTTCTTTCTTTCTTTCTTTCTTTCTTTCTTTCTTTCTTTCTTTCTTTCTTTCTTAATGACGGTAAACAGCACTTAAGTCACAAAGTAACGCATTTGAACTCAATGATGGAGGCGACGGTGACACTCTGTGCACGCTGGTTTATTTCGTTTATTTAGATACAAAAACATAGTTTGAACAGTCATCTGATGCATGCATCATAGTGTTTTTAGCTAAAGCTAATTCACAACACTTGTCCCTAGTAGGGCTTTGGAGTAAAATAAAAATACAGGTTGACATTATAAAAAAAAAAAAATGCAATAAAATAGAGTAAATAAAATAGAGTTATAACAGTTTGACATAACAAGTTTCAGCAGCAGGTAGCAATCAGAGCTGCAGTCTCGCTCTAGACGTCCAGTAACTTTGGTAACAGTTTGCAGATGCTGTTAAACAATTAAACACTTTGTACATAAATTCCAAATGGTCTCTACCCGTTGTAAACAAAACTGGAAGCAAAGCACTGTGAAATTAAACTCTACCGCCCTCACATTCTTTGGGAATCTTAATAATTGTTTTTCTTAGTCTATGTTGACAGAACGTATTAAAATGAGAAACATTCTCTCATATTTAAAAAGTGAATGCAGCAGACCTTTTGCTCTCGTCATTTGCTGCTGTCGCTTTGCTGGAAATTAATTTTGTGCAATCGCTCCTGGGATAAGTCGACCTGAGAAGGATCCACTTATTGGAGCCTCTTCATTTGGCGATGAACCTCTGCATTTGGTGGATCTTTTGAAATGGGACAGTCGGTGATGAAACTGGCCTTCACATACAGCCTTCATACTTTGATATACTTTTAATATGTGCAGTTTTACCTATAGGAGAAGAAAAACTTCATACATACATATATATGTGTATGTATATATGTATATGTATATGTATATATATGTATATGTATATGTGTATATGTATGTATGTGTATTTATATATGTATATATGTATATATATATCTGTATATATATATGTATGTATATATGTGTATATATGTGTGTATATATATGTGTATATGTATACATGTATATATGTATATATGTGTATATATATATATATGTATATATGTATATATGTGTATATATATATATATATATATGTATATATGTATATATGTATATATATATATACATATATATATGTGTATGTATATGTATATATATATGTATCTATATATGTATATATATAGATACATATATATATGTGTATGTATATGTATATATATATATATAAACATATATATATAATGTATAAATGTTGTACTTTATGAATTATGCAAACCAGGTTTATTATGAACAGACGTCTCAACCGTTTGGTAGAAGCCTGTATCTAAAATACTATGGGTCTAAATATATATATATATATTGATTGTCGTTATTCTTATCATAAGTACATAAAATAAAATAATAAACAAATGCAAATAAAAAAATTTCCTCTGCTTTGTATCTCGGTGCGTACCTTAAAGGGTTAATACTCATAATGCTTTATACAATAATAAGGTAAATACTATTGACGCTCTCAGAATTCGACCTACATAACCACTAGGCTACCGCTGCAATTCTTTTGCCCATGGGTCAAGGGAGTGGCGTAGAAAAAAACCGAGGGAACAGTTTCACAAACGATTTGTATTTTTTTTTCCACACCTGACCCTAGCAGGGCTCTGTATGTTGTTTCTGTTTGTGTGAGCCTCATTGCTAATACAAGCGGTTGTGTTTAAGCTGAATTGTGTGTGTGTGTGTGTGTGTGTGTGTGTGTGTGTGTGCGTGTGCGCGCGCGTGCACAGCACAAGCGTGCGAGTGTGCCGCCGACATAAAAGGTTGTTATGTGCTTTAGGTGTTAATTGGCTGAGGAGCTTCGTTAATATTCTCCTTGCGCGCCCGCTCGTCGGGAACAGAGCTGGCAAACTGATGAGTGTGTGATTTCCCTCTAGAAAGAAAGAAAGAAAGAAAGAAAGAAAGAAAGAAAGAAAGAAAGAAAGAAAGAAAGAAAGAAAGAAAGAAAGAAAGAAAGAAAGAAAGAAAGAGCAACAGAGTGACTTCTGTGCAGAGACCAGCTCTGTAAGGTCAGGGTGAGACAGTCGAGCAGAGAGGTCCTTTGGGAAAGCATCAGACAAACAGAGTGAGGAATACAGGAAGATACTGGAGGAGGGAGGGGGAAGCGTGTTGTGATAAAAAAAGCCATAAAGGGGTTCATTGAAGCGACGGGAGAAAGGAAAGATTATATCATGCGAGCGAGAAGTTATCCCTTTTGTTAGGCATTTGTGAATTGGTGGAATGAGAGCGGTTGGCGACGTACCCTGCTGGCAAGGTGACATATACCGTAGGTTCTTAATTGTTATTGCCACCGCGGTGCACAATCCTCCTTCGAGCTATGAGGGTGGGCTGAAAAGGTCATAGGGTGACCTGCCTTATTTGAATCATTTGAATTAGACCAGGGCCCGCGGTTGGTGTAGTGGTTAGCGCTCTTGCCTTTGCAGCAAGAAGACCCGGGTTCCTGGGTTCGAGCTCCGTTTGGGACAACTTCGGAACAAGGGCCTTTCTTCAAGGAGTTTGCATGTTCTCCCCGTGTGTGCACGGGTTTTCTCCGGGTTCTCCGGCTTCCTCCCACAGTCCAAAAACATGCGATATGGTGAATTGGTCGCTCTAAATTGACCGTAGGTGTGAGAGTGTGAGTGAATGGTTGTTTGTCTCTATATGTGGCCCTGCGATGGACTGGCGAACTGTCCGGGATGTACCCCCCCGCCTATCGCCCAATGTCAGCTGAGATAGGCACAGCCCACCCCCCGCGACCCTCTGGTGGAGGATAAAGCGGTAGATGATGGATGAATTTGACCAAATAAGTTTTATTTTTTCGTCATAGTCTCCCTTGAGGCCAACATACTTCTTCCATTAGCGTCGTAACACTTGGATGACCTTGGTATAAGAGCTCTCAGCCTGTCCAAAAAGTCCTCAAGAGCAGATATTTCCACTACACGGACGTCTTTTTGGTCGTTGGCTCAAAGAGGTAGACTCAAACCTCGTTCCTGTGTTAGGAAACATTCAAGATCTGCTTCAAAATGTGCCAAGTTCTACTATGGGAGCGTGACCAGCCTGGTCTGCTTTTGATCAGGGGTCAAAAGCTGTGGCTGCCACCGAGGAGGAGACCTTTGAGATGCCAAGTTGTACAAAATGCTCTCTATTCCTTCACAGGAGAGGCTTACAGCACTGACTAACTGATTAACAGCCAAACCTCTGTCATCCATCACCATCAAAGTTTTCTCGGACGGTGGCTGTGTCAGGACGTCCAGACCTTGGGTCATCTTCAAGTCTCTCTCTACCCCCTCTTGAGTTCAGATAAAGCCAGAGCATCATCCTTAATGTAGCAGCCATGACGGCATCCCCGGCATTACTACTTCTTATCCAGCGTAGGAACTTTTCAGGCTGCCCTTGTGAATATTCACAGCCAAAAGCACTGATAAAAATCCTCCAGCAGAGTGCACAGAAATGAGACATCATAAGCTTTAACACTTTAAAACAAGTCATTAACACCATTCAATCTTGCCAGTGGTCCATCGTGGATCACTGGTAGAGAGTCGGTCATCTTTCAGTTGACCTTGACCAGTTTGAGAGAGAAAGTTTATGGCGTGCGGACATCTTGGCATCATTTTGACCCCCATCCACACAGTTTAAAGCTCCCAGAGAGTGGTCCTGTTGCACATATATGTTAGTTATGGAGGTCTACTTACATACACTAACTTGTTTTTATGCTCAAAAACCTCCTAGTTGCTGTAAACGAGCCAATATAAATCCTCTTTTCTGACGCTGTTTCCTCAGCCGCGATATTTCAGACATAAAAACCTCCTCGTTGCTGTAAACTAGGAGTTTACTATGTGTGAACAAATGTGCGATATAAATGCACCGCACATAGATGAATGTGTGCGTGAATGGGCAAGAACTGTAGGGTAAAACAGCTTTGAATTGTCATCGAGAGCAATTCCGATTAGCAACGCTGCCAACGTTTAAGCAGACGAAGAAGAAATTAGCGTGTAGCAGGGTCAATGCTGGTTTAACCTACTCTCACAGTTTAAACCTGGAATTTTTGACCAGTAGTGAATGTATTCATAAAGGCCTGGAATACAGTATCAGCACAGTGTCAACCTGTCTGTCATATACACACACACACATACACACACATCAGGGGGGGAACAAAGGGAACAAATTCCACACAGGCCACATGCAAATATTAGCACAGGCACTGGCAAAGAAACAGAAAAGGAGAGTGACACTGCAGCAGGCAAAACACAGTGTGTGCAGAGATTTGAAGCCTGTCACTGGGCGGGTGTGATGCCACACGGATAATGAGTGTAACTCCCTGTAGGGAGCTGTGAAGCATGTGGCTCAGAGCACACACGGAAACACTTGTTAGGAAGCCCCCGAGAGTGTGTTCTCAGCTTGGCAGGTAATGCTGTTTGCATTTATCTTACTGAATAAGGGATGACTGCGCTTAGTGTTCTGTTGCATCCCGGTGGGAGGGAGGGGGGGGGGTGGGGGGACGACGACTGTTTGGCTATCCATAAAACATGCCTTCTCATACTCTCAAAACTGTGCATGCTTCCTAGTAAGTGTGTGTGTGTGTGTGTTTCTTTAAATGAGTGCTTGGAAACGAGGAGGCCACGGACACCTTTGTTAAAATTCTCTAAGATGTGGGTGGTGAAGCTCTGGCCCTCTGGGCTGTGTATTTACAAAACATAGAAACCAACTCAAATTGATTAAAGCAGTAACGGTATCTTCTTCAACAACAAGAAATTAATATACAATCGCACAATAATAATGTCATTCAAGGTGGTCTTTCACTGGCTGTATGTCTGTCAGCTCATTTTCAGCAATAAACAAAACCCACCGATTTGTCAGTACGTGTACCTGATATCAGACAACATTGAATTATTCTGTTACTCTGCTTAAAATCACCCATTTAAAGTACATGCTAGTCTGAATAAAATCTAAAATAAAGTAGGACTAGCACACCATAAGTAATGTGGTTTGGAATTGAATTATGTTTATGTTCAACTCGATCCAAACCTGGCCTGAATGCTCTGAGCATGTTCCACAGCTCCTACCCTCAGGTTTTGACCCAGATATAATAGAAGAAGTCAGTACACATGGAAGGAACCAAGGGGAACACACTGAAACCCTGACCGGTTACTGTGATGAGGACACCAAAGTTTAAAGCGGACCTAGACCGGAAGTTCCAATTAACGCTGTTTTTTTAGTGTGTATCTGCGTCATTACCTTGTTTACGAAGCCCTGAAGGTTCTAAACAAACGCTGTGTTTTATTGTAATCTCGGGCTCAGCGAGATCTCTGAAAAAACCCGGTCCGGTTATGTAAACACCGGTTCTCCTGAACAGTAGATCCTCCTGCTCCGGGCACTAGTCCGGGCACGTCCGGTTGCGTACATTGAACCGCAGAAGAAGAATAACGTCCGTTGTGGAGGTGTTTCACGAGCGACAGTGTCTTCTGACTCTGGGTCTGACTCTGGGTCAAAGGTCGTCAAAGGGACTGCGGCGGGGAGTCGGGAAGAAGCTATTTTTAAACACTGTTAAAACAATGTTTTGATAATGAGTAGCAGTGCATCCACTGTTCCAGAGGGGGGAGCTGTGCTTCTGAGAGCGGGTGTGCTGAATATGTCACTTCCGGGTACTGGCCAATCACAAGACTCTGTCTTCTGGGTGAGAGAGTTGAGTCTCAAATCGCGCGGCTGGAAAACAGCGTCAGAAAAGAGGATTTCTATCGGCTCGTTTACAGCAACTAGGAGGTTTTTGAGCATAAAAACAAGTGAATGTATGTAAGTAGACCTCCATAACTAACATATATGTGCAACAGGACCACTCTATGTGAGCTTTAATATAAACATTTTTAAATTAATTGATTGGTAGAAATATGATGACGCTCAACTACCAATCTTAAGTTGTCTGGATCTGTGACATAATGGACGATATATTCCTAAACAGCATCCTCTTGTACTTTATTTTTTCAATTGCTTGTGATACAGTTGTTATGAACACTCGGGAAAGTCTGCAGCTGTGTTCACACGTAATGTGAACGATTGCAGTTTTACTTTTTTCCTTGTTGTTTGTCAGATTAAGCATTTATACGTCAGGGTTTGTCAGAGTTGCTTCAAGGAGCTTGAAGTTGCTCTTGACTTTGTTTTTTTTATTTACTTATTAAAGCGCCTCGACTTGCCTCAAGTTCCCTGTGAAATTTTAATAACACTTGATGGAGTGGATTTTATCGGAACAACAAAAGCGATGACACGGCGAGTTGTGCAGAAATTATGTTTGACTCGGCTTCTTAATGATCCCCTGTTTTTATGTGTACGGTGTCTATAATTGCAAAATGAGTTGAGTTTATTAAATAACAACAGGGTTGAACAGTAGAGTCTCTAATACAATTTCAGGGCCAGTGCGAACCATTTAGAAAGGGTTTATTGGCAGGTGTTGAATACAGTAGCCATTAATATGGTTGCATGAGTGTATAAATTATGATTTGTGTTTTGTAGCTTAAGAATAAATGTAAGGCAAGAGCCATATTATATGGAGGCCATCATTCTATGGAAGGCTAAATGTTTTTTTTATATATATATTTCAACTTTTTAAAATATATTTTTTTTCAAAAATCTAACGCTTCAACTTATTTCTATTAAAAAAAAAAAACAATAATATATATTTTTTTCAAAAATGTAATTTCAACTTTAGTAAAAAATAATAATGTTTCAACTTTAGTAAAAAATAATAGTGTTTCAACTCTTGTCTTTAAAAATAATAATAATAATTAAAAAAATCAAAAATGTTATGTTTCAATTTTTGTTAAAATAATAATAACAATAATAAAAAAAATAATAATAATGTTTCAACTTTTGTCTTTAAAAAATATATATTTTATTCAAAAATGGAATGTTTTAACGTTAATGTTTCATCCGAATCGTGTGTTTTTTGGAGCAGGGCAACATCTAAAACATGGCATGGCTGCGTTCCCTGAGGACCAGGGTTGGGAAACACTGGTTTAGTGATACATATGGAAAGGGAATTATGTGTTGCAATCTGCACTCTCACCAATAGATGTCACTGATTCTTACATAGTGGACGTTTAAGGATGTCAGTCCTTCATTCTCATACCCCAGTTCGAAATGGAAGTACATATAACCTCCATCTGCTAACACTAAAATTCCGGTAGTTATGTGGATCTGGCACAAAATTTGATAACATCACTCTACATATGCATCTTTTAAATCATGATATCTGTATTATTTTTTTCACAAATATATTGAAAAATGTTGCCAACAGTGAAAACAAAATAATTCTCTAATCCCCTCTCCCACCACAGATTGGTTTAAAGAGACAAACAAGCAATCAGCACAGAAAACATCACTCCTCAGGGAGGTAAATATAATCGATTTTTTTTATAATCAGGTACACAAAACAGACCAGTCACAAGCCAGTGCTTTGGGTATTATGTGTACCCAATAAAGTGTCCAGAGAGTTTTTTTTTTTCTTTTTCTTTTTCACAACTTGTATCTCGTATGATTATTTGAGTTACTGTTTCCTTTCTATTGTCTCAAACCAGTCTGGTCGTTCTCCTCTCACCTCAGGCATCGACGAGGCTTTTTCTCCCAGAGAAATGCTGTCGATGAGCAGTTACTGAAATACTCGGAACCAACAACCGTGTCATGGTCAAAGTCACTTAAATCACCATTTCTGTCTCATTCTGGTTTGAACTTGAGCAGCTAAATGGATTTAGGGCCAATTCCAATTCCTATCTTAACCCTCAATCTCAACCCTTAATCTTAACTGGCCCTCAAAACCAAGTGTTGAGGGTTATTTTGTCACTTAGAAATGGGACACCCCTTAAATGCAGATACGTCTTCAGACTGTAGGGGGCAGAATGACGCGAAAGCTGCGTCCAGTCTGTCAACTCCAAAAAAGAAGAAGAAGAAGAAGAACACATTTACGTCAGGATTATTTATTAAGCTCCGTTTGTCAGTTTTTGTCGTTTTTATATCTCTATTAACAAAGAAAATACTTAATTTGTAGCGTACTCGCTTCGCTGCTTTCGGCGCCATCTTTGTTCTGTCGAAACACGCAATGCATTCTGGGTAGCCCTAGCTCCCAAGGGTGGTTTCGGAAAATCAATATTGAGGGTGATACAGCCCTTAAACTTGGCCCTCAACTTAATTTTTCTAAGAATCTGGACAGCACTTGCACTAGAGGGATCGCACATTTTTGAGAGTGAGGGTTAAGCAAGGAATTGGAATTCACCCTTAGTTTAAATCTGAGAACATTCCAGGAACATCTCTTATATAAATTTGGTTTGAGAAATAATGTTTTTTTTTGTTTTTTTTTTCAATATTTTTGAAGCAGCATTCTTTATCTGAAGAATGAGATCCACTTACTGGACTTATTTTTAGCATACCTCTGGGTAACACTTTATTTTGATAGTCCACTATTGACTCTCTACTACTTATCCCGCGTCAACAGATAATGAGTTGACACTGTTTTTTATTTTAATTAGATGGTCATGACACACATTTACAGAGATGCGAGTGTAGTTTCCCTGCTTAATAGTCTGTTGATCGTCAACAACCAAGCAGCTAATTGCCAGCTAGTCTATGATTCGACGTTTACTGGACAATAAACAGTTTGCCAACTGATAATCAATGAAGATTTGATCATACTTGTGATCATATGTTGTGACACGTCTTTCCAGCTGTAGATAGTCAACTAATACGATGCTGACACAATCTCATGAGAAGTATATTTGATGTTAACACAGGAAAAATAGGTTCCCCGGGTCCTATGTTCCCCGGGTCCTATGTTCCCTGGGTCCTATGTTCCCTGGGTCCTATGTTCACCGGGTCCTATGTTCACCGGATCCTATGTTCACCGGGTCCTATGTTCCCCAGGTCCTATGTTCACCGGGTCCTATGTTCCCTGGGTCCTATGTTCACCGGGTCCTATGTTCACCGGGTCCTATGTTCACCGGGTCCTATGTTCACCGGGTCCTATGTTCCCCGTGTCCTATGTTCACCGGGTCCTATGTTCCCCGGGTCCTATGTTCACCGGGTCCTATGTTCCCTGGGTCCTATGTTCCCTGGGTCCTATGTTCCCCGGGTCCTATGTTCACCGGGTCCTATGTTCACCGGGTCCTATGTTCCCCGGGTCCTATGTTCACCGGGTCCTATGTTCCCCGGGTCCTATGTTCCCCGCTTTGTATGTGACCAGGGAACATAGGACCCTTTCTCTAAAAAAGGGTTCTATGTTCCCCGATGTTCACCCAAAAGGACCAGGGGGGCATAGGACCCTACCCCTTACCCTAAACCCTAACCCTAACCCTTACCCTTACCCTTACCTACCCTAACCCTTTACCCTGGAGCTCCACACCCAGGCTTCCACAAAGTGGGGAACATAGGACCCTTTTTTTTTAAAAAAAAGGTCCGATGCTCCCCGATCGGGGAACATAGGACCCGGGGAACATAGGTACGACCCCAAAAATAGTACGTATGATCACTTTTGTAGAGGATATAGGTTTGAATCTGCAGAACACACGGCTTATCGTCTATTGATGGTTAAATAATTGTGACTTTTCAGTTGAATAAGTGTTGACATGATACCAAACACCCATTAGTTAGTAATAGTGTGTCAACAATTATCAGAATAGCGTTGCCGTCTTCTGGATGAAGACATAAAAAGCAAAGTTTCTGAATCCCTTCTTTGTGAAATGATCTGATGATGTGTGTATTCAACACAGTGAATCACCGAGGTAATCAGATCCAGCTCTCTTTGTGGAGCTGCACCAGCCACCGCTCGCATTTCCCATCTTAAGTTCTTGCGATCTGTCACTTGAGAGCGGTTTTTGTTCTGAAGTACACGCTCAGCTATTTTTCCAGACTGAAAAAAAAAAGAGTGAGCTAAAATTGCCCTCTTTTAATGCGTCATTGATGCACGTTAAATGCATAGTGGGACAAGGCTAATAATAGGATATCTAGAATAGTTACTACAGAGCCTTTATGTCTTCTTCCTTTCTTTCACACTGCTGTTGTCTGTTGTTTGCACACACACACACTGCATGGTTCAATCAATCCAAGTTACTTCAAACAGCCAGTCATTCAACTTCAGATACCTGCTTTGTATTCCTGTTAGCCCGCCACGGTGTTGCGCCATATTGACTTTGATTCATTCGCCAAGCTCCACAATCGACAAAGTGTGAAAAATAAAGAGAATCAAAAGTTTGTAATCCTAAATTGTACCAAGGAAAGACAACCGCGTGTCACTTGGAATGCACCCCGAAATCGAATCGATGATTCGAGTAGAGCCAATAAGTGAGAGCCATCACCTGTGTCCCAAATAGGCACAAATCCGGTTGTTCCTTCAACAACCACACCGGAAATATCTAAACTACAACTTTAAACTCCATCCATCTTCTACCGCTTATCCGAGGTCGGCTCGCGGGGGTAGTAGCTTGAGCACATGAATCCCAGGCTTCCATTTCCCCCGGCCACTTGGTCCAGCCGTTCTGGGGGGAATCCCGAGGCCAGAAACATAGTCTCTCCAGCGAGTCCTGGGTCTTCCCCGGGGGGCCTCCTCCCAGTGGGACGTGCCCTGAACACCTCACCAGGGAGGCGTCCTAATTCAAGGTGCCCCGAGCCACCTCATCTGGCTTCTGTCAATGCGGAGAGGCAGCGGTTCTACTTTAAGGGAGAGCCCAGACACCCTGTGGAGGAAACCCATTTCAGCCGCTTGTATCCGCGATCTCGTTCTCGTGACCATAGGTGAGGATAGGAGCCTAGATCCTGCATTACTGCGGACGCCACACCAATCCATCTGTCGATCTGTCGCTCCATTTTTCCATCACTCGTGAACAAGATGCTTAAAGGTGCCATATGTGAGGATGTGGCCAAAAAAACGGTTACTACGTTCAAATTCAAAACACCGAGGTCTTTTAGGTTTCGTTTTCTGACGTAACTGGCAACCCGCGGTTGCTCGGCAGCTGAGACTCTACTGACTGGTAGATGGCGGTAGGTGGCGCCACATGACGCCAAAACATGATTTCAAAACATAAACATGATTTGCAGTCTGCAAAATATTTTTTTTAATGCAAACATTTTGTCTGTACTGTTGTTGTTGGTGAGTTCAGTTTGTTATATGAACATTATTCTTGAGTCTCTGTGACATATTAGGACATTGGTTCTCAAAGTGCGGCCCGGGGGCCAATGGCGCAATGAATTACAGTTGATAGTTTTAATCCAGGAGCTACTAAGCTCGTTAAATGTTTATTGGACATTACTGGATACAGACCAATAAGTGTAAACAAAAATACTGGATATTTACCTGGTTTCTATATGGTGAATTTTAGTGTATTATTGGGTTATAAGCTGGTAATAAGCAAGTAGCTACAGCCACCAATTACTAGCTATTTACCCAGTAAATATATGGTAACAGAAATGTGTTACTTGGTATTAACCTGTAATTAGAAGGTAAGAACAATGGCCAAAATACTGGGTAATTACCCAGTAAATTATAAAGCGTTATTGTATTAATGCTTAAATTACATTATATTACAACGCTAAACTGTAGAACTGCAATCTGGTCATTAAAATTATTACAAATGGGATTTATTTCTGGGTTTTTTTTTCGGGTTTTTTTTCCTTTGGCGGCCCTCAGTCCAATGTTGGGTTCCTAAATTGGCCTCAGGGATCAAAACTTTGAGAACCCCTGGTGTAGAAGAACCGGACAGAGCCCTGAACTCGACCCCATCGAGAATCGAAAAATCTTGATGAAAGTATTATATATTGTATAAAGTACTGTGGAAACAGCTGCTATATCTGCAAAGGGGGAACCAACTCCAAATATGTATTTGAAAATGTCATAACAGTCCCTTTGGCGGCCCTCAGTCCAATGTTGGGTTCCTAAATTGGCCCTTGGGTATCAAAACTTTGAGAACCCCTGCATTAGGAGGATTTTATGGCCAATTGCTTTAGATTTATTATATAATGCACCTTTAAACTCCTCCACAACTTTAAGCTGAATTTGCAAAAAATATTGTGTATTTTGTTTACTATGGAGAGAGTCTCAGTGGATGTCTCAATCAGGAATGCGGACATAATACTTCAATCACTAAAAAATAAAAAAAAAATGTGAGCGATTACACTTTGCAGTAGAGTGTGACTTTTGTAACAGCTCCATGGAACATATTTTGAATGCTAGAAAAGAAATGGATAGGAAACTTGAAAATGCTCTTTGAATTACACACTCAGACGACGCACAATCTATATTCATGGATATCTATATGTATGAGTTCACTGTAATACTCGGATATTCACTTAGGCTGAAACAGCCGTGGGGAAATGTTCGTTTGATTTATTTTTACCTTTCAGGAACACACGCCCTCTTTCACAATTTGCCAGCTAATAAACCCGCTAAAGATGCACACCTACACACAAACACACACACATACATGCTTCCAACCCACTCCCCTGCTCAACCTCAAGGGAGACATAAGAAATAAATTTGACACTTCCGCTTACCCAAGAACCGCCGTAAGGACAAAGAGAAATTTAATCTTGGATAAGCCTCCAGATAGAATCTGTGCATTAGTCCTCTGATGCTGCTTCACATCCCAAACCCTCACCTCCCACACCTTGGACTGATTCCCTCGTACTTTCTGTCTCTTCCTCCTTCCTTTTTTATCTCCTCTCTTCTCGTCCTGTTTGTCTTTCTGACTCTCGCTCACCTTTTTTTTTTTATCCCATTCCGTACTACGACATCGTTTTCAGATTAAAAAAAGTAAATAAATATGGATCCAGAAGTGTTTTAGTTTTCAGGAAATGAATCCACATATGGTACAAGTATCGGTCAAAATCACTGGATCACTTGGTCGAAGAGTAAATCTATGAACCCCAAATGTCATATGAATTAAAGGGGAACTAGACCGGAAGTTCCAATTAACGCTGTTTTTTTTAGTGTGTATCTGCGTCAATACCTTGTTTAAGAAGCCCTGAAGGTTCTAAACAAACAGTTCAGCCACTGCTGAGAACGCTGTGTTTTATTGTAATCTCGGGCTCAGCGAGATCTCTGAAAAAACCCGGTCCGGTTACGTAAACACCGGTTCTCCGGAACAGCAGCATCGTCCTGCTCCGGGCACTAGTCCGGGCACATCTGGTTTGCGTACATTGAACCGCAGAAGAAGAAAAACGTCCGTTGTGGAGGTGTTTCACGAGCGACAGTGTCTTCTGACTCTGGGTCAAAGGTCGTCAAAGGGACTTTGGCGGGGAGTCGTGAAGAAGCTATTTTTAAACACTGTGAAAACAATGTTTTGATAATGAGGAGAAGTGCATCCACCGTTCCAGAGGGGGGAGCTGTGCTTCTGAGAGCGGGTGTGCTGAATATGTCACTTCTGGGTACTGGCCAATCACAAGACAGTCTGTCTTCTGGGTGAGAGAGTTGAGTCTCAAATCTCAACTGTACTGTACTGAATCCCTAGAATCCGTTAATTAAAATGATTCGTTCAAAAGATTTGTTCACCGAATCGTTCAGTAGTGTTGTGTCGGTCAGGAGTGATTCGTTCGAAAGTACGAATCATTTGAGTGAACGAACTGACTGGGATCACTTCATGAACTGATTCGTTCCTTTCTTAGTTCAGTTGAGCTCAGCAGCGATCGTGGCAGCCGCGGGTGGAACTGCCGCGTTCTGTGAATCACTCGCGAAGCCGTTCGTCGACGCCGTCACTCACTCGTGAATCTTCGGCAAATTACGCCAGCCAACGCGCGCCGAGCCGGGAAGGGAGTGACTAGTAAGAAGAACTGTGTCTGCCGTGTCTGCTGTGATTCGTTCGTGCCGTCTGTCGCTGACTCAGTCATGATTCGCGAACGAAACTGACACGCAGAGAACTGGTGAACTGTCGCTGAGGACGTGAATCTTGTCCGCGCAGTCACTCACTCTGTGACCCGGGGCACTAACGTACTGCACTCAGGGAGGAGGTGAGTCACGTAGCGGGGCACTGGGCTCCTGCTTAGCACTGAACAATCGGGTGAACAAGTCTTTTGAACGAATAATTTTAATGAACTGATTCAAGTGATTCGGTACACTCCAATGAACTGCCGATCCCATCACTATCGTTCAGTGCTTAGCAGGAGTCCAGTGCCCTGCTACGTGATTCACGTCCTTCCTGAGTCAGCGAGCGAGTGACCGAGAACGGGATTCACGTCCTCCGTGAGTGCAGCACGTTGGCGGGTCAGTGAGCGAGTGACCGAGAACGTGATTCACGTCCTTCCTGAGTCGACGAGCGAGTGACCGAGAACGAGATTCACGTCCTCGGCCACAGTTGACGTTCTCCGCTGCGCTCGTCTGCTTAGTTTTAGAGAGTTTTACCAACAGGAAACAGGAAACAGGAAAGGAAATGTCGTCAGACAGGTGACAAATTGAAACTGAAAGGACGTTTTTTTAATGGAGTTTTTGACTGAAAAGGAAGCTCGCGGCAAACTCTTTAGTATTATTTATTTTAAACTTCGATAGCAGATGTAGCATTTTAAACTGAAATGCAGTGGTGCTGATGTGGCCTCAGTCTGTTATCCACCTCATTACCCCCACCTTGTCTCTCCATCTCTTCACGCCTCGCACCTCCTGCTCTCTCCATCCTCCCCCGCCAGCCTCCACCTACGACACCGTCTATCCGCAGTTGCCGTACACACCGAGCATATATATCTATATTTCTGTTCCCCCCCTCCTCTTGTCAGTGCACTTCAATACCGCCGGTATTAAACGCTGGCACGACCTCCTCGGCATACTCGAGCAGGCGGGGGATCCTTGTAAGGCTGTTTGAGCGCTTAATATTTTCAGCACGCCGCCGACTTAAGCCCCTTAAGTGCTTTGGCAACACTTATTCCACGGTGGCACCAATGAAGCCCAATAAAAATTTGATTTGGATGAGAGAGGGAGAAGGGGGGGAAAAAAATGAGGGTGGTGCGTGGGGTGGGATTAGGGAACACGATTTACTGTTACCGCTCTTCCTTCCACGCCACACTGTGACAAAAAACAAACACACCCATCGGAGGGTTGCCCACACAGGGACTTTCCAGACTCGCGCAACACAACATTTGCACGTGTATTCTTTTTGCGAAAGAACGGTGCGATGACCTCCGTTTTCTAAAAAAGCAGTTCATAAATAAAACGGACTTTATTTGACTCGATAATAGCAAACCGTGTGTGTGTGTGTGTTTTGAAATCGAACGTGTAAAGATGTTTGTAAATGCAGCCGTTGGCAGATTAGAGCGGACGCTTTATGAATCACTTAATCAAGAACAAGTTGAGTTGTGCTATCGTAAACAGCGGCGCGGCGTCGTTGCTCGCGTTTTTACGGGGGGACAATGAAAGTCACAGACTCGGCGTCGTTAGCCGCCGCCGCTGGCTCTGTCTTTTGCCAGTTTTATTACCAGGGGCAGGAAACGATGAGCAGGAATAAGGAAGTGCATTAAAAAGTTTTTTTAATGTAAATTGGGTGCTCGTCGAGCGCAATGGAACGTTCACGATTATGAGTCCTGTCGATCTTCAGTGTGGTGAAAGAGACGGTATTGTAGAAATACTATATTATATATTAAAAAAATCAAACCTACGATCCGTGTGACATGGGTTGGAATTTCTACCGATTATCTCTTGCATTTCCTATTCAAACAAAGTCTGCACTGCGTAGCGATGATAGCATATTGTTAGACGGACTAGAAGAGACGAGAGTGATCATGTAACTTGCTCGCTACTTCGAGGAGACTGTAAACCACTCACTCTCTCACACCAAAGCCCATAGAGAAACTCAGTGGGGGGGATAGAGGAGCTTCTGTGTCACAAGTGGTGTTAGTGAATGCTAATGTTAGCATTAATGCCCAATAACTTATACTATCATTCATCATTATTTTTTCCATTAGACTTTACAGGACCAGTTCCCTCAAATTCAAGGACTTTTTCGGGACCAATTCCCTCCAATTAAAAGACTTTCCAGGACCAATTCCCTCAAATTCAAGGACTTTTTCGGGACCTATTCCCTCCAATTAAAAGACTTTCCAGGACCAATTCCTCAATTTCAAGGACTTTCCAGGACCAATTCCCTTAAATTCAAAGACTTTCCAGGGCCAATTCCCTCAAATTCAAGGACTTTCCAGGACCAATTCAAAGACTTTCCAGGACCAATTCCTCAATTTCAAGGACTTTCCACGACCAATTCCCTTAAATTCAAAGACTTTTCAGGACCAATTCAAAGACTTTCCAGGACCAATTCCTCAATTTCAAGGACTTTCCACGACCAATTCCCTTAAATTCAAAGACTTTTCAGGACCAATTCCTCAATTTCAAGGACTTTCCACGACCAATTCCCTTAAATTCAAAGACTTTCCAGGACCAATTCAAAGACTTTCCAGGACCAATTCCTCAATTTCAAGGACTTTCCACGACCAATTCCCTTAAATTCAAAGACTTTTCAGGACCAATTCCCTCAAATTCAAGGACTATTCGGGACCAATTCCCTCCAATTCAAAGACTTTCCAGGACCAATTCCCTCAATTTCAAGGACTTTCCACTGCCATTCGTGGCTCGGGCCCTAACAAGCGTATTTATATATGTAATTGAATGTTGTATATGATACATTTAATAATGGGATAATTATGACCAAATGTCTTATTATTACCAGTTTGTGGATGTGTTTAAAAGACGGTGAGGTCGTGCCTGAACTTATCATAAAAAAAAAAAATAGTCAGTTATTATATTATTATGATGCTGAATTAAAAGATATAACGTGTTTCACAGATAAACTTTTAATGATAAATAAATGATAAATAAAACAATGAATGAAGGGGAAAAGAAAATCGGAATTGAATCAGAAGCCACACTAAAAAAAAAAGGGTCTTGAGTATCAACACTCCACTGTGAGTCTTAGGTCTTTTGGGATCATTAAAACGTGACTAGCAGAAGACCTGAGGGGATGATAGAGGTTAAAAGTAAATCAGAGATGTAAGAAAATCCATTAACAGTAGAAGGATTTTAAAATTAGACTAATCAAGTGATCTAATATCACTTGATTAGTCTATTTGGACTGAGGGGAAATAAAACGATATTATGGATTTTGTGCTGTTGCTACACAAAGTGACAGGTCAGATTAGCTGTGTACATGAGTTCTGTGTCACTGAGTGTGAAATCAGTGAAAAAAATCACATATAATCATATGTATTCCCACTTTGTCCACATTCACTTCAACACATTACAAACACGGACAGAGTTGTTATCAGAAGGCGGCCGTGCGCATCTCTGGCCGCGGCCGTAAAAATGTCAGATTTAACATAAAGCAACACTGTGACGCCTCTGTGTGTGTGTGTGTGTGCCTGCATGGGTAAATGAATGGTGGCAGTAGACATCAGTGAAAGGGCCAAACAGACAGGCAAATGTCCACGTCCCCCCTACGGTCCACGCCACGACAGTCGGGCGCATTCAGGCGCACACACGCTGCCACTGTTTTCCCGGGCCTGAAAGACGGCCATTGTCGCCCCCCCCCCCCCCCCCTTCCATCCACACACGCTCGGCACATCTCTAACCTTCAAAATAGGACGCAAAATATGCAGACGCTGATCCCACACTGCGAGGAGAGGGAGGACGCGGGGGTTATATAAACGAAGGGACGCGAAACGCGCGACGGACAGACGGATGTGATCGGGCCGATACCGCTCTCTGGGATTATAGCATTTTCCCCCGTACATCGGGAAGAACGACGTGAAGCAAAAGGGTTGTCGTTGGAACTAAGTTGTGCCGCTGTGGACCGGAGGACTCGCCGAGGAGAGAGCGAACGGGGGGGGAAGGAGTGGATAAACTTAAAAGTGGATCAGTCCGTCTGCTACCAGGCCCGCGGACCTGCCAGACCCAACGCAGAGTCATTTTCTCAGCATCAGCCTCTTTGACGGGTGAAGTCAGAGCCGCGGGGGGGGGGAAGATTTGGGCTTGATCCGCTTTCAGTGTCAGGGTACATCGCCGCGAGAGCTCATTGTTTCTGCAGCAGCAGCAGCAGGGAGTCAGAGACCGACCGGGCGGGCGGGCGGTGTGTAGTAATCTGAGGATGACACCCGCGCTTTATTCCATCAGATAGTGCTCAGTGAGGTGTGTGTGCGGGGGTCGCAGAGCTCGTCACGCTTCTCCCGGTGAAATTACGAACACGGTGCTAATTACGAGGTCGTAGCGATCGGCGAGAATCTGCGTGGACCTTTTTTTGCACCCAGCGGAGCGTGAAAAAGACACGTCGACGGACGTCTGTCCGTTTCTGCCACGGTGCGCATGGGAAAGGAAATCAAAATAGTGAGAATAATTTGTCAGTTTGTCTAAAACAGCAGTGGAGTATCAAAGATTAACCCCCGTCTCGTGTTTGTTAGTCGAGCTACTGCTTCCTCTCCGTCTTTATAGAGTGGCACTTAAGCCCAGTGGATTTTAATTTTACCCCAGCTACCTCCAGATGAGTCGCAGATAGACGGCGTCTTCGTCTCTCTCGAGAGTCCTCCCCCCCACCCCCCGTTTGGTTCCGGCTCGAGGGGGGAAATCGACTTCAGTCTTGCCGATCCGTTGCTTGCGCGAGAGGTGCCTCGAAAAAACCTCGTTCGACTCATTAAAACACAAATCCGTTGGAGTTTGAACGTTGTTGCCCCAGATTTTCTCTGTCCTCGAGGCCGCCACGGTGTGTAGGTAGCTGGGATTTCAAGAGGTAACGTAACAGACTGAAATATACCGTTATTGATGTGTTCTGTCCCCCCCCCCCCCCCCCGTGAGCAGCGTGGTTTGACCTGCCACAGAGAGATGCAGTCTATTATTTGATGTTGTTGCGGTTAGCCGTGTGGTTGATTATCAGGACACCCGGGGCTCAGAACTCACCAAGACTCTGCAGGCTCAGATTTGGCGTTTAGCTAATTAAGTTGCTGCTCATTTGGTTTAATTACTTTGCCGTTATCCTCAGCCCCGGTTATTGCAGGTCTGCTTCGGTCACATTTGGTATTGGTTTTTCCCGGTTCATTGATTTGAGAGTCTTTGTTCCCGGGAGGCCTCGCAGCTCTGTGGTGGTGGAAAAATATATCTCGCCTTTGCAGCGTTTGCTTTGTTATCACATATTGCTTAGATGGAACCAAGACTCTGCACTGTACAGATTTAAGACGCTGCGTATCGCAAGTTTGTTCTTAGCAGCACAAGGTGCCAAGCTGGGATTTTTGTTGTTGCTAGCGCTGTGTGCGAGGCCTTGCAGCAGTTTCTTTGAGGCAGTGGCAGATCGCAGTGGAGAAAGGCTGGGCACTGCTGCCTTGCAGAGGACAAATCGGGCTGCTTGCACTACTTTCTCTGTAGTGAAGGAGGCAGGGTCACAGAAGAGCCATTGATCAAACGTACAAGTACACACATACACACATACGAAGGACACGCACGGCTCTACAATACACAATGAAGGCCGTCCAGCGCGATGACCTCCTCCCCGCCCCCTTCTCTCTGGCCTTGCGCTGCCTGGTGCTGGTCCTGCTCTGCATCACTCGTAAGTCATGCAACCTATAAACACTCGTACACACACATGCAGCACAGCACCCACACTCAGGTGTGATTGTACATCAAAATAAGACGGGTTCGTGTTAGACTTATGTTAGTATATTGATATCATGAGATATGGGGCCGATTCCGATTCCTATCTTAACCCTCAAGCTCAACCCTTAATCTTAACTGGTCCTCAAAACCAAGTGTTGAGGGTTATTTTGTCACTTAGAAATGGGACACCCCTTAAATGCAGATACGTCTTCAGACTGTAGGGGGCAGAATAACGCGAAAGCTGCGTCCAGTCTGTCAACTCCAAAAAAGAAGACGAGAAGAAGAACACATTTACGTCAGGATTTATTATTATAAATTATATATTATAAAAATTATTTATTACGATCCATTTGTCAGTCAAGTTATTAGGTTGTCAGTTAGTTATAAGATGATACTCATACAAATATTCAGCTGACAGTTACCACACACCACGACTTATTGAAAAGTAAACCATAGCAAACCATCGCTTGTCCGCAACGGCCGACTATTGACAAAAGATCGTAAAATAAATGTTACGCAACAATGACGTCAGTAATCCATAATATGGGCCTAAACTAAGATAATACAATGGTTTTCATCATTTTTATATCTCTATTAACAAAGAAAATACTTCATTTGTAGCGTACTCGTTTCGCTGCTTTCGACGCCATCTTTGTTTTGTGAAAACACGCAGTGCATTCTGGGTAGACCTTGCTCCCAAGGGTGGTCTCGGAAAATCTCAATATTGAGGGCGATACAGCCCTTAAACTTGACCCTCAACTTAATTTTTCTGAGAATCGGGACAGCACTTGCACTAGAGGGAGCGCATTTTTGAGATTGAGGGTTAAGCAAGGAATTGGAATTCACCCATGGTCTTAGATTTTCGTCATATCATGATAAGGTATCTGTGATGACTTTCCCTGTTGATAATCATCATATTACATTGAATAGACATAACTATATATTTGTAAAAAAAAAAAAAAAAAAAGTCACCCAATATCATACCAGTTGTTTGTTTTTGCCTGAATTTGACCATATTAATAATAAATGTCATTGTTTCATTGTAAATATCCTTCATTTAACATCAAAAAGGTCAAAGAAATAAACCTGAAATGAAGGGAAATAACTCTGTAAAACGTAAGAAGTAGATCTTTTATTTCAGAGTGTATTTACAGTGTGTTGTCACTCTGCATCTCTAAAGAAAACTTTTTATGAGTTCAGAGAAACTAAGCTTTATATCCCTATATATCTCATATACTGTATATCGGGATATAGACTAAAAATATCCAAATATTATTTATAAGCCATATCACCCAGCCTTACAGAAATGTGGATATATATATAGTGATGTCAAATGATATGAGAAAATATATTGTGATGAGATGTTTTTCCCACTAATTTCATCCTATGGCCATGATCCGGTCGAGAGTCTTACTGGTTTGTGTGCAATATAGCAGTTTAAAGTGATGCAGTTATATGAAGTGTGGTTATGAGCGACCGACACTTCGCTGGGAATTAGTCTGTAACAAGAACACCTGCCAGCAGGGACACAAGAAAAGACTCTCGCCTCATAAAAAACTATGCCATTTAAAGTCTACGAGCCACTTTTTCACATCCTTAGACAGTTTTTTTACAACTGGAAATTTAAGTTTGCTCCAAAGCACCAAAAGTTAATAGAGAAAATCTCAGTTTTTAGCTAGTGGGGACACAGGAGGTGGTCTACTGCTACCGTTTTTTAGTACCTGTGCGTCACTCAGGTAAATTCACACAGGGGATTGCAAATACCAACGTCAAATACCAAGTAAAACTTGCTGATGGATGCATCAGTGGATCAACAACTCCTGTACGTCATGATGTCACATATCACATATGATCTCGGCGAATTTTGGTGAGAATGAAATGTTTAAAAACTGCTGTTTCCAGCCAGAAAATACAACGCAATGTATTACATAAACTCTTAAGGCCACATTATACTTCTCCGACTGCGTAACCACGGAGACCCCTCGAGCCTTCATACTTCTGCGTCGTGGTGATGGATACGCACTGCAATTTCCCCTCCCGATAAGCAGGGGTCACTACTACGCAAAGGTTGTTGTGCTTTTGGCTACAGTGAGCAATGGCGTCCGAGAGAGAAAGACTGTTGTTGTTGTTGTTGAAACAGTGGCCGTTTTCTCACTTTTCTGTGTCACGGAACGCAGTTTTAAGATAATTTGAGGCGAGAAATTAGCTTAGTTTAGAGAGTAAACATGTGCTGTGTGTGTTAATATATGACGTATTTATAGTTTGGCAGCGACGTTGTCGGCAGTGATCAGCTCCGCCTCTGTGGACGCTCGGTGCGCACTGTTAGAGTAGAGCAGCGTTATCTCGGCCTGTCCTGAGGACCAATCGCAGCCTTTGCCGTCTCCGTTGTCCCTTGACGGAGTGACGGACTCTTAAAAAATATTTCGTGCAGTCGGAGACGACGCAGAGGCTCTGCGACAGGCTCTGCGTAACCTACGATTTTACGATATTGTAGACAGGCGTGGATTTTGTCAGGTGAGGCTTTTGTTGAGTCAGTTTTTCCTCGTTGCAGCTACTGACTACTGATGTTAGAACATCATGCGCATCAGAAAACCTATTAAACGCAAGCTATCTCTTTAAACATGATACGAAAACACAAGTGCATAACTGTCACGCGCACGCTCTCGTTTAATTTAATTTAATAGACATTCATTCTGTCGTGCGTACTATATATATTTTATGTTAGTGCAATTTTCTTTGGTTCTTTTAATTTAGACTCCCTGCAGATTCACCACTAAACGCTGCAATGTGATGCCCTCGGTTATGGCTATAGAGAGAGAACATAACTGTAAATGTGATACTAATTGATGCAAAAATGATATACGAAAAAAAGAGATTGAGGGAATGAGAGAGCGGATGGACGAAGAGAAACAGACGACTGGACTGAAGGACTCGGAGGAAACGCGAAAACAGAACGAGAAAGAGAACGACGATAGATATGAGACGAGCTGAAGCCTTTTGGTTTGTTTTTTTTCTGAAGAACCTAATAAAAAGTTGGACCCCAGAGTGTGTGAGAGATTTAGTGAGTCAAGTGGAGAGGTTGTTGGACAGATAGAGAATGTGGAGAATGAGATAGATGATAGATGTACTGGCTCAAGGAAAGAAGGAAGCGGATAGAAGTTAAAGGGATAGTTCGGACTTTTGGACATAAGACCTATTTTCCAACTCAGCCGGTGTGATGGAGACGTTTTCGAAATTTCATTCAGTTCTTCTAGTTGCCGAGTTTGCTGATGCTATGGCTAGCGCAAGTCAATGGTACAAGTTAGCATGGCATTAGAAACACTCATACCGACTCCACAGTGCACCAGAGGCAAATCAATCGTAACGGCAGACTATCGATGTACATATCTGTGTTGATAGAATAATATTTGAAACAAAACTAACCTCGCATCGCATACATTTTTGAGGGACTACTTTCTCAGCAAATGCGGTATCAGTCCGCCGCTGCTGCTGCTGAGACATAAATCCTTCAATTTGCAAGGTTGATTTTATTTCAAACATTCTATCAACACAGATATGTACGTCGATAGTCTGCCGTTACAATCGATTTGCCTCGGGTGCACTGTGGAGTCGGTATGAGTGTTTCTAATGCCACGCTAACTTGTACCGTTGACTTGCGCTAGCCATAGCATCAGCGAACTCCTCGAGCAACTAGAAGAACTGAATGAAATTTCTTGAAAACGTCTCCAGACGTCTCCATCACACCGGCTGAGTTGGAAAATAGGTCTTATGTCCAAATATTCCGAACTATCCCTTTAATGTGTGTGTGAACAACGCTGTGTGTCGTGTGCACGATGTCGGGAGCAGTTGTGCCGAGTCGGGCTCAACGTCCTACTTTGACTGGCATGTAATGACACAGTTTGAGAAGATTTAAATGTTCATGAATATTTAACAGTCAGACATCAAAGACTGTGTTATATAGCAGTCGAATATTGCATATTCAATATGGAACTGAATTTATCACCAAATAAGGGAAATATCAGAGTATTTAGCAGCTATTTTTGGGTGAAAATTATGTAATTATTTCAAATCTGCCCTCAATGATCCCAGATTAAATATAATCTTGGTTCATATTACCCGTGAAACACTTTGAGATGATGTTTACACTCAATGATAATCTGGTCCTCACGTTGTTGATATTTGTTATTGTTATTTTTACTGAATCTCAAGGAGTGCATAGGTTTGGGGTGACACCTACTGTCCAGAAATGGTATTTTTTGTGTTGATTTATAAAGTGGAAATGCTGGTCCTCACTATGTCAGCAATTTTACCCGGTCCTCAGTATACAGCAGCATACTGAGGACCAGTGAGGGTTTTTAACCATCAAAGTGAGGTCATTTTTACAAAGTGAGGACATTTTGGCCGGTCCTCTCTTTGTTTTCATTGAAATCACTTCCTTATGTTGCTATGACATGCTATACTCTGTTTTTAACAGAGGTCCTCAATTTGGTACAAACAAACAGTTTTTCAGCCCTGGTGGTTCACACACTTTTTGCTCTGGGGCTCCACCTGCAGACATGTTATGGTACTGCACCCAGTAAGTTCTTTAAAGATGTCATTCATGAAGTAGATAATTGTAATTGTGTTGATTTATAAAGTGGAAATGCTGGTCCTCACTCTGTCGTCAGTATACAGCAAGTACAAGGATGTGTGTGTGTGTGTTCTTGTACTTGCGGCATACTGAGGACCAGTGAGGGTTTTTAACCAACAAAGTGAGGTCATTTTTACAAAGTGAGGACATTTTGGCCGGTCCTCACTTTGTTTTCATTGAAATCACTTCTTTACGTTGTAAACATGCTATACTACTTTTAACAGAGGTCCTCAATTTGGTACAAAAACGCGTTTTTCAGCCCTGGTGTTTCACACACGTTTTGCTCTGGGGCTCCACCTGCAGACATTTTATGGTACTGCACCCAGTAAGTTCTTTATAGATGTCATTCATGAAGTAGATAATTGTAATTGTGTTGATTTATGAAGTGGAAATGCTGGTCCTCAATCTGTCAGCAATTTTACCCGGTCCTCAGTATGCAGCAAGTACAAGGATGTGTGTGCTTGTGTATGTCTGTGTGTGTGCGCGTGTGTGTGTGTGTGTGTAACACAGGCAAAAATACAGAAATGAAGAGGCACAAAGATGATAATAAAACAAGGTCTGAAAAAGAGCTGCTGAGAGCAGTTGTGAGTGTAGGTGCAGGATTTATTAGCTGCTATTTATACCTGCTGTCATTAATATTATGTCTTTAATGCAGGTTGATGTCGTTTCCCTGCTGCTCATTGGTAAACAAGTGTAGTGCCGCTGCGCACAGTATATGTATGTTCTCCTCAGTTCAGTGCTGTGTTGTTTGTTTTTGGGGGTTGTTGTTTTTTTTCTCTCTCTTTCTTTCTCCCCTCTTTTGCATATTAGATAAACAGAAGGACGTTGTGTGTTTTTCTCAGGATGTTGCGGGGGAAGCCGAGCTACTGGCTAACAATTTGGGGGGGGGAGTGAGGGTGAGGGATGCAGAGAAAGAGTGAGTTTGTGTCTTGGCAGTCACTGTGCTTATGTAATTCATGCCACTAGGGCAGTTTTATGTTTAGGCCAAACCGTTTCACAAAGAATGAACAAACACACTCTTGTGTTTTTTTTTTGTGTTTTTTTTTTATGTCTTTTCTGGCCTCGCCAGTGTTGGGCAGTAACACTTAATTCAGTCACATAAACTGATAACATTATGATGTTATGGACAGCTGGAAAGGCTTCTTTTTTTTTGGGTCGCCAGATAAAGATTCTCAGCCTTTATGTGTGACATTTATGTTAGTGTTTAAACGGACCTAGACCCGGAAGTTCCAATTAACGCTGTTTTTTTAGTGTATCTGCGTCATTACCTTGTTTAAGAAGCCCTGAAGGTTCTAAACAAACAGTTCAGCCACTGCTGAGAACGCTGTGTTTTATTGTAAATCTCGGGGCTCAGCGAGATCTCTGAAAAAACCCGGTCCGGTTACGTAAACACCGGTTCTCCTGAACAGCAGATCGTCCTGCTCCGGGCACTAGTCCGGGCACATCCGGTTGCGTACATTGAACCGCAGAAGAAGAATAGCGTCCGTTGTGGAGGTGTTTCACGAGCGACAGTGTCTTCTGACTCTGGGTCTGACTCCGGGTCAAAGGTCGTCAAAGGGACTGCGGCGGGGAGTCGTGAAGAAGCTATTTTTAAACACTGTTAAAGAAATTTGTTTTGATAATGAGGAGCAGTGCATCCACCGTTCCAGAGGGGGGAGCTGCGCTTCCGAGAGCGGCTGTACTTCCGGGTACCCATGGAAGGTTCCTAGTACAGGATGGATTAAATGCAGAGAGGCGTTTTCCTATGGGAATAAAGTATCAATAACATTTATGCTCCATTGCAAAAAATTTAAAAGTGCCATATGTAAGAATGTGGCCAAAAACGGTTACTACATTCAAATTCAAAACACAGAGGTCTTTTAGGTTTGGTTTTCTGACGTAACTGGCAACCCGCGGTTGCTCGGCAGCTGAGACTCTACTGACTGCAATGATTGGTAGACGGCGGTAGGTGGCGCCACATGACGCCAAAACAATGATTTCAAAACATAAACATGATTTTGCAGTCTGCAAAATATTTTTTTTTTGAATGCAAATATTTTGTCTGTACTGTTGTTGTTGGTGAGTTCAGTTTGTTATATGAACATTATTCCTGAGTCTCTGTGACATATTAGGAGGATTTTATGGCCAGTTTAGCTTAAGATTTATTACATAATGCACCTTTTAAAGCAGGTGTGTTGTCGCTGTCCCCTGTGCATGCATCTGCATTGTAAAGAAGAATTTGGTGCTGCTGATGTAAACGGCCCCTAACTTGCAATGTGCAAACACATCCGCACCATAGACAGCGAGCGGCTGTGTGGTTTATTTTTGAGAGAGTGTTAAGACCGGTGCTCTTGGCCGTGGTGTATCCCCCAGTGTGGTAGCCCTTGCGTAATAGCCCTGTAAATCGTCTTTAAGCCGCTGTTGGGGTGTGTGTGTGTGTGTGTGTGTGTGTGCGCGGCGGCCATTGTTGCAGGGTTGTTGCAGGCAAGTGACAAACCCCGGCCATAAAACGCTGCACAGTAGATTGCGCTTAACCAGCTTTGGCTGTTTGAAAGCGAAGAGAGAGGATGGCGGGGAGCTGGAAGAGGAAGAAGAGAGGATGGGGCAAAAAGGAGGGGGACGAGGTGATTAGAAAAAAAAAACGCCGCCAGGCTGGAGAGACATAAAGATACGAAGGTCAAACGGAGTGACGCAAGAGCGAGGAGAGGAGGAGAAGAACGGCTGCAGTGATGAAAGGGGGGGATGAAGACGTTTTAATGCAGAGCGTGGGCGGGCTGAGCAAAGTCAAACACGGCACAAAACGTGTAAATAACGTGGAAGTAAATGTTCCTAATGAGAGGTCACGAGGAAAAGAGAGAGTGTATAGTGCAGTGCTCTGAGTAACGGAGGATGGAGAAAAAGAGGAGGGGTAGAAAGTGTGGCCGCTGAGCTATGACAGGCAATTAAGAGAGGCAAAAGTAGAGGAGATGAAAGAAGGGGAAAAGGATTCCGAGTCTCATCCTTTCACTCGTTTTGTTTCGTCCCTTTTTTCTCCCCCCGTATTCACTCGCTCACTTTCTTCCCCTCTCTTCCGCTCTCGCTCTCTCCGTAAAAGCGGCGTGATTATGCTGCAGACTTGAGCTGCAGAACAAATCACATTTTAGCGAAGGAGCGTGTGGAGATGGAGAGAACCGGCAGCAGAGGAGGAGGAGGAGGAGGAAGGAAGAGGAGAGAGGCAGGAAAAGAGTCCCACTAAGTCACACACACACACACACACAAAAAAGAGAGGACAGAATGAAATGAGAGGGTAAAAAACACTGAAGAAAAGGAGCGAAGAGAGGGCGAGTCAAAGAGAAAGAAAGTTCCAACAGTTTCCCGAGGCCTGTGAGAGAAGAGGAGAGAGGACGACACACGTGATAAACACTGTGATAAAAGACAAGAGGACGAAGAAGACGACGACGACGGCGACGACTGCGGGTTTAAATAAAAAGAGAAAGAGGTCGTTTTGGTGAGATTGCACCAAAGGCAGTAAGGGAGGACTGATGTGGGTAAGGCAGGGGTTCTCAAAGTTTTGATACCTGAGGGCCAATTTAGGAACCCAACATTGGACTGAGGGCCGCCAAAGGAAAAACAAAGAATCCCATTTGTAATAACTATAACGTCCAAAATTTGAAAAAAACCGACATACTTTACTACGTCGTCCAAAATATGACAATTTAAAAAAAAAAAAAGTTTTTGGTCCAAAAAATTGGTCAACATTTTTACAAAAACGTACAATACTATGCCGTCCCAAATTTTACATTTTTTTCCCAAAGAAGTTCAGTCCAAAATTTGACAAAAATTACATATATGCCGCCCCAAATTTGACATTTTTTTGCAAAAAAAAGGGTAAAATTTTTTACAAAAACGTACCATGCTATGAAGTCCCAAATTTTACATTTTTTTTCCAAAGAAATTCAGTCCAAAATTTGACAAAAATGACATATATGCCGTCCCAAATTCGACAATTTTTTGCAAAAATAAAATTGGTCCAAAATTTGACAATTTTTTGCAAAAATAAAATTGGTCCAAAATTTGACAAAAATAACATATTATAGTATGTCGTCCAAAATGTGAAAATGTTTTGGGAAAAAATGTAAATGCCAAATTTTGACAAAAACGTCATACTATACTGTGTCACTATGTCATCCAAAATTTGATGACATAGTGAATACAGTTCTACAGTTTGCACTTATTGGCCTGTACATTTAACAAGCTTAGTCGCTCCTGGATTAAAACTATCAACTGTAATTCATTGCACTTTGAGAACCAATGGGGTAAGGGGAGAAAAGTCAAAGAGCTGAGAAAAGGAGGACAAGAGGAAAGTGACAGAACCAAGGTAATGAGGGCGAAGAGAGAGAGAGAGATTTGCAAAGGATTATGTATTATTTATAGAGGGAGGTTTTTTTTGTGTGTGTGTGTGTGTGTGTGTTGGATTTGATTGGCAGTGTCCTGGCTCCCTGAGAGAGATGGAGTGATAATTTTAGGATGGCGAGGGTACGAGGGGTGAACGGATGGGTCTGCAAAAGGAGGAGGTAAGGAGGAGAAGAAGCTCAAAGTCAGCTGTTTTTTACGCTGCAAAACTGCGATTAACCCGCAGCAAGACCGCGCACCCACACACAGCTCATTTGCATACATACCATGGAACCCCGGCTACCACCTTGCAGACTCCGGGGATGATGATGATGATGATGGGAAAATTGTACATGCAGATGGGGGAAGAGACGGAGGAGTTGCCAGCAGATGACCCCTGACGAGAGGAAACTACATGAGCTGCTGTTATACTTTTAATTAAAGCGGCAATAACACGAGGGGCACGCGCGCCTGCGCGCTTCTGCAGCTTCCCTACATTGATTCCTCTTGTAAAAAGCACGAGCAGCAAACGAAACCACACACACTCACTCTTGGCCTGCCTCCATTTGAAAGATAACGAGAGATAATGAACACAGAGACGGTACTGCTTCGAGGACGCACGGGGGGGTTTGTTTTGGGGTCACATGGAGACAGATCAGCTCTTGTCGTGGTGCCTCGTTTTCCTCGGAGGAGGGAACAGTGTCGTGAGCTCTGGACCTCCACTTCTGGCTTTCTCCAAGTGCTGTGATTTGTTTTGACTTAAATGGTGATTACAGTATGCACAATAGCAGCTTTTAAAAGCCATTACTGCGATCCCCGATTCGGAACGATGCACGAGTGTGGTTTGATTATGTTGCCAGATTTGACAAAATATTGAAATAATGTTTCAACGTGAACATTTCAGTGTGTCGGCAACACGAGGTGATTGAAAGTGAAGTTAATTATCACAACGAGAGGAGATAACGCCGCAATTGTGCACCGTAAAAACGTTATATTACGTTATATAAACACCCAATACTGCATCAAGTCATTCCGAGATACTTTTTTTTTTCGTGAAGAAACTCAGCTCACTGTCAAAGTGCATCAGGGCAAATTGGACCATTTCCTGATTTTCAAAATTCATGAAAATTATACCTTAAACGCATTGCAAATATTTTCAACGGATCCTTGTTCAGGGCGATGTCGACTATTATGATAGTAAATTTCAAGTCATTCCGAGATACTTTTTGTTTTCGAGAAGAAAGTCAGCTCACTGTCAAAGTGCATCAGGGAAAATTGGACCATTTCCTGATATTCAAAATTCATGAAAATTATTCCTTAAGAGGTTTGCAAATATTTTCAACGCATCCTTGTTCAGGACGATGCCGACTATTATGATGGTAAATTTCAAGTCATTCCAAGATACTTTTTGTTTTCGAGAAGAAACTCAGCTCACTGTCAAAGTGCATCAGGGCAAATGGATAATTTCCTGATTTTCAAAAATTCATAAAAAAATTTCCTTAAGAGGTTTGCAAATATTTTCAACAGATCCTTGTTCAGGGCGATGCCGACTATTATGATGGTAAATTTCAAGTCATTCCGAGATACTTTTTGTTTTCGAGAAGAAACTCAGCTCACTGTCAAAGTGCATCAGGGCAAATGGATCATTTCCTGATTTTAAAAAACTCATGAAAATTATTCCTTAAGAGATTTGCAAATATTTTCGATGGATCCTTGTTCAGGGCGATGCCGACTATAATGATGGTAAATTTCAAGTCATTCCGAGATACTTTTTTGTTTTAGAGAAGAAACTCAGCTCACTGTCAAAGTGCATTCGGGCAAATGGATCATTTTCTGCGGGTTCATCAGCGGCAACGGCAAAAGTAGAACCGCTACCTATCGATAGCGCTTCGCCGCTTCTGGGACGCTGCCGAGACGTCCTGTAACGCGTCTGGTGGAAATCCATATTAGACGGGGACTCGAGAAAAAAAAAAAAGAGGGACTTTTATTTTGAAGAAGGGACTTTTATTTTGACAGGGAACTAACCAGGAAGTGCTGAGTTTTTTTCATTTCATTTTGAAGCACATGTAGTCAAAGTCTGATTGCTGCTGAAAAATTTGATGACTACCGAACTGGGGAAGAGTTTTACTTGCTGGCGGTTTATAGGGAAGCTACTGGTGAGTTTGTTGATGTATGTTGATCGTTAAATGCAGTTTGATGGTGAAAAATCAAACAAACAAATTATTTGTTTTGGTGTATTAGTAGGCAATTAAGCAATTGCTGTATTATGTGTTGGTTTTCTCCTGAACTCAAGCTAAACTAAACTATCTTCTACTGTAAATAAACAAAGAAGGAAGATTTAAAGATGAGACGGCGTTTGAGTCGTTCCATTCAACCCCTGTTTATTGCCAAGGGGCAGAAGTAAAATAGAAAATCCCCCGAGAACTTGACAGTGTTGAAAGTATGTCGTCTGAACCACGGCTTTAGTCTGTGTGCTCCCCAGTGTCTTTGCCTGTTCTTCCTTAAAGGGATAGTTCGGAAATTTTGGACATAAGACCTATTTTCCAACTCAGCCGGTGTGATGGAGACGTCTGGAGACGTTTTTCAAGAAATTTCATTCAGTTCTTCTAGTTGCCGAGGAGTTCGCTGATGCTATGGCTAGCGCAAGTCAATGATACGAGTTAGCATGGCATTAGAAACACTCGTACCGACTCCACAGTGCCCCCCCGAGGCAAATCGATCGTAACGGCAGACTATCGATGTACATATCTGTGTTGATAGAATAATATTTGAAACGAAACTAACGTCGCATCGCATGGATTTTTGACGGACTACTTTCTCAGCACTATACTTCCGGCAGCGGAATCAGTCCGCCGCTGCCGGAAGTATGACGCGCTGCTGCCGCTGCTGCTGAGACATAAATCCTTCAAATTGCAAGGTTTGGTTTTATTTCAAACATTCTATCAACACAGATATGTACATCCATAGTCTGCCGTTACAATGGATTTGCCTCGGGTGCACTGTGGAGTCGGTATGAGTGTTTCTAATGCCATGCTAGCTTGTACCATTGACTTGCGCTAGCCATAGCATCAGCGAACTCCTCTGCAACTAGAAGAACTGAATGAAATTTCTTGAAAAACGTCTCCAGACGTCTCCATCACACCGGCTGAGTTGCAAAATAGGTCTTATGTCCAAAATTCCCGAACTATCACTTTAACCATGATCTGTTCTGTTCTGTCATTTTTGTTCTCCTTGAATTTCCCTGAGATAACTTTTATGGCTTTTATGTATGTTTGTTTGTTTTTTTAGCCTAGCACATCATGGCCCCTCTGGTTGGGTTCGTTTTTTTTTATTCTTCTTATGTTCACGTTTATTCAAATTAAAGGCAGTCGTTGTTTAAACGCCGCATTTGGGGTCCTATTTTCGCCCCCGGCGCGGCTACAAACGACGTAAAAGAGGTGCAGACAACGCTCGGTGCTAAATTCAACCGTAGTAGAGCCCCCGGCCTGCACCGCTGAGGCAGCTTTCGACAATTTACTGTGACCAAGGGTGAGCCAGCAGTCCACCTGGCTGCCTCCCAAACCTCCCTCCCTTTTAACTCTCCACACCTCCCTCCATCATCCACCCCCACCCCCCCGCCCCCCCGCCCCCCCTTCTGTCCCCACATAAGTCATCCCCATGGTGGGACCATTAGGACGGGCCCCTGAACAGCCTTGTCTTATGAATTTGTACACCCATTATTTATTTATTTGTTTATGTGTTTTTGAAATGATGGCCTTTCTTGGATCTCTATTGGCATAGTAAATAAAGCCCCCCTCCACCCCCTCACCCCCACCACCCCCCCTTTTTTTTTCTTCTTGAACAGGAGGTGGTAGAAGCCTTTCAAATAATAATAAAAAAAAACAAAAAAAACTCATTCACTGCTATGAAATACTGCCCCCACTTGGCCGGAGAGAGAAGTGATTTTATTTTTATTTTTTGCCCCTTATACCCTCCCACCCCGTTTTTATTTATCCTTTTGACCGTAACTGCCAGTTGCACAACCGACGCGATCGATCGCTCCCGCAGAATTCTCTCTTAATATGATTTGTTTTTTTTATTTTTTAACGTGGCACAGATTAATACCTCTGTCACGGGGGGGCTGGTTCCCTCCTCCTCCTCCTCCTCCTCTTCCTCTTCTCTACGCTGAAGGCCGTGCAGGCTCGCGGCCTCTGTGCGAATGGCAGCCGATAAAAAAAAAAAAAAAAAAAAACCCAGAGTGCTGAGCCCAGCTGTGTTATGAGCTCCGGCAGAAGAAGAAGAATATGCGTCATCTCTCTTATATTTTTTTTTTTTTTTTTTTTGCCCAGCCTCCGCCAGCTGCATTATTATACCCCCCCAAAAAAACCATCACTTCCTAACAACCCTGCTATCATTTCCTGGTTGGGAGCTCTGGCTCCCGCACCGTCTCACCAGGCACTCTTGTTCTCTTGGCCCAGATTGATCTCGCGGCAGCAGCAGCAGGTGTTTCTTGTACGGCTGCGTCTCTCAGCGGGGGGGTGACGGCAGACGCCGGTCGCTCTCCCGCTCACAACGGCAGTTAATTTTTTTGTTTCCTTTTTCTTGCTTTTCCTCGCACTTTTTTTACGACTTTAACGGCCGGGGCCACACAATGGAAGCGTGTGCAGCTGCAGCACAATTAACCATAAACGCGGTCTCTTCCTGGTTTTTCAGTAAACAAAGGCCGACCCGTATCCCCATAAGCTCTCAGCCGAGATGTTCTCCTGTCTGTGTCAAGAGTATTTAATGATGTATTATACAACTCAAGGCTACAGTTTTTCGTTCCCACACTTACACTTGCATGTTGAATCCCCCAGGGCTAAAATTTAACTTAGTGTGAGATTTGAGGCTTGAGAGTAATTCTCCTTTACTTATTAATGCCTTGAGTCTTCAGTACAAAGCCAATATTTCAAAAATGTAATCGGTGGAATTAGGGAACTGAAATGCTGGAGTACTTTTACTATGAAACCGGAACAGGATATGTTGTGTTTGTGATGTACAGAGATATCGAGATTTAAATCTGCGTGAAAGATAATTTATACTGACTAAAATGCACATGGTTGGTATAAAAAAGGTTCAACTCCACTTCTTAAGCAGCCATTCTCAACCTTGGGGTCCAGATGATTTCTGGGGGTCACCAAATAATTTTGGAAAAAAAACGCGGACAGCTGTGCGTGTTAAATTTGGGGTCGCGACTCAAAAAGGTTGAGAACCACTGTCCTAAAGCACACTGGCAATTATCGCGACTGTTCCAACTATGGAGTTAAATTTGTTCCACTAATATTTGTAAAAAAAATCCAATTTGTAACGTGTATATTGATTTTTACAAAAAAAAAGATGTCATTTGTAAATAACGTGACTTTGTAAAAAATGAAATTTGCATTTGTGAATTTGTGATTTCGCATTTGTGGATCGCCTAGAACACGCATTCCTCGCTTTCCACAGTTTACGGATTTTTGAGACGATCACGAATGCGTGATTTGAGATCCACAAATAAAAAAAAAATCCAATTTGTAACTTTGGTGTGTCGAAGTGTGCGTTCGTAAACGTAAACGTGACATTTGTAAAACAGAAATTTGCAATCTGCGAATTGTGATCTCGCTTTTTTACGAATACGAATTTGTCGCAGTAATGCCTCCCTTCGTCAGCAGGTGGCAGTGTTTACCAAATAGATTCTAGCGTCAATCCGTGAACGAGACGCTCGTTCGTTTTTTTTTCGAATGTTAGTTACAAATTGGATTTTTTTCTCAAAACACGCGTACAGAACAAGAAATTACGTGTGCATCACAATTTGCACGCATACAAATATCAGCGGAACAAATTTAACTCCATATCCAACTGCCATAGAAGCAAATGGACCAAAAAGTACTTTTTCCCAGAAGGTCTTTGACCAGTTTCTGTGTCTGTAGTCGCTGATTCATGCACGGGCCACTTGGGTCACTAATCACACACAGGTGCTGCAGCTCTGACAGTACAACTGTTGCAATTGGCTCTGTTAAAAAAAACAAAACAATGGCCGCCTGGCCTGGTTGCCGTGGTGATGAGTAATAACAGCCATTAGAAAAAATAATTGGGATGACGGTGGCACGCCCCGATGCCCCACGATATGAATCACAATATTGATGCAGAGAATGGTAGCAATAATCACCGCAATTAGTGGTAATTGTTGGGATTTCTTTTGTGTTCCATAGAATATTAGCGTCCCCATTGTCTTAAAACCCCAAGTCTTGGTTGCTTTTCTGTCCTCAGTTAAATATCCACCCCCCCCCCCCCCCCACCACGATGTGATGAATATGTAGGCTTTGAGTATTTCATTTAAAGAGATTAAAATCAAGGGGGAGAATTAAATTTGGACGAAGTTGGCAGGATCAGATGATGTCAGAGTCGCTTAATTGCAATATGCCAACCCCAGCATATGCACACCAAAAGCCCAGATTTTGCACACACACACACACAGACACACACACACACACACAGACACACACACAAGAAAGTTAAGACATGCTCTGCTGCAGATACAGGCTTTCATTTTGGCCCAAAGCAGTCAAGTCAGCAACTCTTGGCGTGGCAGCCATCTGTTTGTCTCGTAACATTTTCCCTTCTCAAGGTGTTTTGCCGAGCTCTGAGCCACCGCGAGACCCAGCTGTTAAGTTTATATATACATATCCGTCTATATATACAGTCTTTATCCACCACTCCTTATTGCCTGTGTCTCAATACTGATGTAAAGTTTACTCGGAGAGAGAGAGAGAATGCAAAAGGGCATTCAAATGGGTAAGAAAATACTAGTTTGGAGAGTCCAACTCTCTCCAAGGCAATATCGTTCCAGTATATAGTGTCGCGATATAGCTAATTCGCCCGATAATCACGTCTATTCAACCGGGGGGAGTTTTTTTTTTTTTGCGTCCGTTGTGCTCAGCAGGGGGTGGTAACTCTAGTCGGGTGGCGTCGAACAGCCCTGACCCACAAACAGGCTGCGAGTGCTTCGATCACAGCATAATCAACCTCCTCATTACTCACTCATGGGCTTAGACTATGAGCAACATCAAAGAGCTCACCCCCCCCCCCCCCCCCCCCCCCCCCGCTGTGCCACAGCCCCCTTGTCAACAAATATTTGGGTTTTAAGGGCCAGAGGTTTGTTTGAAAGATTGTGTGCTAAAAGTTTCTGGCAGCGTTGTCTGTCACTCACCACACCAGTGCATTAAGCCCAATTTATACTCCTGCGTAAAGTGCTCTGCCTCGTCTCCGACTGCACGAGATATTTTTTAAGTGTCCGTCACTCCGTCAAAGGGACAAACGGAGACGGCAAGGGCTGCGATTGGTCCTCAGGACAGGCCGAGATAACGCTGCTCTGTGCCGGGCTCGCAGTGCGCACCGAGCGTCCACAGAGGCGGAGCTGATCACCGCCGACGACGTCGCTGCCAAACTAATAAATACATCATATCTTAACACACGCAGCACATGTTTAGACTCTAAATGGCCAATTTCTCGCCTCAAATGATCTTAAAACTGCGTTCCGTGACACAGAAAAGTGAAAAAACGGCCACTGTTTCAACAACAACAGTCTTTCTCTCTCGGACGCCATTGCTCACTGTAGCCAGAAGCACAACAACTTTGTGTAGCGACCCCTACTGATCGGGCGGGAAATTGCAGTGCGTATCCGTCACCACGACGCAGAAGTATGAAGGCTCGAGGGGTCTCCGTGGTTACGCAGTTAGAGAAGTATAATGTAGACCTGAGGTCAGGATTTGGTTGCTTATCCACCAACAGGAGTCGCCGACGTTCCGCCGATGTAACGCGCCCGGTGGGAAATCCACCGCGTAATCTTCCGTGAATACCGCCGGCTCCCAAGAAGTTACCGATGCGCTGCCGTAACGCGCCCGGTGGGAATCGACACCGTGCAGAGGACGGTGCAAAACCCCGCGCCGCTGACCGGTGGGAAATCCGCCTTTAGTGTTGCTTTTGGAAAAATGACACTGGAGTTTTAGCCACTGCCAAAAAGAGGAAACAGACAAAGAAGAAATTAGTGTGTTCACCCAGGTCCTGTTTTCCAACCGAGTCTTATCGTAGTTGAAATCCTTGTGCTATGCAAGTGTCATTTCACTCGCGAGTGAATACTGTTTAAACACTTTCCCAAACATCAACAAACCTATTCAAACCTGGGATTTTGACAGGGTTTCCTTAGTGGGGGGAAAAAGGGTCATCTGTTCCATATTCATATCATAAAAATCTGCCACTTAGTTTCGCAGACATACACAGCTGCAGTCCACTCTGCAGTCGGTTCATGTGCCCTTGTCTCTCTGTCCCTGTGTGGGGCCGTGCATGTGTGTTTAAATGCAGGACCGGCATCCACTTAGAGATTTAATAAGGCTTAATCTATTAAAGTGCGCATGCTGATGCGTTCCGCTAGCCCGAGGCGATGCAGCGCTGTTTGTACGCGTGCATACAAAGAAGATGAATGGCAGTGATTGTGATCATCTTCAGAAGAAGAATCATAAGCACACGTTGTTTCAGGGCACTTCTTTGACTTGCCGAATTCATCAGTGTCTTTTCTTTTTCACTCTTTTTTCCGTCACTATTCCTCTCGCCTCCCTTCCTTCTCTTGATTCCCATCTTCTGCTGTGCCTGCGCGATGAATAAAACGTTAAAGAACGACACTTTAAGTACATTATTTTTGAAAGAATCTCGTTCGAGCGAGGCGTGCGGTGAACGTAAATTTTCCTCCGCATCTGCTCGTCAAAAGTTTCCCTCTTTTTCCCTCTGAATCACTGTGTTAACATCCAACTCTCTCTCTCTCTCCCACAGCTCGCTGTCAGGCCGTGCAGGCGGAGAACGTCACAGTGTTGGAGGGTGGTACGGCCCAGATCTCCTGCCGTCTGCAGAACTATGACGGATCGATTGTGGTCATCCAGAATCCCCGCCGGCAGACGCTGTTCTTCAACGGCACGCGAGGTGTGTACCTGTGTGTGTACCATTGTGTACCTGTGTGTGTCACCTGTGTGTGTCACCTGTGTGTGTCACCTGTGTGTGTCACCTGTGTGTGTCACCTGTGTGTGTCACCTGTGTGTGTCACCTGTGTGTGTGCGTGTGTGCCTGTGTGTACCTGTGTGCCTGTATGTGCGTGTGTGCCTGTGTGTGCCTGTGTGTACCTGTGTGTGCCTGTGTGTACCATTGTGTGCCTGTGTGTACCATTGTGTACCTGTGTGTGTACGTGTGTACCTGTGTGTGTACCTGTGTGTGCCTGTGTGTGTACCTGTGTGTGCCTGTGTGTACCTGTGTGTGTGTGTGTGTGTGCGCCTGTGTGTGTACGTGTGTGCCTGTGTGCCTGTGTACCTGTGTATATGTGTGTGTGTGCCTGTGTGTACCTGTGTACCTGTGTCCCTGTGTGTGCCTGTGTGTACCATTGTGTACCTGTGTGTACCTGTGTACGTGTGTGTGCCTGTATGTGTACCATTGTGTGTACCTGTGTGTGCACCTGTGTGTGTATGTGTGTGTACTTGTGTGCACCTGTGTGTGCACGTGTGTGCACGTGTGTGCACGTGTGCACCTGTGTGTGCACCTGTGTGTGTACCTGTGTGTGTGTACCTGTGTGTGTACGTGTGTGTACGTGTGTGTACCTGTGTGTACCTGTGTGTACCTGTGTGTACCTGTGTGTACCTGTGTGTGCGTCTGCAGACAAACCTAATCTGTGTGTGTCGACGCACTGGCCCTCTGTGACGTGACGACGGCCGTGGGAAGTCTGGAGCTGCAACTAACGATTATTCTCGTAATCGATTAATCTGTCGATCATTTTCCTCGATTAATCGTTGAATCATTTGGTTCATTAAATGTTTAAAAAAAAACGTTGATCGGTGTTTGTCGAAGCTGGAAATTACGATGTTCTCGAATGTCTTGTTTTGTCCACAAACCAAAACGATTCAGTTTTAATGATTTCTCCATGAAAATATTCACATTTAAAGCGGACCTAAACCGGAAGTTCCAATTAAGGCTGTTTTTTAGTGTGTATCTGTGTCATTACCTTGTTTAAGAAGCCCTGAAGGTTCTAAACAAACAGTTCAGTCACTGCTGAGAACGCTGTGTTTTATTGTAATCTCGGGCTCAGCAAGATCTCTGAGAAAAACCCGGTCCGGTTACGTAAAACACCGGTTCTCCTGAACAGCAGATCGTCCTGCTCCGGGCAGTAGTCCGGGCACATCCGGTTGCGTACATTGAACCGCAGAAGAAGAATAACGTCCGTTGTGGAGGTGTTTCAGGAGCGAAAGTGTCTTCTGACTCTGGGTCAAAGGTCGTCAAAGGAACTGCGGCGGGGGAGTCGTGAAGAAGCTATTTTTAAACACTGTTAAAACAATGTTTTGATAATGAGTAGCAGTGCATCCACCGTTCCAGAGGGGGGAGCTGCACGTCTGAGAGCGTGTGTGCTGAATATGTCACTTCCGGGTACTGGCCAATCACAACACAGTCTGTCTTCTCAGGCGAGATTTATGTCTGAAATATCGGGGCTGACAAGAGGCTTCAAAAAGGACAGATTTCTATCGGCTCGTTTACAGCAACTAGGAGGTTTTTGAGCATAAAAACAAGCTAATGTATGTAAGTAGACCTCCATAACTCACATATATGTGCAACAGGACCAACTCTATGTGAGCTTTAAGAAGCTAAAACAATCAGAAATCTTTTTTTTAATCATGAAAAAAAGCTTCAAACCGATTGACGATTATCAAAATAGTTGGCGTTTAATTTAGTAATCGATTAATAATCGACTGCAAACGTCCCCCATTTTGCCTTTGAAGTGTTTCCACATTAAAAAGTCAGATAACCGATGACTTAATTTAGGCGATGGTTTTCAACGTCGCACCCTGACTGTGACGGCTGTAGCTGTTTTAAAAGCGTAGTTTGAACGCCGTCTTGAAGCGTAATCCGCTGTTGACCCCGGTGATGAGATCAGAGCTTAATGCAGCTCCTCATTAGAGCGTGGCCTTGGCAATCACATGGCAAATTATCATTGTAACCAATATTGTAATGAAGGCAGATTTCAATGAGGGCCTCGAGGTGAGCAAACACCACTTGTTTTTTTCCTAACTAATTAAAAGCAAGTTGCCAACATAGCCGTTTTTTTTTTCTTCTTCTTTTTTTTCCCTGGCAGTGCTGCAGGAGTACTCTGAGCAATAGAACAATAATCAAGGACATTTAAACGCGGACTTTGAAATTTGTGTGTGGGGGGGGGGGGCTCTCCTTAATTGAAACAAATCATGTGTGATGTTTTGTTTTTTCGAAGCAACAGTTATTTTCTGCTCTGCATAATACGCGATCGAATTCTCAGCACATTAGCTGCTGCTTAAAGCAATGTTGTTAAAACAGTAGTGTGCAATATTTAGAGAGTTAAGAGCCGGAGAGTGTATTTTACTATATTAAAGTAATTATGGTGGTTTGGGTTTAAGATCAGGATGCAGGACCTTTTTTTTTTGTGCGAGGAAATAGATTTAATAACATAATGTTAAAGGGATAGTTCCATAGCTCTGCTGTGGCCAAGAACCAGCCTGAGATTTTAGCCTCTTAAAGCTCACATAGAGTGGTCCTGTTGCACATATATGTTACTTATGGAGGTCTACTTACGTACATTAACTTGTTTTTATGCTCAAAAACCCCGTTTACAGCAACCCCCTAGTTGCTGTAAACGAGCCCATAGAAATCCTCTTTTCTGACGCTGTTCCCCAGCCGCGATATTTCAGACTCAACTCTCTCACCCCCCGGCTTCTCAACTGTCTTGTGATCGGCGCAGCGCCCCCCTCTGGAACGATGGATGCACTGCTACTCATTATCCAGAGTCGGACCCAGAGTCAGAAGACACTGTCGCTCGTGAAACACCTCCACAACGGACGTTATTCTTCTTCTGCGGTTCAACTTACGCAACCGGATGTGCCCGGACTAGTGCCCGGACTAGTGCCCGGAGCAGGACGATCTGCTGTTCAGGAGAACCGGTGTTTACGTAACCGGACCGGGTTTTTTCAGAGATCTCGCTGAGCCCGAGATTACAATGAAACACAGCGTTCTCAGCAGTGGCTGAACTGTTTGTTAAGAACCTTCAGGGCTTCTTAAACAAGGTAATGACGCAGATACACACTGAAAAACAGCGTTAATCGGAACTTCCGGTCTAGGTTCCGCTTTCACATAAGGATCATCTAATAAAAGTGTGCAATATCTAAGGAGTATGTACACGACTTTACCTCACTGTTGTTGTACAGCCATTCCCAAGAGGACTCTGAAGTTTGTAGATCACTCACTATCTTGCACCAAAGTCCGTAGGGAAAATCTAAAACGTTCAGCTCTCTTAAGACACAGGAGCTGCTGCTCTATTAATGTCCCATAGTTAATTCTGAATGAAGGATTTCAAACACCAAAGTCACAAAATAACAGAATTGGGCAGCAGTGGGTCAACAATTATTGTGAGGCTTGATGTTTAAATGTGTAGTTTTTTCTATGGACTTTGGTGCAGGTAGAGATCGGTTGACAAAGTGGAATAAATTCAGACGATCTGTGATAAACAGCGGATTCTGAACGGTCGAGTCTTATATTCGATCGTGTTCTAGTGCACTTTTAATCACGACATGTAAACACAACAGTACACAACATTTTTGACCATTTGGTTCATGAGTGATCGCCTCTGGCTTCAACAGACTTAAGTCTGTACTTTAAAACACAGACAGATCAGTGAAGAACACGTTGAGCCCACAAGGCAGATCCAGAGTCTATCGGCAAACACACGGAGCGATATTTTTTGTATGTGAAAACGTGCTCTTGAACACGATTACATATGTCTCAGGCTTTCGTCCTCCCAGCATTTGCAATTACAGTAATCCAACTATCAAGACTCCCACACTCTCCTCGGGGACTCAGACTCTGTCAAAGTCGTTCAGTCACTGAAGATTTTTCCTCAACGCTGTGCTAAGATTAAGACGGAAATAGACGAAGACAAAGCGCCGATACCGAGGCGGCGTTCACATACGATCTTGTTCCTAACGCGTTTACCTTCGCTTCTCTGTCGCCCTCGACCACAGAAGTGGCCTTAATTGGGTATTTTAGGGTCGCTGCTTTTGGGGGCGAAAACCACCGCTTTTAACTTCCTCCTGCGCTTCTATCAGATCAGCACAATGGCGGTGAGAGATCTATTAAGTATTTAAACAGAGCCACCGCATCTGCGTTTCCCACAAGACGTGGACTTGCACTCTTCAGAAAGCACAATGACGCCTAATCAGAGCGAGGGGGGGGGTGTATGAATGCTAGAATGAAAGAGAAATTAGAAAGAATGGAAAAAGGGCAGAGGGCTGAAAGAGGCAGCAACAGAGAGAATATGGAAAGGGACATATGAGATGATGGAGAAAGAGAGGAAATGATCTAAAGTTTGGGCAAGGTATTAAATATAGATGGGTTTTTTTCCCTTAAATCATCTGCACCATCACTCCGTCACTCACTGTAGGGCCTTTCTGTCGTCGCTGTCAAACTCAAACTAGGGGGCCACACTGAAGGTTTGGTGAATCTGCTAAAAAAGTAAAAAAAAAGTATATAAACTCAAGACTGTGTGGAGAATATTTTGACCTTGATGTTGAGTAAGAAGAAAAATGCATTAACTGTGCCTGAATTGTGACATCACAAATGTAAAATGTTGAGTGCTGTCCAACGACGACATTTCCGATGACTGGCTTGGTTATCAGAAATAGGAAAAACAAAAAAATATTGATCCAAAAACCCTAAATATCACTGAAATATAAATGTTTCACAAAGTAATTGATTGATACCACTTTTCGCCACCACCCTATAGCCATCAATATTGATATAGTCTGTTGTCACTTAGCGATTGTTGTTGTTGTTGTTGATGCATTTATTGTCTAAGAGTCTGTTTAGTAAAATATTTTTATAATATGTAAGGTTTTTGGATTGTTTTTGGTTTCATACTTGGGTTTTTCTTCCAGTGATTTTGATTCCGTATTTGACTGATGCTACCAAAGTAGCATTGGCTTATTGGCTATTATATATTATTTACTATTATATATTGGCTTATTCAAGCTCAGCCTATTGGACTGACATTGGCAGATACTCAAATCACACATTCCCAGTGGTCAAAATCCACTTCGGAACTGGAATCTCATTATGAATTTCGTATTTGACCAGTGGGACAGAAATATATCTTCCCTTTGACCGTCTGCTGCCTATAGGCCTTTCTCAGGTTATCTGCGGGGTCTTAAAAAGTCTTAAATCCAATAATTTGAATTTAAGGCCTTAAAATGTCTTAAATTCTCCTAAAATCTCGTAAAAGGTCTTAAATGCAATTTTGAAAGGTCTTAAAAATCTGTTAACGTTTTTAACTTTTATTTAAAAACGTGCATAAACTTCAGTCTCGCTTTGAAATGTTTCTATTTTTGAGGATGCGATAACAACAATAACTACAACACGGAACTAAAGTAGTCCACCTGTGCTGCCCGGTGACAATTTATCCAGCGCCACTAGCTAGCGTGCTGTGCGCGCGCCGCGGCTTAGCTTAGCATAGCATAGCAGCGGAGAAAACTTAACGAAAAGCCCACAGCTAAGCAGAACTGCAAGTTCAACGATTTGTGGCTCCAATTTTCCTTCATGTCTTTTGTACTTGTTTTGCCAGTACGGATTTGAAATGGGTCTTAAATTGTATTCATTATGGTCTTTAAAATCAAAGTCTTAAAAAGTCTTATATTTGACTTGTTGAAAAAACCTGCAGAGACCCTGCTTTCTGTGCTGAACCATTCCATGCTGGGGTCAGTGCTGTAAGTGTTGTGAATTAGTCTGCGTCTGTTTTGCAAGCCGGGCGAGCTGATCCGGAGGGGTTTGTATTTTATGAGATTGCGGCCACTGATAGCGATAATAGAACTGTGGAACTGTAACCGAATGGAGCATTTCTCCTCAGTGGTCCACATCTTTTTTTCATTCTGCCCCTGCTGCTGCTGCTGCTGCTAACTCCCCTCAGCATGCAAATGAGACGGGACAATAAAGGTGAACTTGGACATGAACAGAAGTCTGATATTTAGATGCCATTTAGTGCAAAAAAAACAACTATCTATGGGGAATAGCTCTCTAACAATGCTCTCGCTGCCATTGGACAGAGGAGAAATTCAGTGGACGGGGGGTGGAAAGATCACTCTGGACCATTCTCTCTGCGTCCTGTGGATTTCTCCTATCTCATTGGTTCTCAAAGTGCGGCCCGCGGGCCAATGGCAGCCCACAGAAACATTTCTGGCGGCCCGCAATGAATTACAGTTGTTTTAATCCAGGAGCTACTAAGCTATTAAATGTTTATTGGACATTACTGGATACAGACCAATAAGTGTAAACTGTACAACTGTATTTACTATGTCATAGTGACACAGTAGAGTATGACATTTTTGTTAAATTTTGGACCAAAATTTTTTTTCAAAAAAAAAATGTCAAATGTCAAAATTGTCATATTTGTGACGACATAGTATTGTACAACGTTTTTGTCAAATTTTGGACCAAAAACTTTTTCCCCAAAAAAGTGTAAAATTTTGAAAGACATAGTATAGTATGACGTTTTTGTCAAATTTTGGACCGAAATATTTTCTGAATTTTTTTTTTCAAATTTGGGACAGCATACATGTCATTTTTGTCAAATTTCAGACCAAATTTTTTTTATTATTATTGTCAAATTTGGGTTGACATAGTATAGTATGACGTTTTTGTCAAATTTCGGACATACATTTTTTTTCAAAAAAAAATGTCAAATTTGGGACGGCATGTGTCATTTTTGTCAAATTTTGGACCACATTTTTTGGGGGAAAAAATTGTCAAATTTGTGACGACATAGTATTGCACAACGTTTTTGTCAAATTTTGGACCAAAAACTTTTTCCCCAAAAAATTTTAAAATTTTGAACGACATAGTATAGTATGACGTTTTTGTCAAATTTTGGACCGAAATATTTTCTGAATTTTCTTTTTCAAATTTGGGACAGCATACATGTCATTTTTGTCAAATTTCAGGCCAAATTTTTTTTATTATTATTGTCAAATTTGGGTTGACAAAGTATAGTATGACGTTTTTGTCAAATTTCGGACCAACATTTTTTTTCAAAAAAAAAAGTCAAATTTGGGACGGCATGTGTCATTTTTGACAAATTTTGGACCACATTTTTTGGGGGAAAAAATTGTCAAATTTGTGACGACATAGTATTGTACAACGTTTTTTGTCAAATTTTGGACCAAAAACTTTTTCCCCAAAAAATTGTAAAATTTTGAACGACATAGTATAGTATGTCGTTTTTGTCAAATTTTGGACTGAAATATTTTCTGAATTTTTTTTTTCAAATTTGGGACAGCATACATGTCATTTTTGTCAAATTTTGGAACCAAATTTTTTTTTCTATTATTGTCAAATTTGGGTTGACATAGTATAGTATGACGTTTTTGTCAAATTTTGGACCAACATTTTTTTTTCAAAAAAATTGACGCCATAGTTATTACAAATGGGATTTCTTTCAGTTTTTTTTTCATTTTTTTCCCTTTGGCGGCCCTCAGTCCAATGTTGGGTTCCTAAATTGGCCCTCAGGTATCAAAACTTTGAGAACCCCTGTACTATCTACATCATTTTTTTCTCCACATGCCTGCCACATTATGCTGCTATATTAAGCCATTTCACACACACACACACACACACACACTACAAAGCCAATATCTATACTGTAGTGTCTGTAGTGTTGTGATGAATTATCCCGTGCGATGGCCCTGGTGTTGCATCGGGAAAGTGTCTGCGGTTCCTGGCAGCACAAAAGAAGCGTAGAGAGGGAGACGGAAACAAAATAGAGACGGTGAGTTTTTTCGCAGTTTGAGTCGATACCGAGCGAGTCTCTGAAGTATTTTACGGGAATCTATGGGCATCGAGCCACCGTCACCCACAGACTGTTATTAGTGTCGCTTGTTATTATCAGCATTTTTCTCCTCACTATCGAGTCCACTCTTTCTTCAGCAACAAAAGGAAAATTGTTGCATGTTCACCTCCTCTAATCCTCCCCTTGTCACTTTTCTTTTCTTTCCTCTCCCTGCATTAGCATTTGCAGTTCATCCACGTGCAGTACAGAATGAGGCATTTTAAAGCTGATGTGTTTATTTGTTTTTATTTATTATATTTTTTTTAAGTCCGGATTGCCATGAGGACAACTGCAGTATTTAGCCCGTCTCACACTGAATTTAAGGGCAGCTCCACACTGTTTAATAGCTTTCCCTAAAATAACCTCTGGTTGTGCGATGAGCTGTGTTTTGCAAAGCTTTTTATTCTTTTCTTTTCTTGTTCCATTTTCAAAACAATAATAATTAAATCATAAAATAATTAAGAGTAAAATGTCAGACACTAAATTAGAAATGGGCTTACAAAGGAATAATGGCAGCTACAAAGACAGCAAATTAATATATCCAGGTTTAGGACGGTCCAGTCAGTGTCTGTCATCTGTCATGTTGTTTCCATGTACGGCCTGAGGGGGCTCCATCCTATCAAAATCGAGCCTTAGAATCATCCCCAGAGTTGTCCATGGGAGTGACATCACAAATTATAAGGTGGTGAGAACTCGACTCTCACATCTCACAAATGTAAATTTATAGCTCCCATAGAGTGGTCCTATCACACATATATGTTAGTTATGGAGGTCTACTTACATACATTAACTTGTTTTTATGGTCAAAAACCTCCTTGTTGCTGTAAACGAGCCGATAGAAATCTCTCCTTACTGAAGCTCTCATCAGCCGCGTTGTTTTAGACTAAAATCTCACACCCAGAAGACAGACTGTGTTGTGATTGGCCAGCCAACGACAGCCTTCCCAACTGTCTTGTTATTGGCCAATACATGGAAGTTACATAATTAGCACACCCGCTCTCAGAAGCGCAGCTCCCCCCTCTGGAACGGTGGATGCACTGCTACTCATTATCAAAACATTGTTTTTACGCTGTTTAAAAATAGCTTCTTCACGACTCCCCGCCGCAGTCCCTTTTATGACTTTTACCCAGAGTCAGACCCCAGTTCAATGTACGCAACCGGATGTGCCCGGACTAGTGCCCGGACTAGTGCCCAGAGCAGGACGATCTGCTGTTCAGAACCGGTGTTTACGTAACCGAACCGGGTTTTTTCAGAGATCTCGCTGAGCCCGAGATTACAATAAAACACAGCGTTCTCAGCAGTGGCTGAACTGTTTGTTTAGAACCTTCATTTAGAATTTAGAAAAAAAAAATTTACATTTTTTTTTCATATTTTTTGGGGAAAGTCGAGATCTCGAGTTTCAAAGTCGAGATCTCAACTTTTTTTTTCTCATGTCACTTCAGGGGCTCCGTAAAAATCCAATGACATGAGTGAAAAAAAATCTGGAGTACTAGCGAAGCGCGAGTTCACATGCGATCGGCGAACTGATTATCTTCCGTTTCTCAGTTATTACGGATATTTTTCAGGTCTTTCACGAGAATAGGCCGTGTTTTTCGCTGATCGGCATATTTGATTTAAAGGTTTTAAAGTACAGGAGAGCATGGTATGTCATGCTCTCCTGTACTTTAAACATAAAATCCAACAAAGGAGACCGGTACCACAAAGAAGAAATGCATGAGAGAGGCAGGGAAAGTGGGGCACGGGTGAAAATCATTGGGGCAGTAAAACATGACAATGAAAGAAAGTAAATCAAATTAAAAGATGCAAGAGAATGGAAAACTGCCAGTATCAGGGCTTTTATTGAAAAAAAAAAAAGTCATATTATGAGACAAGATGAGGAACGTGGAGCATCTTGTGAAGTTCTGCTTTGGTTTCAGGCTTCGCAAAGAAGGTAATACGTAATCTTTTGGCTCATCAGCTCTACATTAGCATCAGTATCAGGGCTTTGAAAAGACTGTGTAACAAACCGAGTATCTTCCTGAGAACAGACTCACACAGACTCTCCTCTCTTTTGTGGAGGAGGTGATGGCTTATATAGGCCGACAGCAAAGGCTGCAGCCGCTTCCATCCGAGTGCAATTCAAAGAGGTTTCATAGTTTTTCAAATAAAAAAAAAATATGTCGATTAATTAAATTGATCATTAAGAGTGGAACTCCAGTGAGCACGGCATCTCGGACATTATGAGGGAGCCAAGGCTTTATGGCATATTGATTCTTATGCTCAGCTCAGGCCCAGTAGCATTGCAAGCAATTGCGGCATAGACGGAATTAGCCGTCACATCATGTGGGTGGAGGCGTACACCCCTAAAAAGTGGGGGAAAAGGTTGTTTTATTATCGCTTTATTCACTATATATTAATGAAGTCATGATATTACAGTTATGACTTTATTCTGGAAATGAATGTTTTTCCTTCAGTATGGGCCTAATACTCCGTCATAGGGTTGGGTCTTGATGATCAGTCAAACTGCTTTCCATTGCAGTTTTTCACCCACTCATATATTCACTCAGCTAAACTTTTTTTTTTTTTCAATCAAACACTTTGTCACACTGTTGGGGGTTAAGTGTTTTGCCCAGGGACACATTGGCATGTAAACCAGTAGAGCCTGGAATTAAACCTGCGACCTTTCAGTTGGAAAAAACAACCCTACCGCTGAGCCACGGTCGCCCCAAGTCTATAACAGAAATGCAAAAAAGTGGAAAAACCCTGAATGGACGCAATGTCCGTGGGGCAGAGGAAATGTCGTACCAATTCCAGGGGCGGACGGTGTATAGCACACGTGTCAAACCCAAGGCCCCGGGGGCCAGATGTGGCCCGCCACGTCATTTTATCTGGCCCGCGACGAATGAAATTGAGATTGAAATATCCACAGTTTATCCCAAAATGTCCAGGAAGAGAAAGATTGATGAAAATCGCAGATGAAAGGCAGTTTCAAGTATGCCAAAGTTAGCCTTCAAGAAAAAACAACAAATTGTCAAAGAATTCAAAGGCAAAATGCGATCGCACACGGACACGTTCACCAGCCAATCAGGATTGGCGTAATTAGATTAACGCTTCTGAGGGCTGCAGCAGGGGCGTGCATCCCACAGTGAGACATCTCACTCGTATTACTCGGAGAACCGGGGTTATGTTAATAACCTAAAAGATCCAAGTCATGTTTTATGGTCCTGCCTCTATTGGGCCGATTTGATCAACGTTGAGAATCGCTCACAAACATTCTCCCCTTGAATATGACAGTGAGCGTCACGGCATGACATCTTTAGCATTTAAGCGTCCATGTTAAGCTAAAGTTGACATTTAGCACATAACATTTAAGGTTTTTTTTGTATTTTTAGATAGGTTTTACATGCCAATATTTGTAAATGTAGCATTTAGCTGTATTTGATAATTAGCATGTAAACATCAATGCTAACCTCATGTTAAAAAAGTTTTTTTTTTCGAAAAAAAACATACCCTCCAATGCATTTTTGATGAGGATTTATGTGCATGTTTCTCTTACGTGCATGCATGTTTATGACTCGTCGCAGCGGACAGCAGTCATTTGAAGCTACCATTCGTTAGCTTGTTTGCTAGCTTGTGGCAAAACATAAGAAAAATGTCCCAGAAATTAGACTGATTTTCACTAATTGGAAATCTATTTGTCCAAGCAATTGCAGCCACTGCCTGATGACAGCGTTGAGCCTATATCTACAGGTCCAAGATGCTACTTTCCATTTAAGTGGTGCAGCTTTGCACTATCCTGGTTCAGATTGAATTATTTTTTTTATTTTTTTCATTGATTGCCGTTGTTGCTCCGGTAAAAGGACCGGGCCAATTAGAGGGTTTTCTCTTCTTCTCAGTCGTACTGAGGCTTTGGCAGCCAAGCCAATAAAAACCGGTTGTAGGAATTAGATGCGATTGCCCTGCATTGGCCAAAAACCAAATAAATAAATAAAGAGATAGAGAGAGCGAGATTGCCACTAAAATGTTGACTAAAATTACACCAATGGGATTTAATTATTTGGAGAAAATACCAAGCCCATCGGAGACGGCCATTATATCTGATACTGAAAGACAGACTAATGAAGTGAAGTCAAGAAAATGAAGCAGCCCGCTTTGTGAAAAGTCTGCAGCCCTGCTGCTAAACAAGTGAATGTGTGAGTGAGGTGCAGAACAGCTCCCCGAGGAGCTTTTCATCTACAGACATTTATCTAATTTTTATTTATTATTTTTAAAGCACAGCAAAGGCCTGGCAGTTAAACGTCTGAAAACAAGTTCTTGATAATACGACACTCGCACATTGTTAGTCTCCAACGATTCTTAATATTCTGTGTCTGTCTGCGTCAGCGTTTAAAGAAAAGAATCGATTGCTGACACATTGAAAACAGACTTGTTATCTTTACGCTCCATTTGTACCTTTATTATTATTATTTACACACAAATACAGCATTTAGTGGCTTTTTAAATGTTGTCTGTCTAACATATTTCTTCTAACATCCCAGTCACAGACTCACAGACTGACAGACTTTATAAGACATGTTCATGGTAAATCAGTGAGGGCTTAGGTTTGGTCCCACTGTGAAATCCTCACAATTGTGGGAGCTCTCCTGTGACCATTTTTTGAGCACTTTATGGACACTTTTCTCTCAGTCGGTTATCGGTAGACCTTGCATGAAGAAATTACCCAGAGTTCAAAGCGCGTGGGTTACCAAAACCAATTGGCAATCCATGACAGCAACAACCAAAAAGGGCATAAACATCAGTCAAATGTCCTAAAAAAGTTGAAATACCATTTTAACCAGATTATTGGGCGAATGGTGAACGCGGAATTACCGAGTTCAGAGGAACTGAACTCAGATTATCCACAACCCAACATGTTTTTTAATTATTCAGTCGTAGATATAGTATTATTATGTGAGCAAAATGTCACGTATAGACTGGTATTCCTAACGGTGGCTAACCTGAGCTACGTTTACATTGCTTTCGGTGAACTTGGGCGTGACATCGCTCCAAGTTCCGACTTCCAAATGTAAATGGAATGCAGCATAAAGACCAACGTGGCGTGAACTCGGTGTTTACATCGCGGAAATTAAACGACGTTAAACAAAACGTCTCAAGCTCGTCAAATTAAGCCAGTTTTTGGCATTGGTGTTTACATGCTAATTATCAAAATACAGCTAAATGCTACATGTAAAATATTGGCATGTAAAACCTAGCTAAAAATACTAAAAACCTTAAATGTTAAGTGCTAAATGTCAACTTTAGCTTAACATGGACGGTTAAATGCTAAAGATGTCATGCCATGAAGCTAACTGTCATATTCAATTCATTTTGAATTCAATATCATGATGCAGTATTTCAACATTAAAGGTGCATTATGTAATAAATCTAAAGCAACTGGCCGTAAAATCCTCCTAATATGTCACAGAGACTCAGGAATAATGTTCATATAACAAACTGAACTCAGCAACAACAGTACAGACAAAATATTTGCATTAAAAAAAAATATTTTGCAGACTGCAAATCATGTTTATGTTTTGAAATCATGTTTTGGCGTCATGTGGCGCCACCTACAGCTGTCTACCAATCATTGCAGTCAGTAGAGTCTCAGCTGCCGAGCAACCACGGGTTGCCAGTTACGTCAGAAAACGAAACCTAAAAGACCTCGGTATTTTGAATTTGAGCGTAGTAACCGTTTTTGGCCACATTCTTACATATGGCACCTTTATATGTTGCTAAAAATGTCAACTTTAGCTTAACATGGACGCTTAAATGCTAACGATGTCATGCTGTGAAGCTAACTGTCATATTCAATTCATTTTGAATTCAATATCACGACGCAGTATTTAGACATGAATGTTTACATGTTAATGACAGCATGGCACAAAGGCGAAATATAAATTTAGCCGTGCTAACTTTATATTTATTGCATTTTGAGCCTTTTCAGCCCTTCACACACAGGCAATAGCAGGTTTAGATTTAGACTATTTAAGGGTTTATGGGAACATAAGTGACTGAGCTGATGACTAATGATCTCACCTTCTTTCTCCTTCCCACCCCCAACTTGTCCCACCTCATTTCCCCCACATCTGCACTTCTTCTCCCCGATTCTCTCTCCAATCGCCGATCCCATTTCCACTCTTCCCCCGATCGTCTTCACCGAAACACGTCCAGCGCTGAAGGACGACCGCTTCCAGATGGTGCTCTTCACGCCGCGGCTGGTGCGCATCACGTTGACCAACGTCAGCGTGTCCGACGAGGGCGGCTACTTCTGCCAGCTCTACACGGACGCCACGCACCACCAGGTGGCCACGCTCAGCGTCCTGGTGCCCCCGGAGACGCCCGCCGTGGAGGTGAAGCAGGAGGCCGTGGAAGGCGGCGAGGCGGAGCTCACCTGCGTGTCGCCGCGCAGCAAGCCGGCGGCCACCCTGCGCTGGATCCGTAATGGCCGGGAGTTACCAGGTAAACCCGGGATGGTGGTGGTGGTGACAGATGGGCTGACGGATGGGTGAGATGAATGTGGGGATAAATGAGGAAATTAATGAAGGGGAATATAGAGTATGTGACGTGGAATGGCGCCGATTAAAAGATGGATGGATGGGTGATTGATGGGTTGATAAGGTGAATGGCAGACGGATCACTTAATGGGAGCTGGTATAGACTGATGGATGTGGAGAAGGAAGGTTTTGGCTGCAGGGCTCCTCTTCCCATGTCTTGGAAATTGATCAAGTGTCCTTGTCCATCCCGAGAAACTTTTTTGAGACGAGACGGTAAAAACATTTTATTTTCCCCCATTCTTTTAAGGTGAAGTCTGTACTTTCGAGGTCAGAAATCTACTGCTTTTTCTTCCGTCTGGCAAAATCTTTCCCGACTTAAAAAAAACACTGTATGTCTCTCTGCTTATGCTCATTACATTGAAATTCAAATTCAAATTTCAGCTGTGAGCAAGCCATTGCATTATTTTGCTGATGTTGCCCATATCATTTTGTGTCATTTCAATTACGAACTCAAGACCTCAGACACAAAGGACGAAAGTGAGCCATCAGAACCATTGAAAGCCAGCGTACCTCGCCTCGGCCCCCAAAAATAACAAGTCAAACGTGTTCTGCAAATTTAGCAAATAATAACTTATTTATAGGGTGAATTCCAATTCCTTGCTTAATCCTCAATCTTAACCCTCAATCTCAAAAATGTGCGCTCCCTCTAGTGCAAGTGCTGTCCCGATTCGCAGAAAAATTCAGTTGAGGGCCAAGTTTAAGGGCTGTATCGCCCTCAATATTGAGATTTTTTCCGAGACCACCCTTGGCGTCTTTTCACATAACAAAGATGGCGCCGAAAGCAGCCAAACGAGTACGCTACAAATGAAGTGTTTTCTTTGTTAATAGAGATATAAAACTGATGAAAACCATTGTTTTATCTTAGTTTAGGCCCATATTATGGATTACTGACGTCATTTTGTCAATAGTCGGCCGGTGCGGACAAGCGATGGTTTGCTATGGTTTACTTTTCAATAAGCCGTGGTGTGTGGTAACTGTCAGCTGAATATTTGAATGAGTATCATCTTATAACTAACTGACAACCTAATAACTTGACTGACAAACGGATCGTAATAAATAATAATAGTAATTTTATAATAATGACGTAAATGTGTTCTTCTTCTTCTTCTTCTTTTTTGGAGTTGACAGACTGGACGCAGCTTTGGCGTTATTCTGCCCCCTACAGTCTGAAGACGTATCTGCATTTAAGGGGTGTCCCATTTCTAAGTGACAAAATAACCCTCAACACTTTCCAGTTAAGATTAAGGGTTGAGCTTGAGGGTTAAGATTAAGGGTTAAGATAGGAATTGGAATTGGCCCTTAACGTATAGCACCACAGTTAACAGAAGGTTAATGCCTCGTTACATGGGCCCACGGTACCTAAACAACAACATTCCCCCCATGCATGTGTACTCAATCTCATATTCCTATTCCATTAGCAGCAATTCTCATGTCATTGTTTGATTGCGGAGTTGTACATGTGTATAACCTCAAGCCCGTTTCCATGGTTACCATTATCTTCATTATTTCCCGTCAGTAAAAACAGCAAACAGAGTGCACCGAGCTGCACGGAGTGTGGATGTGGAATCAAAACTGGAGGTGTGTGCTCACAAGGGACAACCTCTATTCTTAGACCCTCACATCAAATGAGGAAAAATTCCACAAAAAACCTTTTTGAAAAAAAATGGGAGAATCCCCAGGTAAATCGTAGATATGTGAAATGTAGAATAAAGGGGGGGATTGTAATAGAAGCTAATAGAAGAGAATCTAAGGTGGCCCTGAGGTGCAAAACACAAATGCAAATCACAGAAACACAACGCAAATCAAAAACACAAAAACATTACCTCAAAACGGAAACACAAATCACACAACGCAAACACCAAAGCAGAAAACACAAAATATGAACTCACAACGCAAGCATAAAAGCGGAAAACACGAAAACATTAACTCAACGCAAACACAAATGCAGAAAACACAAAAACATTGACTCACAACGCAAACACAAATCACACAACGCAAACACCAAAGCGGACAACACAAAATATGAACTCACAACGCAAACACTAAAGCAGAAAACGCGAAAACATTAACTCAACACAAATGCAGAAAACACAAAACATTACCTCAAAACGGAAACGCAAATCACACAACGCAAACACCAAAGCAGAAAACACAAAATATGAACTCACAACGCAAGCATAAAAGCGGAAAACACGAAAACATTAACTCAACGCAAACACAAATGCAGAAAACACAAAAACATTGACTCACAACGCAAACACAAATCACACAACGCAAACACCAAAGCAGAAAACACAAAATATGAACTCACGACGCAAACACAAAAGCAGAAAACGCGAAAACATTAACTCAACACAAATGCAGAAAACACAAAAACATTATCCCAAAACGGAAACGCAAATCACACAACACAAACACAAAAGCAGAAAACACGAAAACATTAACTCACAACGCAAACACCAAAGCAGAAAACACAAAATATGAACTCGCAACGCAAACACAAAAGCAGAAAACACAACGGAAATGCATGTCAAAACGGAAACACAACTCAAAAAACATTGTGTACATTCTGATTCTTACCAAAAAACATTGATTTGATTGAAATCCTGAGACTTTTTTGCAAACTTCCTCTCTGCACAGCGCAGATGATGATGATGATGATGATGACGATGACGGTCATTTGTTTTTTTTTTGAGCAAAGATTGATTTGCTCCATTAGTGAAAAAGTGATGTTTTAAAGATTCACACTCTCCAGATGTTCTTCCCTCGTTTTCCCGTGGCACATGTTTAATTCACCGTCCTCTATCGCTCCTTCCGATTAAACCCTCGCGCATCCAACGGCCCGTTACCTGGAGCCATCCTTCTCCTTTTATAACCCGCTGTCTCCCTCTGCTTTTTTGCACACTTAAAGGGGTGAGGGATAAATCTAAGTCTTTCAGTCGAAACCTCGGTCTATTTAACCTTCACCGTCGTTGAATCGGCGCCCGTGCAATAATAACGCTACGCTTTGATCAGAATATTGTTCAGTCGACTGAGCATGACAAACAAAAAGATGGAAACTCGGAGGCTGGAGTGTCTCTCGCTGAGGTTTTATTTTCTTGGAATAAATATTCATTCAGTGGCTCTGAAGGCCTCGCTCACACAGACGGAGCAGATGAATGATCGGCAACAGGCGATGATGTGTATGTTTTGCCCTTTTTTTTAAACTTCATGTCAGCCATTGTCTCTTTTAGTTTCTATTTTTATCTGACACTCAACGTCCTATTCATTGCCGTCTTTTCATCTTTTTCCGGATGATATTATCTGGGGTTGTCTCTGCAGTGCTGTCTCTTCTCGCTCTGTTCTTCCTATAATCCCTTCTTCTTCTACTTTTAAGGCCCCCTTATACTCTAAAGCATTGGTTCTCAAAGTGCGGCCCGTGGGCCAATGGCGGCCCGCAATGAATTACAGTTGATAGTTTTAATCCAGAAGCTACTAAGCTTGTTAAATGTTTATTGGACATTACTGGATACAGACCAATAAGTGTAAACTGTACAACTGTATTTACTATGTCATCAAATGTTGGATGACATAGTGACACAGTATAGTATGACGTTTTTGTCAAATGTTGGCATTAAAACTTTTTTCCCAAAAAAATGTCACATTTTGGACGATATAGTTTAGTATGACGTTTTTGTCAAATTTTGGACCCAATTTTTTTTTGAAAAAAATGTTCAAATTTGGGACTGCATAATATGTCATTTTTGTCAAATTTTGGACCAAATGTTTCTTTGAAAAAAATTGTCAAATTTGGGACGACATAGTATTGTGCAACGTTTTTGTCAAATTTTGGACCAAAAACTTTTTTTCCCAAAAAAATGGTCACAATTTGGACGACGTAGTATGTCGGTTTTGTCAAATTTTGGACTCCATAGTTATTACAAATGGGATTTCTTTAAGTTTTTTTTTTAGTTTTTTTCCCTTTGGTGGCCCTCAGTCCAATATTGGGTTCCTAAATTGGCCCTCAGGTATCAAAACTTTGAGAACCCCTGCTCTAAAGCCTTTTGTGTGTACTTTTTTTGCGTACATTTTGTCTGCATTTATTGTGCGTGTCGCTGGAGGGATTACGATGACTTCACCAGAGCCGTTTCTTGCTATATGCGGCATAGGGCCCCACAGCCACCAGGGGGCCCCCCAAACTGCAAGTTCAGACTCATGTATTGGATGCATTCACTATGCATGTATTTGCAAAGCATGTGTTTGTGGGGTAATCAGAAAAAGTTAGTTATCTCTACCTCGAGTTGGAAAAAAATAGGGGCCCCCAAATAGTATCGCGCACAGGGCCCCACAAACAGCTAGAAACGGCCCTGGACTTCACTAGTTGCCATGTTTGTCGATGCCTGCAACTTGGCACTCGGCACTGCCCTCTAGAGGAAATGTTGCGTGATGTCCATACCAATGCAACGCTTCGCAAGGTTGTTGTGCTTTTGGCTACAGTGAGCAATGGCGTCCGAGAGAGAAAGACTGTTGTTGTTGTTGTTGTTGTTGTTGTTGTTGTTGTTGTTCAAACAGTGGCCGTTTCTCACTTTTCTGTGTCACGGAACGCAGTTTTAAGATCATTTGAGGCGAGAAATTAGCCATTTAGAGTCTAAACGTGTGCTGTGTGTGTTAAGATATGACGTATTTGTAGTTTGGCAGCGACGTTGTCGTCGGCGGTGATCAGCTCCGCCTCTGTGGACGCTCGGTGCGCACTGTGAGCCGTCACAAAGCATCGTTATCTCGGCCTGTCCTGAGGACCAATCGCAGCCCTCGCCGACTCCGTTGTCCCTTGACGGAGTGACGGACAAAATATTTCGTGCAGTCGGAGACGACGCAGAGGCTTCTACGACGGGCTCTGCGTTACCTGCGTAGAGCACTTTACGCAGGAGTATAAATTGGGGCTTTAGAACCAAAAGACCCAGGTTCGTCCCCACCCCCCTCCCTCAAATGTCTCTGGTTTCCTCCCATAGTCCCAAAAACATGCACAGGTTAAACTGGACACTCTAAATAAATTCACCAAAGAATGAAGGGGTTGTTTGTTGGCCCTGTGATTGACAGGTGAAAACCTGTCCAGGGTGTATTCTGCCTGCCCTCCAGCAGCCCCTACGACCCTCATGCGAGGAGGAGGAGGATAAAGCCGGTCGTCGAATGAATTAAATGCTAATTTCACAGGTGGGAAAAAGATGTGAAACTCCTTCGGAGGGTTATTCCTTTAAGAGTCGGAAACGGGCTGAACTCCTCTCCTGTTTCTGCCACTGAGTGAAATGAACTGTGACACTAAAGGTTTTAGAGGCAGATCCCAGCAGATATGGTAAAGCACTCTTTAATTAAGACACTACCTTCCAGCTGCTCCCTTATTCCTTACTCCCTCATCTGCACGGTCAACACGCCGTCCTCTTTCACGCTTCGGTCGGGGGCCTTGCTCTCGTTTTACTCGTTTTCTCGCCAATGGCGACGATTGAAAAAAACTGTTGTATTCTGCCTCAGCGAGCACAAACCTGCACGATATGTGACCGCGTCAAGTCTCTTCAGTTCGGGCGCTCGCTGCTCCTCCTTCCTGTGTCTGTCTCTCCTCCTCCTCCTCCTCCTCCTCTCTCCTTCCATCTTTATTCCACTCTGCATCCGTCTTATCATCCTCTTTCATGTCTCGGCTCGTCTCGCCTTCATGTCCGTTTTGCTGCCCTCTCTCTCTCTCTCGCCTTTCTTCTCCCGGCCTTGTTCCTTTGACGCACAGTCTCGCGCCGACGTGTCTGGCTCAGTTAAAATCCCAATTTGTTCGATTGCATATTCTGCCTTTTTTATCCTTCGCTGTCCTCCGTCACTTTTCTTTCACTCTCACACACACGGAGAGAGAGAAAACATTCAGTTGATTTACGTTCTGCAAACAACACAGTTGTGCCGTTTGTGATTGCCGTGAAGTATAGATGCAAATCACTCTTTCACCACTGCCACCCCCCCCCCTCCACAGGTACCTTCTGCTCTGAAGAGCCCATTCATCAATCGCTAACGTCCTAATTTTCCATCTGCTTCTTCAATTCACCCCTTTATGTGCCCTAACCCACCTTATCATAGGATGGGATAGGACAAAGGGTAGGAGACAGGGTAAAGCAAGGCAAGGCAAGTTTATTTGTATAGGCAATTCATAGTGCTTTACAGGCAGGAAACACATTTGAAATTAAAACACAATCAATTAAAAAATCAATTATAGAAATTAAAACCATTTAAAGGGACACTGTGTAGTATTTATGGGTTTATATGACCCAAAATCCACTTTTTTATAGATATTATGTGCTCCTGCATTGTCTAGTCGCTGTATAATAGTTTTTGTTTCATTTTCGTAGTGTTTCAAAAAGTCATGTAAAATAACATGGTCGCGGGGCCGCGGTTGCATAGCCACTGTTAGCAGCGAGACGCCATGTTTCTACCGGAGCCTGTAAGGACAAACGCGAGAGAACAAATCAAGCGTCTCTTTACTTGTAGCGGAAGTCCCGCCTCCTCTCTCTCCGCTTTGTCTGCTACGGCCGCGGTAGCTCCGCCCTCTCCCTCGCCTCACGAACCTCATCTGCTGACACGGAGAAAGACGACGAGGACGACATTTGACCAGCTGAGGATACCGTAGCGCTCAGGGAAGGGAGGGGGTGAGCAGAGGACCAGTTCTTTGTTGTAAATTTCAGCCTCTCCTCTAGATGGCACTATAAACTACTTACTTCACCTTTAAAACATCAAACAATTTAAAATCAAGCAGAAATGAATGCAATTTAAAATCAAGCAGAAATGTAAACACAATACATTCAGAAATAAATTACGAAATTAAAACAATTTAAAACATTAAGCAATTTAAGATCAAGCAGAAATTTGAAATAATTTGAGATTTAAACACAATAAATTAAATAAAAATAAATTATGAAATTAAAACAATTTAAAACATTAAACAACTTAAAATCATGCATGGGGCGGGGGAGGAAAGACTATTTTTCCCCAAAAATATGAAAACATTTTTTTTTTTTTTTTAAGTAAAATAATTTTTTGGAAAGTCTAGATCTCGAGTTTCCAAAATATATGGAAAAAAATGTTTTTTGTTTTTTTTCCACACACGTCACACGCTTTCTGCACGTAACAGGGGTGCATTCTAGGTGTTTTTTGAGCATAGGGATTTACATACACGCCACATCATGCGGCGCATCAATCGTTTTTCTTCAATTATAATGTTTTTATGATCGTGAGAAGCCAAAATCAAAATCATGAATAAAATTCAATTAATCCCCCAGACCCCCCCTGTATTTCGCACAGTGAAACAGACAAACAACAACAAACATGTCAGATTATAATCCATCAGTTGGACGTTCAAGTCGCCTTAGCTGCTCTGATTACGCCGAGTTAATGTTTTTTTTGACTGTGGGCGACTCAGCGGACGTTTCAATGAATGCGCGTGCTCCTGGTGTTGTTGTACGGCAGCGCTTCACAGCGCCACCTAGCCACCTGGCGTGCACACTACATCAAATATCACACACTTTTGCGTCACCGCGCGCGCGCAGATTTCCAACCCAAAGACGCTCTTCTGAACGCGATAAATAAAAAGTGAGAATCGCAACGACCCACTTTTGCGGGTTTGTGTTCATCTGCACATCCGTACACTGTTCCTCTAAAACCCTCTCTCTGCATTTTGGCTGCTGACTTTTTTTCGTTTCTCTGCCACCCCGTGCTTCAGTCGTCCTCCCCTTCTGTTTGCTGCAAACAGACTGAACAAATGCACGTATCCGCAAAGCCAGTAACGTCGTGGGAGTGGAGTTGGACTCTGTGACCTCCGAGGTCTCAGAGGACAATACTGGGCAACAACCTCCATCCGCTCCATGGCGTACTGGTGCACAGGAGCTGGTTCAGCGAGAGACTGATTCCACCAATCTGTAGAGGCATCCGGTCGATTTATTCTGTTCTGGTTCTGATCATCTCAACCCCCTCTGCTCCTCCCCCGTCTCTCTGTAGGTGGGCTGACCCAGCAGGACAACGGGAAGACCTTCAGCGTGTCCAGCACCATCCGCATCCCGGTCGAAAGGAAAGATAACGGCGCGGCGCTGAGCTGCGAGGCCTTCCATCCTGCGCTGAACGGACAGAGGAGGGTTCGCCACTACCGCCTGGATGTTTTCTGTAAGTTTTTCTTTCTCTGTGTGTGTGTGTGTGCATTTTATTTGTACATTATGTTCAGAGCATTTCTCGAACATCAATATTTCTAAAGAGACGTAAAAAAGGATTTGACGGAAAACTCTCACCTTGGGATGGATGGGTTTGGTTATAGCATATAATATATTTATTTAGCAACAAGACATCCACACAAAGTTGAAGATCACAAACTCCTGTAAACTGTTTTGAAGCTTCACGATTCTCGATTTTGACCCGGCATCTTCAGTCAGTTGCTGAAATCTATGGTTCACGGACGGTTTGTTGTCTATTTTCCTCTAAACGGGAGCATCATTTACAAAATCAAGGTAATGTTTTATTGAAAACGACCTGAAACTCGCAAATTGAGACCATTAACACCTCAGGAAAATGTTTAATGATGCCATAAATCAAGTGAGAACTAGACTCGTTTTTCCCATAGGATTCCACTCAAACTGACTTTTGCAACCAAATGTATTGCCCCCAGTTTTCCTCTAATAATTACCACTTGGCCGTACAGTGAATAATGCTGGTGGAATGTCCATTTGACTGACTTTTATTTTATAATAAAGTAATGGCGAATCGTTACAATATCTAATAGAGAACTTTAAAAAAAAGGATGTTGACACTATGTGATCTTTTACTAACCATAACCGGGAGTTTTTGTGCTTAACCCCTTCTTCACGGTACCGGGGGTCTCTTACGAATAAGAGATTTGTAGTGAACCGGAATAAATAGAACTATAAAAATATTTCATATATGATATATATAACATCATTAGCAACAACAACATTATTTAATCAATAGGCAAGGCAAGGCAAGGCAAGTTTATTGGTATAGCACCATTCTTACACAAGGCAATTCATAGTGCTTTACAGGCAGGAAATACATTTGAAATTAAAACACAATCAATTAAAAAATCAAGTAAAGAAATTAAAACCATTTAAAACATCAAACAATTTAAAATCAAGCAGAAATTAGTGTAATATAAAATCATTTGAAATGTAAGCACAATAAATTCAAAAATCAATTATGAAATTAAAACAATTTAAAACATTAAACAATTTAAGATCAAGAATTTAAAACATTTAACAACTTAAAATCATGCAAAAAAAATGCAATTTAAAATAATTATTTTAAAATTATTAAAATCATTAAAAAGGAAAGTTAAAGTGGTTAAAATTGGTAATATTAGAAAGCTGCAGTAAACAATAATGTTTTTAACCCTGATTTAAACAAGCTAACATTAACATTATATATAACAACATTTATATCAATGTTGGTTAGGGTCATTGATATATCCAATATAACGTTCATAGCCAGGAAATTGCTATCATCGTCCTAATCCCTTTATTTCACCTAAACGCGTGTCTGCAAAAGTTTAAATAAGTTAAGTAACGCAAATGTGTGGGCTCATGTATCTGTTATCCTGGAGGCTAGGCCGTGTGTGTGTGTGTGTGTGCATTTCATATAAAAGTAAAGTATCTGAGGAAGAAAAAAAAAAAAAGTTAATAACAGACATTTTAATCGCTTCATGTCTCAAAAGCAGACATTATTCCATTGGTATTTCTGTCACAGCAGTCGCTGCTTTGCCACTATTCATTACGTTCTTTCACTCTAATGTCGGCAATCATTTTCTCGAGGCGGCAGACTCATTTTTCAAAACGGCGGATGTTTCCATTTTCGAATGAACCTCATTTATACACAGCCCGAGATTTTTTAACTGAGCGACACTCAGAACTGCCCTGTAGGAGCTCAGCTCTCATTAAAACCTAATACATACAAATCTTATCATGCAGCCAGCCGGCAAAACCAGGCCTGTGGCCAGGTTAGGGTCTTATGACCTGTGGATTAAGGAGGTAAGCATCATCATGAGCTGATAAAAAACCCTGAGCCACATTAGTATGTGCTGTGATTTCAGGATCTGGGATTGATTGATCTCTGCTGGCTTATGGTAGAAATCTCTGTCGCATACGTATTTACATTCAAGGGATGGCAGAATACTGCAAGTTTCATACTTGTATAATTGGCTAAGCCTTATATTTACCCAGAGCAAGAAGGTCAGGTTTCATCTCAGTTTTTTAATATTTACCCAAATCTGACTAAACATTCACCGTTTCAAAAGTGAATCTGTGTTTTTAAAGGGCAACTAAAGCACCTCTTCTGAGACTAACTCTGGACAATGCCTGATTTAAAAAAATTGCAAAGAAGTGGGCTGTTTATAAAAGGGGGAGGAGTCTAGGACAACGACTCCCGCTGTGGTTGGACAAGAGCATGAGTTAGAGTCTGGGTGAGGCTTGGCCGCATCGACCCAGACCCAAAAACTAAATTAATTGTTATGCCAATTCTGTAACATTGTATTTCAATCAAATGTTGTTGTTATGGCTGGGGCTGTGTGTACTGACATCACTAAAGTCAAGGCATTGCAATTATAGAAGGTGCCCCTCATCTGGTGCGGGCCTTTTTTTTCCCTCCACACCGCCCCTGCTGACTCTGCTCTTCTGTCTCCTGCATTGTGCGCAGCTACGAGGGGGCTCTGCGTATCCAACGCAGAATGGATTATTTCTCTATGCGCAGTTTTATCCCCACATCCATTTATGACATGATCTTTATGATAAGGATCGAGTACAGTCGCGATGAAATACAGGGGATCCAAGTAGATCTTAGTAAAACATGTTGACATGTTCCTCATCGTCACTGCGGGCCGCACTTATATTAAACTTTGGCCGCGCGTCTGAGACTACAGGACAAGACTGATGAAAGCTTGTACCAGTGACGCAAGCATGGGCTAAAGCCCTGCAAAAGCTTTTTTTCGCGTTTCCATTAGCAGTCGTACCTGATGCTGTTTAGTACCTGCTCTGACGAGGTTCCAAGTGAGCTGAGCTGATAATGAAATGTCATAGATGTCATATGATGACGTCACAGACTGTGAGTGTCGGCACTGGAAGAACCATGAGCATGATGTCCGACGTAGGAATCAAACATAACAATGCCGAATTGTAGATCATTAAAAAATACTTCAAAATCCTGAAAACATGCGTTCATCTCCAACATTTGGCAAGGAAATCTCAATATTTAAGGAGGGAGCACCGGACGCTGTACGTGGAGCACCTACGAAACCAAGTGCCTGATCAGTATCTGGTCGGAGGACGAGATCCAGAAGAAGCTGGAGGAACATCCAGGAACAAGATGGCCGACGTAAAAATGCAACAGCGGATGCGGGAGGCCGGCAGTCAAATAACATTTTGTATCTATTTGTATGCGTTTACTGTAAATGCAACACATAATAGTAGTACAGGAGTTGTCCGGCCCACTGGCTGGACAGCCTTCAGAAAAGCGGGCCCTCTGGACATTTTAGTTGAATAGCCCTGGACTACAGTAATGGAAAACGATACAACACAGAATAGATTTGCGCTATGCTTAGCCGAGTCTTGTTGGAACTGTGTAGTGGAAAAGCGCCATTAGTCAGTCAACAACAGAAAACACCATAAGTTACTAATGTGAATCTTGTTGCTTTCAAATCTTGTAATATATCTGTATTTGGTTCTTTTTCTGAAGAGAAGAAGAACATCTGTCATCTGCTTACAATCTATCTTACAACAGGATTACCAGCTCATAACGCTGAAAATCCATAAAAACAAAACGACATAATAATATGAGCACATTGACTGGCACTAAAGGCGACAGAAGGCGACCAGATTTCACTGACTTGTTGATTTATATTCCATGGCAAATAATTCCTATGTGTGCTTTGTCCCTCAGCGTTATTCAATGACTCCATTTCAGTATTTCACACAGTTCAATGTTTGTCTCTTATCCAGTGATAATTTTTCTATAGGCAAACATTCCATACGCTCATGTAGGTATTTACATTTTGGTGACACGACTCATTTTCACAAAGTGTTTCCACGTCGAGTCGTTTTCACACATAAACGTCTGTCGATGGAATAGAATAATTCATGTTCAGCGGTTCTCTCGGTCAGGACGCTGCTGCTGCTGCTGCTTCCTGCAGCCAGAAGAACTGGCAGTAATGACTGACTGTCACTGAGGATTTGCCTTCCCATCGCTCCGATACCAAAGTTAGAGCAGTACAGCAGATGCTTGAGCACCGGGCTGCTCGCGATAACAGGTGTCTCAGCAGTGGCATTGTCGGCCGGTTGCCTTGGAAACAGATGTTGAAGACCCGAGCTCCTGCCACTTACTCACTTTTCACTTGTTCCTCCTTGTTGTTCCCTCTCTTGTAGCCGCAGTCTACGTATTTCCTGATTCCTGATGTTTGTTTTTTTATGATTTCCCACTATGATTGCTGCACATTTTTGACAATTCAGAAGCATTATTGTTATGTTATTTTCCTTTGTGCTCTTCTTGTTTGCTCTCTCAATCATGCATTTTTCTTTTTTTTGTTTACAGTTGCACCGACAGTGAGGATTGTTCCTCCTCCTGGAATTTTGCGAGAGGGCGATTCGCTCAGCCTCACCTGCTCCGTCACCGGAAACCCTCTGTAAGTTTGTGTCCACACGTAAATGAATAGATTTGGCACGTCAATGAACAGAAAACACACACGTCTTGCTGTTTTGGAGGCTGAAAATGTGGCTTTAGAACTGTCAAATAATGTTGGAACAAATATTACATGACACGCTATTGCACTTCCTGTCTGTCTGAGTTAGGAGGAGCTAATTGCTAAGCTAACGTGTTTTCCTTAAAGCGGACCTAGACCGGAAGTTCCAATTAACGCCGTGCTGAATATGTCACTTCCGGGTATTGGCCAATCACAAGTGAGTTGGGAAGGCTCTACGCTGGCTGGCCAATCACAACACACTCTTTGGGGGGGTGAGATTTATGTCTGAAATATCGCGGCTCAGGAGAGCTTCAGAAAAGACAGATTTCTATCGGCTCGGAGGTTCGGGTTATAGATCTTTATATGGTAGTGACACTACTGCGCATGCTCTATGGGCCCCATAACCCAGAAATAAACGCGGAAGTCAAAAAACCATTTTTGGCATATGCTCTGGGTGAGCAGCTTCATAGGAATGAAACGGAAGTGAAGGGGCGGAGCTCTATCCAGATCATATAATACGTCCATGCACCGCGACTACTGCTAGCTTGGTTGCAAGCTAGCGTAAATAATACAACTAACAATGTCATCAAGAAGAAACATGAATGTCGTCAGCTCTACTTCAGGAGCGTGAACGAGGCCGAGTCTGACGGAGATGCAGCTTCAGAGATCGAGGAGTTTTTTTTGTTTAGGGTTCAGTGGGGACCGTATCTATGTTCCCCGGGTCCTATGTTCCCCGGGTCCTATGTTCCCCGGGTCCTATGTTCCCCGCTTTGTATGTGACCGGGGACCCTTTTTCCAAAAAAAGGGTCCTATGTTCCCCTGTCACATACAAAGTGGACCTTTTTTGGGAAGAACGGAGAACATGGGACCCGGGGAACATTGGTACGACCCTGTTCAGTGTACAGCTTCCTGGCTGCACCAGCATTAGCTATAAACCAATTAGGAAGAAGGAAAGGTGAATAAATGCCCCCCCCCCTCACCATGCTTCTGAGGTGACATGGGGAATAAAGAGGATGTTATCCCAACGTTTTGTCAAAAGACGACATGACTTGACGGCGAATTTAAAGGCGTTATTGTGACTTTCTGCGATCGTCACATTTTCAGTGACCCATTAGAATAAGGAACGGAGTCAGCGAAGCGTTCGGCTTAAGCCTCCGGGTGATATGAAACTGGCAACATTGGAGGAGCTGGCACCACAACACTGCTTTGTGAGACTTTTTTTTTATTTTTTTGCTTCGTCATCGCAGCGTGTTTTGCGCGCGCTTTCTCTCCGTCCATTATGAATTCATGACAAAAATAATCACAAAGTATAAAAAGGTTGCGTGTCAGCACAAGTGTCCGTACTCGAGTCCTGACAAATCGGCTTAGGGATGCACGGAGAGCGCTGATTGATGAGGAGGTGCAGGAGGTTGCCAAGTTTAATGTCATCCCTTTACAAGCACACGAAAAAAATTATATAATAGACTGGCAATTGCTTTCTTGGGCAATATTGTTATGAGCTGCTAGATGAGTGTGACTATTATTCTGTCAGCCTATTCAGACGGGCGCATTCTCACTTTCTTTCAAGTATCCGATAATGTTTACAAAGTTACAAAAAATTACAAATGTATTAATTGTTTGATCATAATAACAACATTTCTTTGTCCTGAAATTTGAATAATGGGATATTACGATGAATCAGACGCAGGCGGACTAACTTAATACTTCACTTCCAGGTAAATACCGTTCAGATTATACTCGGAAAAAAGCTTTTTCTTTCTAAATGGCTCTTTTGTTGAACGTCCTTGAATGAGCAACCGAACATCCACCTGCTTCACTGGTGACTCACTGACAGCAGGTCTTCCTGGATGGTTATTTGTTGGAATCGCTAGCAAATACCGAGTATACGGAACGTCGACTCCTTCCACCTTTTAGAATGATGTTAACCGGAACTATGTGCTGTTTGACTAAATGGAATGGAGGATTAAATGGAAGTTAAGTGCTGTTTGGGGGAATAGTGTTTCCTGTTAATGTGACCTTTATTGCTAAATGTGTCCGGTCAGAACTTAATAAAGATCAGATCATCGTCGGCATATAGAATAACATATAATATATTCTCATGTTTGTCCTGAATGTCTCTGCAGACACAATATCCTTAAAGCTCACATAGAGTGGTCCTGTTGCACATATATGTTAGTAATGGAGGTCTACTTACATACATTACTTATGTATATATACATTACTTGAGTAGTAGTAGTAGTAGTAGTAGTAGTAGGTCAAAAACCTCCTAGTTGTTGTAAATGAGCCGATAGAAATCCTCTTTTCTGACGCTGTTCCCCAGCCACGATATTTCGGACTCAACTTAAAGCGGACCTAGACCGGAAAGTTCCAATTAACGCTGTTTTTTAGTGTGTATCTGCATCATTACCTTGTTTAAGAAGCCCTGAAGGTTCTAAACAAACAGTTCAGCCACTGCTGAGAACGCTGTGTTTTATTGTAATCTCGGGCTCAGCGAGATCTCTGAAAAAACCCGGTCCGGTTACGTAAACGGCGGTTCTCCTGAACAGCAGATCGTCCTGCTCCGGGCACTAGTCCGGGCACTAGTCCGGGCACATCCGGTTGCGTACATTGAACCGCAGAAGAAGAATAACGTTTCACGAGCGACAGTGTCTTCTGACTCCAAGTCAAAGGTCGTCAAAGGGACTGCGGCGGGGAGTCGTGAAGAAGCTATTTTTAAACACTGTTAAAACAATGTTTTGATAATGAGTAGCAGTGCATCCACCGTTCCAGAGGGGGGAGCTGCACGTCTGAGAGCGGGTGTGCTGAATATGTCACTTCCGGGTACTGGCCAATCACAAGACAGTCTGTCTTCTCAGGGGAGATTTATGTCTGTAATAGCGCGGCTGACAAGAGGCTTCAAAAAGGACAGATTTCTATCGGCTCGTTTCCTGCAACTAGGAGGTTTTTGAGCATAAAAACAAGTTAATGTATGTAAGTAGACCTCCATAACTAACATATATGTGCAACAGGACCACTCTATGTGAGCTTTAAACAAGGTAATGACGCAGATACACACTAAAAAAACAACGTTAATTGGAACTTCCGGTCTATGGTCCGCTTTAATGAATTCGTTTCGAAAATTCGCTCGAGTCACAGTCAGTGTGGTCTCCTGCTGCTGCTGTGGCCCATCGTCTCCGAGGTCCGACTCCTCTGCAGATTTAGATACAGGCGACATGGGGGGAAAAATAAGATGCACTCGCACGATTGGTTTTCTGTCACCGATTTGCACGTCACGTCCATGATGTGTCACCAGGAGGGTGGGAGTGTGTCGGAGAGCCTTTCATTTTTCATTGTTAATAATGTGTGTGTGAGTGAAAGGAAAGGAGAGCAGCAGCAGCAGCAGCTCCACAGCAGGTAACAGCACAGAGGAGAGGTGTGAGAGACACCGTCATGCACATACACACACTTTCCTTTTGTGTGAAAGAGACATATAGGTACAGTATATATAGAGGAGAGCAGACAGTGGAAAAATAAAGTTTTGTTATTCTGAGAAAGTGCAAAGAAAAATCTGCTCGACATGAATATGTATTCAAAGGAGGCAACAGCTGACTGACACACGGGGCCAGTTGTTCAAAAAATGTAATCCGGATCATAATTATCCACATTTTTTTGCTGTCCAGGATCAGGTAATCCGTCTTACTTTTAAGTCGGTTTTTCAAAGCAACATTGGATTTGGATCACCCCGATCCAGATACATGGTTTTAAAGGATTACCAGAACAGGTAGAAGAGCCAACATTGGGTCACTTTAAGGGCCAATTCCAATTCCTATCTTAACCCTCAAGCTCAACCCTTAATCTTAACTGGCCCTCAAAACCAAGTGTTGAGGGTTATTTTGTCACTTAGAAATGGGACACCCCTTAAATGCAGATACGTCTTGTACGTATACGTATTGGTAGCCTATGTCGACTTGATCGCTGTAACGGTTAAACAAGTCAAGTGAAAAAATATAAATAAAAGTATATACACTAAATGATAGTGTAAATAAACTAGATTTTCTTCCGAAAATCCACCCTGAAATCCTAACCCCTTGTTGGGATCAGGGTAATCCTGTTTTTTTGGATCAAAGTTATCCAAATCCTACTGAAAATCTTTGAACAACACAAACTGAAGATTTGATCCATTTCCAAACTAGGATTGGATTGGATTACATGATCTGATCCAATTTCAGAATCCTTCTGTCCCTTTTTTAACAACCCATGATGGTGACTAATGACATAGTTTTAAGCTCAGCAGAGAGAGTGTGTGCTGTTTAAAAAAAAAAAAATAATAAAATAAATTTCATCATTTTTTGGAAACGCAAAATCTCGACTTTCCAAAAAAAGTTAAAAAAAAAAAAAATTGAAAAAAAAAAATGTCATCATAGTTTCAAAGTCCAGATCTTGAGTTTCCAAAAAATTATGAAAAAAAAAAAAAATCAAATTTTGTTTTCAGATTTTTTTGGAAACTCGTGATTTCAATTTTTTTTTCGTCTTTTTTTCTTTCTTCTCATGTCACGTCGTAAGCTCCGTAAGTTACAGACGATGAAATAATTATAAAAAAAAGATGCCTATCGTGTAAAAGAATAACATGGAATTGTAACCCGTGTCAATCGTACAATAGCTTTTATTGAAGCTACTTCATGATGACACAGCCAAAGTACCTACCAGATTGCTGTTATTTACACTACAACTAGGGGGCACCTATTCAAAAAAATAAAATAAAATGTCCCTATGGGCCGTAATTCCTGCATACGACCCACAGTTACGTTTCCTTGGACGATAGTTTCTCTAAACACTAGTACCACGGCTGTAGAGAAGAAGAACCGGGCAAAGGCTGCACTTCCACAGGATGAGGAGGGAGAACCACATCCCTGCCAGTTTGCTGAAGACCTTTTTATCACATGCTCTATAGAGAGCGTACTGACCGACTCCATCCTGGCATGGTTTGTGTTCAGAGGCAGACGGGGCAGCTCTCCAGACGGTGGTCGATTAGCTCAATTGGCATGGTAGTAAAAAAAAAATGAAAAACCTCACCCTGCTGATTTCTGTGGGCAAATCATTCGTGAAATTTAAATAACACTCAGCACTCTGCTTCTTTAATGTCCTTTTGTCCGTGCTCAAATTGTGTTTTACGTTCAAATAGTTGTCCAATGTTGATATTTAGCCATTCTGAGGCTTTTCCATGAGATACTGGGCACACACACATCCTGTCTGATCGGTAACTGTGATATCGTCACATCGCGTCAAAACGGAGGAGCGGCTTCAGGATGCATTCAAACAAAACATCGTGAAATTCATCGCCTCTTCGAACACAAAACGAAGACCACTAAATAAACGCTTGCTGCCGCTGCCACCTTGTGGTAATATCTGCACCACTGATTACGTCGTCATCGGAGGAGAAAGATTATTTCTACTGGTCTTCGTCATACCTTGGTTGTAACGAGTGGTTACTTAAAGGGACAATATGTAGTATTTATGGGTTTATATAACCCATAAATCCACTTTTGTATACATATTATGTGCTCCTGCATTGTCTAGTCGCTGTATAATATTCTTTGTTTCATTTTCGTAGTGTTTCAAAAAGTCATTTAAAATAACATGGTCGCGGGCCGCGGTCGCATAGCCACTGTTAGCAGCGAGACGCCATGTTTCTACCGGAGCCTGTAAGGACAAACCAGAGAGAACAAATCAAGCGTCTCTTTACTTGTAGCAGGAAGTCCCGCCTCCACTCTCTCCGCTTCGTCTGCTACGGCCGCGGTAGCTCCGCCCTCTCCCTCGCCTCACGAACCTCATCTGCTGACACGGAGAAAGACGACGAGGACGACATTTGACCAGCTGAGGATACCGTAGCGCTCAGGGAAGGGAGGGGGTGAGCAGAGCAGCAGGTCTTTGTTGTAAATTTCAGCCTCTCCTCTAGATGTCACTATAAACTACTTACTTCCCCTTTAAGTAAGTTAATTATGGGGACGTCGATGACTGCCCATTAGTTGATTAACTGCTGTTAAGACTTTAAATGATTAAGAATTATTTCATTCATTTACTGACGTCGGTTTCTTTTCGTGTGTGTCTATCATTTACTGGATCTCACATAAGACGTTAAGACTTGAACCAAATCACTTACACACTTCTGATGCAGAAATCAAAACGCTTGGAAGCTAGTTGAAGCTAGTGAAGCCGGTTGAAGAGCGCCTCTTCACTGCTCCTTTGCCAGAACGTGGCGCTCTGACTTGGGGTAGAAAAGAGTGCGGCCACAGCCATGACGCTATTACACGATAGGAGGATCAGTACTTTTCAAAGTCATCTACCGGTGCTGAAACACAAAGTACAGGTAACGTCTCTTCCAAGAAAAACTGGAAGAAATTCAGCAGGTCATCGCGACCCCGCAGTCTACAACCGTGACGCAAGAGTTCGGTTTGGTGCAGTGCGCTATGTATTATTTTGCGTTTGTTGTTCGATTGTGTCAAACAACAAACGCAAAATTGTTGTTTTTGCGTTCTCTCTTTTTTGTGCCAAAAGAGAGAACGCCTAGACATCTCTTTACTAAAACCTCTGTAATTTTACTCTGCTTCACTTCAACAGCATCAGACTTTGCACAGCTCATGTTCACATGTTGTTGCATGACCTCCGTGTGTTTTTAAGCTCCTGCTGCATATTTTAAAGGTAATATTTGCTTTAAAAGGCAATATTTTTTTAGTTGTTCGATGTTAGTTTGTTGTTCGATTGTGTCGTGTTCGATTGTTACAATTTATTGTCGTTGCTAAGTCGCGCTACGTATCTCGTTGGCGTGGCCGTCGGGCACAGCCCACACCCCGCCTACAAAGTAATGATGTCCTCATTCGAAATGCAAGCCTGATCCAGGGCTTTTTACGACTCCAAGCCATACTGTACTGTACCGAACACAGTTGTAGCACGATGGAATAACAGCATAAATGCATTGAGTTGCAAAGCGATTGGCCGATTAGATATATATACAGTCAAAGAGGTGTAATAAGTGAAATTGTTGGTGCTTTTGGTGGAATACATCTTCTAAGACCCAGCAATGCATCTGCCTTTGTCGTCAGATACGTCGTTTGAAATGCTCCCAAGGTAACTGTAAGAACTGACCACATTTTTGTTGGCTTTCCACCGTCTCAAGCTAGCTGTACATCTTTACACCCGTTTGCCCATGGGCAATTGCGGGGGAGCTGAGTATTGGTATTGACCTCAAACTAGCTCAGACACTTTCATCATGCTGCTTTGCTTGGGTTATCAGATAGGGCCCATAATGTTTGATGCATAGATAAAAAAAAGATGTTGTCCATATTTTATAGAAAGACTCAAGATAGTGACGGTACCAGGTTGGTATAAACTTGATGGATACTTAAAAAATGCCTGAGAAAAACTTTTGTTTTCAACTAATCCCAATCGGCAGTCAACAATTCCAAGAGCCAGTTTTGAAACAAAGCCTTTTTTTACTCGCGCGTACAGCCCCGTGTGCACTTTCCAGAAGGATACTGGGTCCAAAGCTCTTAAAACCCTCCCCTAGATGCTCCATCTGTCTGTGGGTATCATGTCCTCTAAAGCTCCCCAGTAAGGCAGCCAACATGTGTGCGTGAGTTTGTGTGTGTGCGCACGTGTAATGACTGGAGTGAAATCCCACATTGAAGAATGGCAGGGAAGTGTATTGGCTATCGCCCCAGTAAAGCTTTGTAATGGCTGGCTGGGGATGGTTTGTGTGTGTGTGTGTGTGTGTGTGTGTGTGTGTGTGTGTGTGTTTGAATCCTGCGTTATGTGACAGTGAAAAACAGCACACCAGGCCACTCAGGACTATGACCCTCATCTCACATTGGACTACACTCACAAACATAACAGTCCCTTGTCAGCTTCACACTTGTTTCCTGGCCTTGTTAAGCACCTGTCAAGCCTTAATGACCAATTATGCACCACTTCCTTTCAGTGATGGATACATGATGCCATTTTAGCTTGATAGCCGTCTTACTATAGTATGACTTTTTGGTCTTATTTTGGACAACATGCTATATAGTATGACTTTTTGGTCAAGTTTTGGACGACATACTAAAGTATGACTATTTGTCAAATTTTGGACGACATACTATAGTATGACTTTTTTGTCAAATTTTGGACGACATGCTATAGTATGACTTTTTGGTCAAATTTTGGACGACATGCTATATAGTATGACTTTTTGGTCAAATGTTGGAAGACATACTATAGTATGACTTTTTGGTCAAATTTTGGACGACATGCTTTATAGTATGACTTTTTGGTCAAATTTTGGAAGACATACTATAGTATGACTTTTTGGTCAAATTTTGGACGACATGCTATAGTATGACTTTTTTGTCAAATGTTGGACGACATACTATAGTATGACTTTTTTGTCTTATTTTGGACGACATGCTATAGTATGACTTTTTGGTCAAATTTTGGACGACATGCTATAGTATGACTTTTTGGTCAAATTTTGGACGACATGCTATATAGTATGACTTTTTGGTCAAATTTTGGAAGACATACTATAGTATGACTTTTTGGTCAAATTTTGGACGACATGCTATAGTATGACTTTTTGGTCAAATTTTGGACGACATACTATGGTATGACTTTTTGGTCAAATTTTGGACGACATGCTATAGTATTACTTTTTGGTCAAATTTTGGACAACATGCTATAGTATGACTTTTTGGTCAAATTTTGGACGACATGCTATATAGTATGACTTTTTGGTCAAATTTTGGAAGACATACTATAGTATGACTTTTTGGTAAAATTTTGGACGATATGCTATAGTATGACTTTTTTGTCAAATGTTGGACGACATACTATAGTATGACTTTTTTGTCTTATTTTGGACAACATGCTATATAGTATGACTTTTTGGTCAAATTTTGGACGACATGCTATAGTATGACTTTTTGGTCAAATTTTGGACGACATGCTATAGTATGACTTTTTGGTCAAATTTTGGACGACATGCTATAGTATGACTTTTTGGTCAAATTTTGGACGACATGCTATAGTATGACTTTTTGGTCAAATTTTGGACAACATGCTATAGTATGACTTTTTAGTCAAATGTTGGATGACATACTAAAGTATGACTTTTTGGTCAAATGTTGGACGACATACTTAAGTATGACTTTTAGGTCAAATGTTGGACGACATACTAAAGTATGACTTTTGGTCAAATGTTGGACGACATGCTATAGTATGACTTTTTGGTCAAATTTTGGACAACATACTAAAGTATGACTTTTTGGTCAAATGTTGGACGACATACTTAAGTATGACTTTTAGGTCAAATGTTGGACGACATACTAAAGTATGACTTTTGGTCAAATGTTGGACAACATGCTATAGTATGACTTTTTGGTCAAATTTTGGACAACATACTAAAGTATGACTTTTTGGTCAAATGTTGGGCGACATACTTAAGTATGACTTTTAGGTCAAATGTTGGACGACATACTAAAGTATGACTTTTGGTCAAATGTTGGACGACATGCTATAGTATGACTTTTTGGTCAAATTTTAGACGACTTATTATAGTATGACATTTTGGTCAAATTTTGGAGGACATACTATAGTATGACTTTTTTGTCAAATTTTAGGTGTGAGGCTTTTACGTTGGTAGTTTTTGCACTTCCCCGAGTAGAGAAACGTGTAGGAGTGAACGTCCTGTACCTGTGTTTTACCTGTATTCACCTGACTAGTATTTATATAAAAGCTACCACTTGGTACACCATCCTATTTGTGGTCCTGGTCATTGCCCAAGTTACCACAATCTGGTTGCAAACACAAAAGCAGAAACACACGAAAACATTAACTCACAACGCAAACACAAATCACACAACGCAAACGCAAGAGCAGAAAACACAAAAATATTAACTCACAACACAAAAGCAGAAAATACGAACACACATTGTTTTGTGTTGTGTGATTTGTGTTTCCGTTTTGAGTAAATGTTTTTGTGTTTTTGATTTGTGTTGTGTTTTGTGATTTGCGATTTGTGTTTTTGCACCTCAGGGCCACCGTATCGAACAGCCATACATCAGAAACCTGAACTATCCCTTGAAAGGTTGAAGTAATTGCTGTGTTGAGTGTACATGTATGTGTATGTGTGTATATGTGTGACAGAGAGAAAGTCACTGTGTGTGTGTGTGTGTGTGTAGGAGAGAGAGTGTGTGTGTGACAAAGCAAACTTGGAAGTTTTAATGAGACTTCCTGAGGGATTAGAACTCGGATGAGTCGGGATTGTAATCTGTCCAGGGTGAGCATGAGTCATGACTCTCACTACTGCATGCGCTGCCTTGTTGTCCAGGGTGTTTTGTTGTAATCCCTGCACTTCCTCTGTCCTCTGTCCTCTGTCCTCTGTCCGCCCATCTTTCACGACCAGCTCATTTCGTCTGCTCGTTGCCCCCCCAACAATCTCCAATCACTCCATCTTTCCGTCCTTCCTCCACCTGAAACACTTTCTTTTTACGTTCTACTCTTGTGTTTCATTGGGTTTTTTTTGTACTGCACATCTGAGACCCCGTGTCTCTATTATCTCCCACATTTCTGTCAAGCCTTTGCACACCATCACTGCCCTCCAACTACTCGTCTCTTCATTATTTGTCAGAGTGCAGCCCTCTGTGGTCACCGACTCCTTCTCAAAACCTCTTTTTATATTTTCTTCTGTCATTCTTCCCCCATGGGCTGCTTTACCCTCTTTTTTCACCTCCTCTGTCAGTGCTTTTAAACCCTGTCTCTTTTTTACTTTCTTTCTTATTCAACCCTTCAGCATTGCAGGTGTTCAGAGGATGTGTTTTGAAATCATTATTAAGTGGTTTACAGTATGACGCTACGCATTATTTGCCAGATCATAATCCAACTCAGAAAAAAGTAGGGTGTTGGACGGATCAGGCACTGAGCATGAAGAAAGATTTAAAGCTGCACTAAGAAACTTTTGCTGTTGTTATTGATGTGAGCAGAAAACATTTAAAGGTGCATTATGTAATAAATCTAAAGCAACTGGCCATTAAATCCTCCTAATATGTCACAGAGACTCAGGAATAATGTTCATATAACAAACTGAACTCACCAACAACAACAGTACAGACAAAATATTTGCATACATTTTTTTTTTTTGCAGACTGCAAATCATATTTATGTTTTGAATTCATGTTTTGGTGTCATGTGGCGCCACCTACCGCCGTCTACCAATCATTGCAGTCAGTAGAGTCTCAGCTGCCGAGCAACCACGGGTTGCCAGTTATGTCAGAAAACGCAACCTAAAAGACCTCGGTATTTTGAATTTGAATGTAGTAACCGTTTTTGGCCACATCCTTACATATGGCACCTTTATCATTATTTGTTTGCTGTGTCCTTCTGTAGCAGACGAAGCGGAGAGAGAGGAGGCGGGACTTTTGCTACAAGTAAAGAGACGCTTGTTTTGTTCTCTCGCGTTTGTCCTTACAGGCTCCGGTAGAAACATGGCGTCTCGCTGCTAACAGTGGCTATGCAACCACGGTCCGTGGTCATGTTATTTAACATGACTTTTTGAAACACTACGAAAATGAAACAAAAACTATTATACAGCGACTAGACAATGCAGGAGCACATAATATGTATAAAAAAGTGGATTTTGGGTTATATAAACCCATAAATACTACACAGTGTACCTTTAAAAGTTACACACTTAATCTTTAAGAAAACACAATATTTGCAAAAACCTTTCAGATTAACGTCTGCGTTGCACATTGTGCATGAATGATGAATGTACGGTGAATATACATCACAAATACAAATGCCACAACACAAATACAGCATGTATTTGTGTTGTGGCTTTTGTATTTGTGTTGTGGCTTTTGTGTTTGTGTGTTGTGGCTTTTGTGTTTGTTTTATGGCTTTTGTGTTTGTGTTGTGGCTTTTGTGTTTGTGTTGTGGCTTTTGTGTTTGTGTTGTGGCTTTTGTGTTTGTGTTGTGGCTTTTGTGTTTGTTTTATGGCTTTTGTGTTTGTGTGTTGTGGCTTTTGTGTTTGTTTTATGGCTTTTGTGTTTGTGTTGTGGCTTTTGTGTTTGTTTTGTGGCTTTTGTGTTTGTCGTGGCTTTTGTGTTTGTTTTATGGCTTTTGTGTTTGCGACGTGGCTTATGTGTTTGTGTTGTGGCTTTTGTATTTGTGTTGTGGCTTCTGTGTTTGTGTCGTGGCTTTTGTGTTTGTGTTGTGGCTTTTGTGTTTGTGTTGTGGCTTTTGTATTTGTGTCGTGGCTTTTGTGTATGTGTCGTGGCTTATGTGTTTGTGTTGTGGCTTCTGTGTGTGTGATGTGGCTTTTGTGTTTGTGTTGTGGCTTTTGTGTTTGTGTTGTGGCTTTTGTGTTTGCGTTGTGGCTTTTGTGTTTGCGTTGTGGCTTTTGTGTTTGTGTTGTGGCTTTTGTGTTTGTGTTTGTGTTGTGACCATTCCCATTATGGCAACTTAGAGATGTATTCTGTTGCACACAGTGTTATAAGAACTGCAACCTCACAAGCTCTGGTTCCCCACAAGCACACCTCTCCTGGGCATATACCGAAGAGAACAGGGCAAACAGCACTGACAGTGACATAGCACAATTCACGCAACAATATATCTCATATGTCCTCTTGTTTGCTCAAGCGAGGTGCCAATACCTCCGCTGGATGATCCAGACATTCTCCTCCTCGTAAGTAAAATGTGTCTCACGTGTCTTCAATTTTCTCCCACAGCAGTTTGTCGTCTGTGAATGACAAACTCCAGAAACTCAACTTCTAGAATGTATGTTTAAAAACAACCAAAGGCTATAGCATGCCTATATTTTCACCTCTCTGATTTTGACCAGTTCGACCACAGCTGGCAGCGCTGTGACGATGTTATGGTGGTCGGGTGCCTTGCTCAGGGGGCACCGCAGCCTCCAGGCATGAGCCCAATTACTCTCCATTTTGGCCGTGGTCTGCTCAAGTGTATATGTTTCCTTGCACAGTTCAGTCGATCTACAGTTATAACTCCACTGTGCCATTTAATTGGACTACTATACTTGTCCTCGTGCACAAGCACCATCGGGTAATCAATGTATTGAATGAAGTGTGTCCGACACCACTACACTCAGTGGATATATTCCCCCTTTCAGCTTGTTAGTATCAGTCTTTTTCCGGTTGACCTACTATGTCGCAAAAAAACTAACACAACTGACAAAAATGTATCTGGCAGCTAGATGTTACTGTGTTGCCCAGTGTAACTAAAATATAACCGCACCGCACAGCTTTTACACAGATTTACAGCGAGTTGTTTTTTTTTCAAAACAAGTTCTTTTTAGATCTGTAGTGACATATAAATAAAATTAAATGGGTTTTTAATAATTTGGTACCTAAGAAATCTCAAATGGCACAGATGGTGCCAAACTGTGCCAAAAGCGAGAGAACGCCTAGACATCTCTTTACTAAAACCTCTGTAATTTTACTCTGCTTCACTTCAACAGCATCAGACTTTGCACAGCTCATGTTCACATGTTGTTACATGACCTCCATGTGTTTTTAAGCTCCTGCTGCATATTTTAAAGGTGATATTTGCTTTAAAAGGCAATATTTTTTTAAGGCGAGAGAAAAAAATCCTTTATTTATGCTGTGTTCCATGTACATTTACTCTGACACAGTGGCATCTACAGTGAAACTTACACCTCTGGTGGAATCTCACAAGTGGTATCTGTATTTTGATACCAAGATAAAGCACAGCCACCGCTAAATCCCATAACTAGTCGCCAAACACTCTTGGTAACTTCTGCAGACATGGACTGTAGAACGGCTCTGCATCTTTGGGTGACAGCTTACCAGAAAAAAGGCTGCTTTATAGAAAACCAGAAAGAGACTGGATATAGCAATATATATAATACTTTGTATATGCATAAAATCAAGTCTCTTCATTAGTTATAATTATTTCCAAGTCAAAGGGGCCGGAAGCTGTGGAACATTTGTAGAACATTTTAGGGCAAGGCGTCGAGGCCGATATCCACTTCTGTTGTGGATATCAGTCACTAGTGTCATTCAATGCGTTTACATGCAAGTTAAAAGTCAGATTTAAAGGGACACTGCGTAATATTTATGGGTTTATATGACCCCAAAATCCACTTTTTTATACATATTATGTGCTCCTGCATTGTCTAGCTGTATAATAGTTTTTGTTTCAAAGACAATGATTTCGTTGTCTTAATTCTTCATGTAAACAAGTTAAGCCCAATTTATACTTCTGCGTAAAGTGCTCTGCGTAGGTTACGCAGAGTCCTCTGCGTCGTCTCCGACTGCATGAAAGATTTTTATCATTATTATAATATTTTCGTTCGTTTCTTTTTTCTGTGACGTTTTTAAAACATAAAGTGATTTCTCCCTCTTTCTTCTCTCTCTCGTTCCTCCCACCAGGCCCAGGAACATTCAGTGGTCCAAGATCAACGACACCTTACCCGAGAGAGCGGAGATTTCTGGCCCCACCTTCCAGATTTCCCGTCTCAGCCAGTCGCACAACGGGACGTACCTGTGCCAGGCCCAGAACAACTATGGTCGTGCTGCCGATCATTACACCCTCTTGGTGTATGGTGAGTCCCCATGACAAAACAGTTCTAATTTTGTGAGTGTTTGTCCTTCTAACTCAGGGGTTCTCAAAGTTTTGATGCCTGAGGGCCAATTTAGGAACCCGACATTGGACTGAGGGCCGCCAAAGGAAAAGAAAAAAAAAAAACTGAAAGGAATCCCATTTGTAATGACTATGGCGTCCAAAATTTGACAATATTTTTGAAAAAAAAATTTGGTCCAAAATTTGACAAAAACGTCATACTATACTATGTCAACCCAAATTTGACAATTAAAAAAAAAATTGGTCCAAAATTTGACAAAAATGACATGTATGCTGTCCCAAATTTGAAAAAAAAAATTCACATAATACTTCGGTCAAAAATTTGACAAAAACGTAATACTATTCTATATCGTTCAAAATTTTAAAATTTTGGGGGGGAACAGTTTTTGGCCCAAAATTTGACAAAAACTTTGTACAATACTATGTCGTCACAAATTTAACAATTTTTTTCCCAAAAGAATTTGCTCCAAAATTTGAAAAAAATTACATATATGGCGTCCCAAATGTGACATTTTTTTTTGTAAAAAAAATTTTGTCCAAAATTTAACAAAAATGTCATACTATACTATGTCGTCCACACACTTTTACACTTATTGGTCTGTATCCAGTAATGTCCAATAAACATTTAATAGCTTAGTAGCTCCTGGATTAAAACAACTGTAATTCATTGCGGGGCCGCCAGAAATGTTTCTGCGGGCCGCCATTGGCCCGTGGGCCGCACTTTGAGAACCAATGTTCTAACTGATATCAAAATAGTAGTTTCTTGAAAATCTTTTTTGAACCACTAAGTCAAAGATACGGCAGATACAGTACAGGTCAAAACAAACACTGGGTGGAAATTCATCGAGGTTACATCATCTGGCTTAGGACAAAAGGAAAGAGGTGAGAATATATACACACCTGGGAGGGAAAAGCAACTGGATGCAGGTGAAGCACATTAGCACTGGGCAGGTAATCCCACAGGCGGGAGAGCAGACAAATGGTCCGTTCAAATTTGCAGTTGGAACTTGGAACCGAACTCGTATTTCCAACGTGGAAACTTGGAGAAAACTCACGACCCTGACCTGGGATTCCAAACTTTTTTGCCACCAATTTTGAACCACAGACATTTTGCTCCAGTGTTTGTGTGTGTGCAAAATACCACGGATAGCTTTAGTGACTGGTATTGCTAACGATGGCTAGTCCAGTGTGCGAAATAGCCATTAATAATCGGGGGGGGGGTCCCCATCTCCCATCTCCCATCTCCCATCTCCCAATCTCCCAATCTCCCAATCTCCCATTCAATATTCATTGATTTCAAAGCTTAAATATTTATTGAACCACACAACACTCAACTTTAAATATAATTAAAAAAAAAAAAAAACCAGCCAGAAATACATTAGTAACAAGCAAAATATAATAATAATTATAGTAAATTAAAATAATGATAGCAAAATAAACAATAAATAGCCAATCTACTTGCACTTTCTAAGGTGTTTTTCTAGCATGGAACTTTACATACACGCCACGGCGTGCGGTGCATTAATAGTTTTTCTTTCGATTATAACGTTTTTATGATCGTGAGAAGCCAAAATTTGTGAAAAGCCTGTATTTCGCACAGTGGGCTAGTCCGAGATAATGTGTTTTGCATCCGTGTTTGTTTCCCAAGTGAGTGGGTATCAAAATAAAACAGGAAGATGAAACTGATGAGATACATTGGAATCACAAGAGCACCTTAAGAGCAGGAGCTGAACGTGACAAATGAGCCCCTTTCTTCATGTCTAGTCTTGTTATTTTTCAGCCAATGTTCACTCACTTGTTTGTTTCGTGACTTGTGTTTTGATTATTTTTTTAATCAATCGATCGATCTTTTAAAGTTGACACATTCTTTCCATCTTCCCGGGTTTCTTCAGAGTCTATAGCACCGGGCGACGGATCCGTTACGTCTTGATTCTCGTCTCGTTTGTCTTTCAGCTTTTCTTGTTATTTTTTGCCTGATTTGGTAAACGGCAGGAAACCTCTGCTGAACCTCACATGCGATCGAGTCTTCAGCAGAGGGGTATTGATTCCACAAGAAGACGGCCACTGTGCTCTGATACAAGTCACCGACAGCATTATTCAGACTAGCTCTTGCAAAGAACTGATTCATCATGCCCTAAGCCCCCACCCACTCCTTCCAACCGAGGAATACACAATAACTTAATTCTCCGAGTGCAATAAATAGATATAGATATTTTGACAATGAAATGAATTTCATATACATACAATCTGCTCCACGAGAGACAAAAGGCAACACACTGCGGACTCTTCTAATGTTGAATCTGCTGGAATTTTCAAATGCGAAATGGTACCAGTTAGCAATAAAAAGGATGGCAGAACATCTGTTGCATTTAAAATGCAGGTAAATCAACTTTGATTGTCCTCCGAGCAGAGGCAGAAGACGCAGGTTAAAGAGATTTCAGCAATCTTCTACGATCATTGTAAATCACGCCGCGTCACGTGGATGAAAATAAACCTGGTTTGAGAATTCAAGTATGATGTATGCTGACGCCGAGCAAATCAACTTGATCGTTATGCACCAGCGGTAGAACAATAGGAGATGAATTGTGGTCTGGTAGTCGTTCTGTTTATGTGTGAGAGCGATATATATATATATCCAAAGAGGAAGTGGTGGATCCCACATACCCACATTCTGTTTACCTTTTAACTGTTACGCTGATAAATAATGGGCCATTCCACATTACATTTTCATTGGCTAGTCAGTAGATGTCGCAGCGTGCACGCTGTGAGATCGTCATTGTACGTTTTCTGAATCGTCGTCTTTAGTGACGGGATCGGCAGTTCATTTGAGTGTACTGAATCACTTGAATCAGTTCATTAAAAGGATTGGTTCAAAAGATTCGTTCACCGAATCGTTCAGTGCTAAGCAGGAGCCCAGTGCCCTGCTACGTGACTCGCCTCAGTACGCGGTACAGGGCAGTGCAGTACGTTCGCGCCGCGGGTCACAGAGTGAGTGACAGCGCGGACGAGATTCATGTCCTCAGCCACAGTTCACCAGCTCTTTGTGTGTCAGTTCGTTCGCGAGATTCACGTCCACAGCCACAGTTCACCAGCTCTCAGTTCGTTCGCCGGATTCGCGTCCACAGCCACAGTTCACCAGCTCTGTTCGTTCGCGAGATTCACGTCCACAGCCACAGTTCACCAGCTCTCTGTTCTTTCGCGAGATTCACGTCCACAGCGACAGTTCACCAGCTCTCAGTTCGTTCGCGAGATTCGCGTCCACAGCCACAGTTCACCAGCTCTGTTCGTTCGCGAGATTCACATCCACAGCCACAGTTCACCAGCTCTCAGTTCGTTCGCGAGATTCGCGTCCACAGCCACAGTTCACCAGCTCTCAGTTCGTTCGCGAGATTCACGTCCACAGCGACAGTTCACCAGCTCTCAGTTCGTTCGCGAGATTCACGTCCACAGTTTACCAGCTCTCAGTTCGTTCGCGAGATTCACGTCCACAGCGACAGTTCACCAGCTCTCAGTTCGTTCGCGAGATTCACGTCCACAGCCACAGTTCACCATCTCTCAGTTTGTTCGCGAGATTCAGGTCCACAGCGACAGTTCACCAGCTCTCAGTTCGTTCGTGAGATTCACGTCCACAGCGACAGTTCACCAGCTCTCAGTTCGTTCGCGAGATTCACGTCCACAGCGTCAGTTCACCAGCTCTCAGTTCGTTCGCGAGATTCGCGTCCACAGCCACAGTTCACCAGCTCTCAGTTCGTTCGCGAGATTCGCGTCCACAGCCACAGTTCACCAGCTCTCAGTTCGTTCGCGAGATTCGCGTCCACAGCCACAGTTCACCAGCTCTCAGTTCGTTCGCGAGATTCAGGTCCACAGCGACAGTTCACCAGCTCTCAGTTCGTTCGCGAGATTCACGTCCACAGCCACAGTTCACCCGCTCTCAGTTCGTTCGCGAGATTCACGTCCACAGCGACAGTTCACCAGCTCTCAGTTCGTTCGCGAGATTCGCGTCCACATAGTCAGTTCACCAGCTCTCAGTTCGTTCGCGAGATTCGCGTCCACAGCCACAGTTCACCAGCTCTCAGTTCGTTCGCGAGATTCGGGTCCACAGCCACAGTTCACCAGCTCTCAGTTCGTTCGCGAGATTCGCGTCCACAGCTACAGTTCACCAGTTCTCTGTGTGTCAGTTCGTTCGCGGAATCATGACTGAGTCAGCGCGTTTGCGACGTTTGCCGAAGATTCACGAGTGAGTGACGGCGTCGGCGAACGACTTCACGAGTGATTCACAGAACGCGGCAGTTCCACTCCTGGCCGCCACGCTCGCTGCTGAGCTCAACTGAACTGAGAAAGGAACGAATCAGTTCATGAAGGGATCCCAGTCAGTTCGTTCACTCAAATGATTCGTACTTTTCGAACGAATCAGTCCTGACCGACCCAACACTACCTGTCTTTGAACCTCTCTCGTGGATCAACCTAGAACCACTGTTTAGGAGGCACAATCAAAGAAACCATCACAATAGTTTCACATCGGGAATCTTTCCTCCAAGACAGAGCAAAATTGTAGTGTACTGTTGTCAGATTTTCCACAATGTCGCTCCTAGATACAAACTGCCGGTGCTAATGAAGTTTTGACCCAGATAGATGGGACGACGATGATGGCATACTGTTCAGGAAATGTGACCGAGAAAAAAGTCAGCATTCTGTCTGAGTTTGAAGCATTAGAGCACGTTTTTTTGATGCGTGCTAATTCCGTCTAACCTACACGTACAATCAGAAGTGTGTAGACGAGTGAACTTCCGTCAAAACTGTGAAACTTGAACACAGGGAAAAGCTAAAACTGCAAAGCTGGCTCTTCATCAGATATCTTCCACAGCATCAGAAACCCTTTTTGTGCTTTGCCTTTGCACACAAACTCGTGCTACGCAGCAGTTTTTTTTTTGAGCCTTTTGATCTACACGCCTCCTGCTGGCAGCTCCTGTCATTGCGTCATAGCGCCCGATTTGGAGATCAGAGGGGAAAACGGATTCAATTTTACACAACATTTTGCTTTTTAGTTATCGCCCCCCCCCCCTCGTCTTTCCATCGCACATGTTCTCACACGACGGACAATCGCGCTCTTGTACAGGCGCGCCTGGCATCGTTCGGCACACATAATGGCTTTTTCTTTCCAGGGTGGCAGCAGTGGCATGTTGAAAGGTGACATCCACGCCCACTCCTCCTCTAAATGTCTCTTTTTCTCTATACTAGAAGGTTAGATATGTCAGGGGTTTGATGTGCGTTGCCACCTCCTAGTAGAAAAATGTCCTGTCTTTTCCCCTCTTCTTCAGCTCCCCTTCATTCGTTTGCTGGCATTTCCTCTTTTCCCACATTTCATCATTTGTCTTCTTTGTGCTGTTTTCCTCCGCGCCGGTCGTTAATGTGATGTATTGCACATTGTTTTTTTTGTGTTTTTTTTCTTATCCTCTCCAATTTCTATTTCGGAAGAAAACGGAAAGTCGGGGCCAAGTTTTTAAAGGAGGGAATTCTTTTTTTCGCCTTTAACCCGAAATCCATAAAAGAGCAGAAATCCACATAACCAACATAAGCTGAGCTCAGAGCCTCTGCTCTGCTGTGCGCCACAGATTTCCCAGCAATCAGCGTTTAAATCCTCGTCGTGTAGCCCTGTATCAGGAGTGGTTTGCTCCAGTACATTTAGAAAGAAAATGCACTCACCCACTGGGCAGAATGTTTCACACCCTTATCTCAAAGAGCTCAGAGTTGTCGATGCAGCCCATCGTCTTAATCTGTAGATAACTGAAAGCTGCTCTTGATTTTCCTGTATGTCCTAAATGATGAGGTCCAGTGTGTTTTAAATTGAATGTAATAGCAGCGCGTGTGCTTGTTTTGTCTGAAAAGCACTTTAAAATAAAAACTACTTTGGTTTTGGTCGCCCCTAAAATAAGCCTTTAATATGTACTTAAAGGCGCCATATGTAAGAATGTGGCCAAAAACAGTTACTACGTTCAAATTCAAAACACCGAGGTCTTTTAGGTTTCGTTTTCTTTCGACGTAACTGGCAACCCGTGGGTGCTCGGCATCGGAGACTCTACTGACTGCAATGATTGGTAGACGGCTGTAGGTGGCGCCACATGACAAAACATGATTTGCAGTCTGTAAAATATTTTTTTTTTGTCTGTACTGTTGTTGTTGGTGAGTTCAGTTTGTTATATGAACATTATTCCTGAGTCTCTGTGACATATTAGGGAGGATTTTACGGCCAGTTGCTTTAGATTTATTACATAACGCGCCTTTAAGTGAAGGGCTTTGCTGGTGTTTTGCATTTTGAAGCAGGAGCTAATTGCAAAAAAACGAAGAAATGACATGATTTTTTTTCTATGGCAAGGCCACATAATATTAATATTAACGTTATTGTCTGTAACTTCACCAGTCCCTCACTGGGCAAACATAATATAATATAATAACACTTTATAATTTACTGGGTAATTACCCAGTACTTTGGCCATTGTTCTTACCTTCTAATTACAGGTTAATACCAAGTAACACATTTCTGTTACCATATATTTACTGGGTAAATAGCTAGTAATTGGGGGCTGTAGCTACCTGCTTATTACCAGCTTATAACCCAATAATACACTAAAATTCACCATATATGGCTAGCGTCCATGTTGTATTTACATATTGATTTGTTGTTTCAGTATCACTTCTCTGCAATGGACATTTTTTCATCTTCTTATAAAATAGAAAATATGTTGTATATTATATCATATATTGACTTTGGAGAAAGAAGAAAAGATAACGCTTCATCTCACTTGTGCTTTTTGTCTTGAGCCTTTTTTTTGTTTTTATTCCCCATGAGTTTATTTTCTTTTTATCTCCTCCCTTCCATTTCTTCTCCTCGATATGTGTCTTATATTTTACTGCCTTCCTGTCTTTTGCACCGTCTCCTTTTTCCAATTCCTCACCCGCTCTTTTACTCCTCCCACACCACCCCCTTTCAAACGTCTCTCACCTTGCCAAAATGCTTGCCGTCCGTTCTCAGTTCAGCTGCAGTTCAGTCGCTTAACCCCGGCGAGGGCTTTGCTCTCTGAGGAAAGAGGCACAGAGAGAGTTGTGAACTGAATGGAAGGATGGATGGAAGGATGGAGGGAGGGAAGGAGGGGGGAAGGGAAGGGAAGGGGGGAATGAAAGTGTGATGGAGGTCGAGTGCAGGTTAACATTCAGTACCACGGCCTGTCAGATAAACGGGAACGTCAGTTTAGTTTGCTCCCAGCCTTCCCAGAGGGAATAGGAAGGTGCACTCAGGGAGGGAAATGAGTGTAAGTGTGTGTGTGTGGGGGGGGGGGGGGTGAGTGTGTGTGTGTGTTCTTGTACTTGCGGCATACTGAGGACCAGTGAGGGTTTTTAACCAACAAAGTGATGTCAGTTTTACGAAGTGAGGACATTTTGGCCGGTCCTCTCTTTGTTTTCATTGAAATCACTTCCTTAGGTTGCTATAACATGCTATACTCAATTTGTCAAAAAAAAAATTAAAAAAAATTTGGAGGACATAGTATCGTATGACGTTTTTGTCAAATTTTGAACCAAAAAATTTCGGGTCAAATTTTTTTTGTCAAAGATTTTTTTCAAATTTTGGACGACATAGTATAGTATGACGTTTTTTTTCAAATTTTGGACCAACAATTTTGGGTACATTTTTTTTTCTTCAAATTTTGGACGACATAGTATAGTTTGACGTTTTTGTCAAATTTTGGACCAAAAAGTTTGGGTCAAATTTTTTTTTTCAAATTTTGGAAGACATAGTATAGTATGATGTTTTCGTCAAATTTTGAACCAACAATTTTGAGTCAAATTTTTTTTGTCAAAGATTATTTTCACATTTTGGACGACATAGTATAGTATGACGTTTTTGTCAAATTTTGGTACAAAAATAAAAAAAAAAATAAAAAAATCTAAAAAGTTTTCCAGCCCTTTTTGCTCTGGGGCTCCACCTGCAGACATTTTGTGTTACTGCAACCAGTAGTTCTTTGTAGATGTCATTCATGAAGTAGATATTTGTAATTGTGTTGATTTATAAAGTGGAAATGCTGGTCCTCAGTATGCAGCAAGTACAAGAGTGTGTGTGTGTGTGTGTGTGTGTGTGTGTGTGTGTGTGTGTGTGTGTGTGTGTGTGTTAAAGGATGCGTCAGCAGAAAATAAACCATTTTATTGGAGGTGCAGAAAAACTACCACGTCTCTCTCTCTCTCGTCAGCCCCTCCCCTCTGTGAAAGCCATCATCAGGGTCTGTGCGCCGAGCGCAAACGTGCAAACATGGCTGCCAGTTTGATTCAGTATTTTTTTTTTTTAAAGGTTTTTTTTCCCTTTATGTGGTGAAGGAGAAGAGAGAGGGAGGGAGGGAGGGAGGGAGGAGGAGAGGCAGGGAACATAAAAAACGTGACGCACTGAAGCTGAGTTTCATTTGCCTGGTCACACACTGGTGTTTGTGTGTTTGTCGGCGTCTGCACGTTAATGCGACACAATTAACTTTCTGTGACATTGTCAAAGAAACTAATGATGTAAATGTGAGCAATTGTTTTGGACTATCGTCACATGCACACAAACACACACAAAAAAGCAGTGTGGTTTTGTTGGCTGTTTCATCTCGGCCACCATTGTTTAGAAGGAATTAGAATTACCCATGATGCATCTCCAGGCCACATCAACATCCGATTGCTATTCGATCTCCAACAACACCGTTGGCTGCACATGAAGACGCGCTATTCTACGAACTCGACTCGAACTTGTCTTTGACAATCGGAAAACCAACAAAACCAGAGTTAGCTGTGCTCGCTGACGGAGTTGCTGTGGATGGAGCGGAGACGCTTTGCAAACTCGTTGTTCACAACGCGTCTTTAACCACCTCCCGAAGCGGTTTGGCAGATCGGATAACAATCCGCAGGGCCGGCCCAAGCCTTCATGGGGAACCCAAGCAAAAGTTGGATTTTGAGGCCCTTTGTTAAAGCTTTGTTAAATTTTTTTTTAAAAGAGAAAAAAAAAAAGATCTTGAGTTTCCAAAAATATATAAAAAATTGGAAACTCGAGATTTCACTTTTTTTTTCTCATGTCATTTCGGGGGCTCCGTAAATATCAAAGTTAAAAAAAAAAAAAAAAAAAAACTTTAAGTCAAATAACACACATAACTCACAATTATGTGCAAATGCACAGATGACAGTATTGAATGAAATAAACAATTATTTAAATCAGAAATAAAACGATGGAACTTTATCAAGATTACAAAGAAGCACAAAATGTGTTAATAACGATGTGAAAACTATGTAAAATGTGCAAATCACAAACAAATTTAAAATAAATAAATTATGCAATGCTCTGGGGGGGGGGGGGCCCTAAGCAGGCGCTTAGTTCGCTTATGCCTTGGGCCGGCACTTACAATCCATCCTCAGTGTCTCTGGTTTATTTACACCTTACAAGTGGCCCGGCGTTATCCGATCACAGAAAATGCTCTTTGAGGGGAGGATGCATGTAAACGCATGTGCTGTGAGGAAGAGTGAGTGTCGCTGAAGGTCTGGCAAAAGCCCCGAAGGCCTCTCTTACGTAATCCCACAGAGCCGCCGCACAGGGATAAATCGTTATGCCGATAAAACCCATTAAAATTAAATTGCATGAGAGAGCTTGAATGAAAGAAAGACAGTTTGTTGCACCCTTATTGTATGTCTGTGCCCTATATAGAGTATCCTAAATGACAAAAACAAAGATTTTTGTCCGCCTTCTCGATTGTTCCTATATTTTCATTCATCCCTTTGTTCACGGCCTGTACCTTAACATGAATGGAAGGAAGTTGGGAGGCGATGTGTGTGCATACGTTGGCAAAATGTACCAGAAGGAGAAAAGACAAAAGAAAAGAATGCAAAGCAAGGGGGGGGGGGGGGGGGTCGATGGAAGATGAGAAGGTGGAGACGGAATGAGATAAGGAAGGATTGTAGGTGACCGGGGGATTACAACAGTGTCTCCTTCACCGTCGTAATGAGCTGTCAGGATAATTGGAATGAAAAAAACACAGAGGATGAATTAATGAAGTGAAGCTTTTGAAAAACAGAATGAAAATGAATTTAATAACAAAAAAATAGGGCGAAAGAACAAAAGAAAAAGTCTTCAGCGTCTTTTTTATCACGTGACGCCTCCGTTGCCGTCGCAGCCGATCGGTGTTGGCGTCGGCGCGGCCTCGGCAATGAACTCGCGACCGGTGGCTTCGCCGCTCCGGGCGAGGCCTTTGTAATCAGCGAAGCACTCGACGTGAAGGGATTAATGGGGCTCGCCCCCGTCGCCCTGGAAAAATAACCGGGTCCGTGCGCTGTGATTGGCAGCCGTGTACTGTAGTGTTAATGAATAACAATATGATGTGATGAGGGAAGAGGGAACGCTGTCGGCCACGAGAACGACGACCGTGTCGCGTTCCCCTTTAATTAAGCTGAAGAGAGAGAGTGATGGAACGTAGTCACCGAGGAAGGAAAACTAGAGAGGCGAGAGAATGATGGAAGGAGAGGGGGGAGATGGGGGGGGGGGGTAAAAAAGTTAAGAGGAAAAGTAAGTGATGGTAGAAAGATAAGGAAAAGTTAAGGAAGTGAAATTCATCAGCATCCAGATAATTAGTGCAGTGACCTCAGACATTAATCCTCAGCCTTTAGGCTTAAAGCGGACCTAGACCAGAAGTTCCAATTAACGCTGTTTTTTTAGTGTGTATCTGCGTCATTACCTTGTTTAAGAAGCCCTGAAGGTTCTAAACAAACAGTTCAGCCACTGCTGAGAACGCTGTGTTTTATTGTAATCTCGGAGCTCAGCGAGATCTCTGAAAAAACCCGGTCCGGTTACGTAAACAGCGGTTCTCCCGAACAGCAGATCCTCCTGCTCCGGGCACTAGTCCGGGCACATCCGGTTGCGTACATTGAACCGCAGAAGAAGAATAACGTCCGTTGCGGAGGTGTTTTACGAGCGACAGTGTCTTCTGACTCTGGGTCAAAGGTCGTCAAAGGGACTGCGGCGGGGAGTCGTGAAGAAGCTATTTTTAAACATTGATAAAACAATGTTTTGATAATGAGGAGCAGTGCATCCACCGTTCCAGAGGGGGGAGCTGCGCTTCTGAGAGCTGGTGTGCTGAATATGTCACTTCCGGGTACTGGCCACGTTATACTTCTCCGACTGCGTAACCACGGAGACCCCTCCAGCCTTCATACTTCTGCGTCGTGGTGACGGATACGCGCTGCAATTTCCCACCCGATCAGTAGGGGTCGCAATACATACAGTGAGCAATGGCGTCCGAGAGAGAAAGACTGTTGTTGTTGTTGAAACAGTGGCCGTTTCTCACTTTTCTGTGTCACGGAACACAGTTTTAAGATCATTTGAGGCGAGAAATTAGCCGTTTAGAGTCTAAACATGTGCTGTGTGTGTTAAGATATGACGTATTTATAGTTCGGCAGCGACGTTGTCAGCAGTGATCAGCTCCGCCTCTGTGGACGCTCGGTGTGCACTGTGACCCGACACAGAGCAGCGTTATCTCGGTCTGTCCTGAGGACCAATCGCTGCTCTTGCCGTCTCCATTGTCCCTTGACGGAGCGACGGACACTTAAAAAATATTTCGTGCAGCCTTGTATGAATATTCTGCTATATGAGGTGCCACAATACAGAGACGCAGTATATTAATATACTCTCTCTCTCAAACAATTTTAAATTTTACATTTGTGAGGACCAGCCAAAATGTCCTCACAGACATAGACATTTCCACACACTCACACACTGCCCTTTCTGCTCAGCAGTAATTTATTGGTAAGTTTTCCTTCATCTCTTCCCTCCCTTTCTCCCACTGGCCCTGAGATCATCAATCTCTTTTTGCACTCTTCTAGTGTCAGCACTATACCTCACTTCTCGCTCTCTATTTTTCTTCTTTTTCTTCTTTTCCTCAAGTTCTGCTGCGGTTGTGTTCTCCCCCGTGAAGGAACGTACATGATGTATTTTATGGAAAAGCAGCAAAAAAGGGAAAAGTACCGCGTCGAGAAAAAGTGAACGCGAGGAGGAACGAGTTGAATCAGAAGTCTTAAGAGATAGAGCAACCTGTAATTCACCGTTATATAAGTGTATGTATGTATTTATACATGTAATATATATGTAGACTTTTGGGACTTAAACCCAAGGCTCTGGTTAAGGTTAGAGGAGAGATGTCAGTTTAGTGTCAACATTAATGTTGAGGAATATTAAGAATAGCTGTGCATGTGTTTGTGTTGTTGTTGTTATGTTGTGAGGACAAACTCTGGTTCAACCTCATAGTTTTGAGGATAGTTGTTGCAGGTCATCAAAATTGGAAGGGTTTTTGAGGAGTAACCTCTTCTTCACGGTTGCCCCCGGGACAGCGTGATTATGTAAAGAAAAAAAACACGTGTCGGCCGGACAGCGGAGAATCTACAGATTCCCCCGGGAACCATTTTAATCACTCTATACGACCAAGATTCACGGATCCAGCCCCAAAATAAGAGCAAAACAACAACTGACTTTCAAGAAATACGAGCAGAAATGTCGTCTTACCTTTGCTGTTTATCAAAACAAGTTATTTGCACCGGAACAAAACCACTTCTAATGAAGAACTACACTTCCCAGCATGCTTTGGGGACAAATCCCAGGTCTGATTGATCATTACAGAGCGACATTAGATCGTTCTGATTAGAGAAGGGCGAATGTCCGCCCAAATGCGTCATATGTATTTATGTCCTTTTGACTCGCTAATGAAGTGATTCACACGCATTTGGAGACCGGGGTCTGATTCTACCGGTTTAGAGGTTTAAAACGAGCTGTCAATCACCCTGATTGACCAAGGTTAGCCAGAGCTATGGCGCTGCGTAAGTTGTTATTACGCACCGCACAGGGAGCATCCGTTTACAGCGAGTTATCATAGGTTTTTGTTTTATTTTCAAAACAAGTTCTTTTTAGATCTGTAGTGACATATAAATACAATTAAATGGGTTTTTAATAATTTGGTACCTAAGAAATCTCAAATGGCACAGATGGTGTCAATCTGTGCCAAAAGTGAGAACGCCCAGACATCTCTTTACTAAAACCTCTGTAATTTCACTCTGCTTCATTTCAGCAGCATCAGACTTTGCACAGCTCATTGTCCGCATGTTGTTACCTGACCTCCGTGTGTTTTTAAGCTCCTACTGCATATTTTAAAAGTGATATTTGCTTTAAAACGCAATATTTTTTTAATATTTTCTCTGGCATCTACAGTGAAACTTACACCTCTGGTGGAATCTCACAAGTGTTATCTTCATTTTGATACCAAGATAATCCACATAGAGCTTGTAACTGCAGAGGTTTACTCTGTTTAGTTTGGTTTTTAAGTTGGATGGGTTTAGAATTAGATTTGTTTGGATTAGAGTAAGGTTTGTTTTGTTGTTTTTTTAGATAGCAAAGATTAGAGTAAGAATGCAGTACTCCCTCGCCCTCCCCTCTCTCGCCAATGCTGTGTGTGTGAACTTGTATTTATATGTTTGTGAGGACATTTTGTCAACTTTAAACTTCAACTTTAAAGGGCATTTTCAGGGTGAATACTTGGTTTTAGGGTTAGGGTTCGAATTTAGGGTTAGGTTAAGGGTTATGATCAGGCACTTGTTGTGATGGTTAAGGTTAGGGAATGCATTATGTTTATGAGGTGTCCTCGCTAAGATATAAAACAAGTGTGTGTGAGATCAGGGCCGGCCCAAGCCTCCATGGGGCCCTAAGCTAAATTAGATTTTGGGGCCCTCTGTTACTGCCAATAATAATGATTATTGATCGTTCACACACTATACTGTACTAAAGCTATTCTACTTATTCTACTCTGTCACGAATACGCTTGTAAAACTAGATGTGAGAACTTTTTGTTGCATGGAAGCAGACACCAGATTTGCAAACGTACAGAAAATTATTTAAATTGATATTTGGCAAAATCAGCAACTCCCCCTACTGGCGACACAGAGAATCAATACATAAAACCAAGGGTTTATAAATAAAATATTTAGATATTAAGGTCTTAAAATGTAAAAATGTGCGCAATCTTTGGGGAGGATTCAAAATACACTCCTGTAATACAAATATTTGACTTTTATATGTGAAAAAAAAAAACAGCATTAAATAAAAATAAACAAATAAATATCAAACAAATACTTAAATAATAATGTAAATCAACAGAGGCACCTGGAACAAGGTCATAACAAAGTTAAATAATCACATCTGACAACTATGTAAAAAGCTTTGGTAAAAATGGGGAGTAAATTCTAGATAAACTACAGCAATCCAAACTTCTTTTTTTTTTTTTTTTTTAGTTAATTGCTCTTGGGGGCCATCTAGTGGTCACGGGGGCACTAAGCAGCGGCTTAGTTCGCTTATGCCTTGGGCTGGCCCTGTGTGTGATTGTCTTCAGACTTGTGGTAAAGTCTACATGGTGCATTTTGATTGATTGTTTGATGGAGTGACATGTAATTCACAAATGCATGCACACACACACACACACACACACACACACACACACACACACACACACACACACACACACACACACACACACAGCTACACCCCCTCCTCCTCCATCTCCCGTTTCCTTCCTGTCAGCTGTTATTTTTGTCTGTAGCAGCGATATGAACCCGTCTCTCTCCACCTCTCTTACCCACCGTCGTGTCTCAGCCAGTGATTTGGAGAACGTGTCGAGATCCAAGCTATTGTTCTGCTGTGAATGAAACGGTCCTCGCGTTGGAGCCGTTCCCACTGGGGGAATGCATCTGTCACAGACGACGTCTTTGTCTCTGCGCGCACTCCTATAGGTTCCATTTGCCTCACAGATGAATGTCAGTCAGCCAGGTTTGACTCTGTTCAGACGCTGTTTGACTGTGAGGAAACATATTTGTCGCCAGAAACATTTTAACCCCCTCGAACGGCGAGCGCCGTCCAGAGAAAGTCTTCTGTCCACGTCTTTCTTTCTTTCTTTCTACTCTAAAGCATACTGAGGACTGGGTTGCTGACAAAGTGAGGACCAGCATTTCCACTTTATAAATCAACACAATTACAAATATCTACTTCATGAATGACATCTACAAATAACTACTGGTTGCAGTACCACAACATGTCTGCAGGTGGAGCCCCAGAGCAAAAAGGGCTGGAAAAGTTCTTCGTTTTTAAAAAAATATATATATATTTTTGTACCAAAATTTAACAAAAATGTCATATTATACTATGTCGTCCAAAATTTGAAAAAATCTTTGACAAAAAATTTTTGCTCCAAAATTTGACAAAAATGTCAAACTATACTGTCGTCAAAAATTTAAAAAAAAATTTGACAAAAAATTTTGCTCCAAAATTTGACAAAAAATTTTGCTCCAAAATTTGACAAAAACGTCATACTATACTATATCGTCCAAAATTTGAAAAAAAAATTGACAAAAATGTTTGCTCCAAAATTTGACAAAAACGTCATACTATACTATATCGTCCAAAATTTGAAAAAAAAAATTGACAAAAATTTTTGCTCCAAAATTTGACAAAGACGTCATACTATACTATATCGTCCAAAATTTGAAAAAAAAAATTTACAAAAATTTTTGCTCCAAAATTTGACAAAAACATCATACTATACTGTCGTCCAAAATCGGAAAAAAAATTTTATTAAAAATTTGCTCCAAAATTTGACAAAAACGTCATACTATACTATGTCGTCCAAAATTTGAAAAAAATCTTTGACAAAAAATTTTTGACCCCGAATTTTTCGTTCAAAATTTGACAAAAACATCATACTATACTATGTCGTCCAAAATTTGAAAAAATAATTTGACAAAAATTTTTGCTCCAAATTTTGACAAAAACCTCTTAGTATACTATGTCGTCCAAAATTTGAAAAAATAATTTGACAAACATTTTTGCTCCAAAATTTGACAAAAACGTCAAACTCTAATATGTCGTCCTATGTTCAGACGCTGTTTGACTGTGAGGAAACACATTTGTCACCGGAAACATTTTAACCCCCTCGAACGGCGAGCGCTGTCCAGGGAACGTCTTCTGTCCACGTCTTTCTTTCTGGCCCGTTAGAGAACCAGATCGATTCCGTTCCACTCCCACATTCAATTTGGTAAAATAATTAGTAACATTTGTCTCTGGTACTGAAACAACATCAGTCTCAACTGCTGAAAAGCGTCTAGTTAGGGTTGTTTTTTACAAGGTGAAGACGAGAAAAAAACAGACTTGAGCAGCTAAAGTTTCCTTGAAGAAAATGTTGTTTGGTATCGTCTGTTAGATCATCTAAAGTCTGTGTTACTTTACAAACTCCTCGCTCCTGAACCATGAAGTCCGTAGAGAAAATCTTCAATTTTATATCACAGCATGCAAGAATTGTGACCCACTGCTGCCTCCAAAGTTAAAGGTGCCATATGTAAGAATGTGGCCAAAAACGGTTACTGCATTCAAATTTTTAAAAAACGAGGTCTTTTGGGATTCGTTTTCTGACGTAACTGGCAACCTGTGGTTGCTCGGCAGCTGAGACTCTACTGCCTGCAATGATTGGTAGATGGCGGTAGGTGGCGCCACATGACGCCAAAACATGATTTCAAAACATAAACATGATTTGCAGTCTGCAAAATATTTTTTTTTTATGCAAATATTTTGGTCTGTACTGTTGTTGTTGGTGAGTTCAGTTTGTTATATGAACATTATTCCTGAGTCTCTGTGACATATTAGGAGGATTTTATGGCCAGTTTAGCTTTAGATTTATTACATAATGCACCTTTAAAATATTGTCGTATGTTGAATTCTGCGTCTGAAATCGTTTGTTTGGATTTCTCAAAAGTGACACAAACTTCTCAGTCTGGAACAAAGCAACCAGCAGCTCATGTAACTTAAAAAAATAAATAATAATAATAATAAAAATTCCGATTTTTTTTCAATGGGTTTTGGTGCAGTAGATTGAAAGGTTTACAACCTTTAGTTTCTGACTGGAAACGGCCAAGGTGGTTTACCAGGGGCACACAAAAATATATCTGATGGGGTCAGAGGCGCAGCTTGTGAACAGGCAGGGCAGGCAGCTGCTTGGGGCCCCGAGCCCTTCGGGGGGGCCCCCGACACTCGGAGCCTGAGGGCTGTTTTTACTGAAATGTGCAGTGAGCAGCCGCCTCCCCGTCCCCCTTAAACAACAATGGGCGATTTGCAATGACATCTCAGTAGGAAACCCCCCCTAAAGGGGCCCCACCTCACTTTTTCAGTTATTTACAGTATTTTATTATTCTATATATTTATATTGTTTTATAATGTGGGTTCTTGACAGTGTAATGTATTTTTTTTTTACTAAGTTTATATATATTTTTTAAAGCTATTTACAGTATTTTATTGTTCTTTACATTTATATTTTCACATAGTTTTTAATTACAAGGTTTTTCCATGTTATTTCATTCATTTTGAAAAAAATATATATTTTGATTTGTTTTAATACAAAATGTACTGCAGTGCAGAGACATACGTTTTTAGCATTTAGCTTCAGCTTTTGTGAATAGTTTGCAATATTATGAAACTTTTATCATTTACCAGGTGGGTGGACTAAATCTGCATAATATATATCAGCTATTACCTGTTCTGATTTGTGAAGATCAGCATCGGTATTAAAAAAAAAAAACCTTATCTGTCGTCCCTTAGTTTTATTAAATCTTTCCTTCGTTTATTGTTTTACGTCCTCTGTCTCGAAGCTCGTCGGAGAAGCCGAGCTTCCTCTGAGACCGTCGTCATCCAGTGATTATCAAACAGGATGCTGAGCCGGAGCAGCCGTAAAAAAAAAAAAACCTGATTTATATCCTGTCGTGTTGAAGCCCCGCTTCATGTTTTATGTGTAGAATAATACATCTGCTATAAAACCCTGCGATGTCCTGTGTGGAAATGTCATTTGCATGTTATAGCATTTGTGTATATGTGTGTGTGTGTTATCCCCCGTCTCCTCCTGTTTGTCTGTAGAAAATGTGTCTGTCACCACAGTGGTCCCTCCCACTCCCACTTCCTCCATTCAACCAATCACCTCTCATCCCACCACCCCAACCCTTCTAACACCCAGCTCCAGCTCGGACCCCGAAGGTAACACACACACTCACACTCTGTTTGTTCTGCCTCTGCAGCCATGTCCTCTATCATCACTCTCCTTGTCCTTCCCTGCTCTCCTTTGGTGTCTTAGGCTCTTTCCTAGTGCTTTGATGGCTCTCAGGTGGCCTGCACACACACACACACACACACACACACATTCTTGTACTTGCTGCATACTGAGGACTGGGTTAGCTGACAAAGTGAGGACCAGTATTTCCACTTTATAAATCAACACAATTACAAATATCTACTTCATGAATGACATCTACAAAAAAACTACTAGTTGCAGTACAACATGTCTGCAGGTGGAGCCCCAGAGCAAAACCTTTAGTTTTTTGGGGGGTTTTTTTGTACCAAAATTTGACAAAAACGACAAATGTTGTCCAAAATGTGAAAAAATGTTTGACCAAAAAATTTGGGTTCTAAATTTGACAAAAACGTCATACTATACTGTTGTCCAAAATTTGAAAAAAAAAATTGACAAAAAATTTTGCTCAAAATTTTGACAAAAAATGTTGCTCAAAATTTTGACAAAAACGTCATACTATACTGTCGTCCAAAATTTGAAAAAAAAAATTGACAAAAAAATTGGACCCAAAATTTTTGGTTCAAAAGTTGACAAAAACGTCATACTGTACTGTATTCCAAAATTTGAAAAAAAAAATTGACAAAAATTTTTGCTCCAAAATTTGACAAAAACATCATACTATACTGTCGTCCAAAATTAGAAAAAAATCTTTGACAAAAAAAATTTGACCCAACATTTTTGGTTCAAAATTTGACAAAAACGTCATACTATACTATGTCGTCCAAAATGTGAATTAGCTTTTTTTGACAAATTGAGTTTAGCATGTTATAGCAACCTAAGGAAGTGATTTCAATGAAAACAAAGTGAGGACCGGCCAAAATGTCCTCACTCCGTAAAAATGACCTCACTTTGTTGGTTAAAAACACACACACACACACACACACACACACCCACCCTATTTCAGCCTCAACCTTCCTTTGCCCTGCTTCACAAGCATACGTGTTTGCAGATGCTTGTGTATGCAGCGTGCACAATCGCCTTCACTTCTTATCACTGGCTGTTTGTTGGGCACACGTTGCCCTGTCAGCATTTGTGTGTGTGTGTGTTTGTATTTGGTCTCTTGGTGCTTTGTGGGCACTAATGATGAATCCGTGAGAAAGTATAGTCCATATTTTTGTCACGTAGTCAGCGCAGACGAAGGGCTAAAAACGAATATTACAAAGATTTTCAAATAAATGTTCACTCTCACTAAAAAAAAACAATTTAACAAACCTAATAAATCATATATGCCTGCCTTATTCTGTGTTCCCTGCTTTATCTTGCTAATAGACAGCCTTTTTTCTGTTATGATGGAAATTTAAGTTTGTAAACCGATCACTCTTCTGCACCAAAGTCCATAGAGGAAAAACATAATTTTTAGCAGGTGTTCCCACACAGGAGCTGCTGGCAGAGGTGGAAAGTAACGGAATACATTCACTCTCAAGTTACTGTATTGAATACTTTTTTTGGTGTATTTTGTATTTTACTTGAGTACGTATTGACTCAAGTTACTAGTACTTAGTTACTTTATAAATCCTACCCGTTACTGAGTGAACAATAAAAAGTCAGCACAATGAATGAAGACCTTTAATTAATTAAATTGACACATTAATTAATTAATTAAATGTGTCAATTAGCATTAGCATGATTAGCATTAGCACTGGCGCGTGAACATAGAGGGCGGGGCCAAAAGTGACGTCATATCCTGTGTCGCGCCTGGCGTGAGCTCTAAAAAAATAGTTTTGATAGATTTCTGACCCCTCGTCCTATTTTCAAATGAACTACTTTTTACTTCTACTTGAGTACAGATGACTACTTTTTACTTCTACTTATTATCAGTAATATTTCATCAAAGTATCGGTACTTTTACTTGAGTACAATATTTTAGTACTTTTTCCACTGTGTCAGCTCCCCCTTATACGACGACATTTGTACCTATTAGCCATTCTCAACCTCGGGGTCCCCCAATTGGGGTCGCGAGATGATTTCTGGGGGTCGCCAAATCATTTTGGAAAAATATATATAAATATATATTTTTTTTTAAATCAAAATTAAGGTAGCGTCCGATCAGACGTTAGAATGAAGACGAGCGGTTGGGCCGGAAAAAGTACACTGGATACACCAGCTTTTCACCACCTGACCGCCATCTGGAGATACATCCGTGACAGCGGAGAGTTTTTCCCTTTTTTAATTTGCCCCTCGTTTTAATTAGCGCTGCTTTGATGGTCAATATTGGACAGTACAGCCATGTTTTTGAGCTTAAAATTAATTAGTACAGTTAAAGAATAGTTTCCACCCCCGCCAAGAAAAAAAAAACTAGACAAAATTTGACACTAAACCTCGACAGTCAACTCTCAAAATGCCGTGTAATTCCCATCCCTAGTTATCGTTTCATTTCGAGAAAGTTTGCGTTATTTGTTTACATTTTAACCGGCTCAACTACCAGCAATACGATGGGGATGTAAGCGACAATTGTCGGTCTATTACTCGCGTGAAAAGTTACCCTCTTGATGCTGCTGTATGTTTTTCAAAAAGTCCAAAAGTGTTTCTAAATAAAAACGGATAGCTGAAGTGTGATCGTAAGTGCTTGTCTGATATGTAAATGCGACGTAGCCAACGGTGTATTGATCCGGCGTTGTTTCAGCACCGCGGACAGCGCTTTATCCATCATACACATCATGCGTTCACACCGGTGTGTGTGTGTGTGTGGATGGCGGGGGTCGAATGATCAAAAGTGAGACCAGGGGTTTACGTGGTAGTGTAGTCAGATGAGTGTTTTTACACAGCAGGAGACAGAAAGGCTGTTTAAAACCAACACACATTCCCTCTCTTTATCTAACTCCAAACACAAACACAAACGCAGACTCCGGTGTCTGTTCTCTGTCTCCGCTGCTGCTGTTTGTTTAAAAGCAGAGATGAAGTGAAGGTGGTGGGGAGCATCCGTCTCGCTCCTCTGCCGCCGCCGTCGAGTGGAGAAGTCGTCCAGAGTCGTAATAAAAGCCGCCTTGGGAACATTTGGAGCCATTTGTCACGTGAGGGTGGCGCGTTCCTGCGAGGAACGACGCGTGTTTTGATACCGTCAGTCGTTTTTCAGTGAAGGCTTTGGGCTGCGGTGGATTAAGAAGAGCTTGGCGGGAGGTTAAAGGCGGAGCTCGCTTTTTTCTCGCTCCTGTAAAAAATATGGCTCGATAACTTTCAGTCATTTACTTTATCGTACAGCACCGAAATTTGATCGTCCACACCAAAAACTAAAAAATAGTTTTGATAGATTTCTGACCCCTCGTCCTATTTTCAAATGAACTACTTTTTACTTCTACTTGAGTACAGATGACTACTTTTTACTTCTACTTATTATCAGTAATATTTCATCAAAGTATCGGTACTTTTACTTGAGTACAATATTTTAGTACTTTTTCCACTGTGTCAGCTCCCCCTTATACGACGACATTTGTACCTATTAGCCATTCTCAACCTCGGGGTCCCCCAATTGGGGTCGCGAGATGATTTCTGGGGGTCGCCAAATCATTTTGGAAAAATATATATAAATATATATTTTTTTTTAAATCAAAATTAAGGTAGCGTCCGATCAGACGTTAGAATGAAGACGAGCGGTTGGGCCGGAAAAAGTACACTGGATACACCAGCTTTTCACCACCTGACCGCCATCTGGAGATACATCCGTGACAGCGGAGAGTTTTTCCCTTTTTTAATTTGCCCCTCGTTTTAATTAGCGCTGCTTTGATGGTCAATATTGGACAGTACAGCCATGTTTTTGAGCTTAAAATTAATTAGTACAGTTAAAGAATAGTTTCCACCCCCGCCAAGAAAAAAAAAACTAGACAAAATTTGACACTAAACCTCGACAGTCAACTCTCAAAATGCCGTGTAATTCCCATCCCTAGTTATCGTTTCATTTCGAGAAAGTTTGCGTTATTTGTTTACATTTTAACCGGCTCAACTACCAGCAATACGATGGGGATGTAAGCGACAATTGTCGGTCTATTACTCGCGTGAAAAGTTACCCTCTTGATGCTGCTGTATGTTTTTCAAAAAGTCCAAAAGTGTTTCTTAAGTGTAAAAAATATGGCTCGATAACTTTCAGTCATTTACTTTATCGTACAGCACCGAAATTTGATCGTCCACACCAAGCAGCGATGTGATTCCTCTGCTTTTTTTTTTCCCACGCTTTCACTGTTGATCTTTATTTGTGATCAATGATATGTGTTTTAAAATCTGGCTCCGTCGCGGCACAAAGGGCTGCATCGGTAATTCCGTGTATCCCAGGCAAGGGCTGCGATCGGAGCTGATCACCGCCGACGACGTCGCTGCCAAACCATAAATACGTCATATCTTCACACACACACAGCACACGTTTAGACTCTTAAATGGCTAATTTCTCGCCTCAAATGATCTTAAGGGCCAATTCCGATTCCTATCTTAACCCTCAAGTTCAACCCTTAATCTTAACTGGCCCTCAAAACCAAGTGTTGAGGGGTTTTTTTGTAACTTAGAAATGGGACACCCCCTTAAATGCAGATACGTCTTCAGACTGTAGGGGGCAGAATAACGCGAATAAGCTGCGTCCAGTCTGTCAACTCCAAAAAAGAAGAAGAAGAAGAAGAACACATTTACGTCAGGATTTCATCCATTGCTCACTGTAGCCAAAAGCACAACAACCTTACTACTGATCCAACCCCTACTGGTGAGGTGGGAAATTGCTTATCGCTTATTAGGAGCAAATGTAAGAATGCAGGTAAAGGTAAATATAGCTTTAAGTGTTGTTCTGTGCCCTGTGTTAGGGCTGCAGCTGTTGATTTGCTTTCACTGATTAATCTACACAGTGATAGAAAGCCGCCGCGTCAATATTAGATTGGTATTTGCTTTTCTTTCTTTCTTTTTTTTTTATTTCTCTTGACTCATCTTGGATTCTTAAGTGTTTGATTTCATTTCCCAGGCCTGCGCCACCTGCGGCGCAAACGCGGCGGAAATCATTCAAAATGCATTGTTTTCCTTGACAGGTACTTGGTCGGAGTGGGTTTTTAAGAGGCTGGCAGACTCATTTCTTCATTCTCCCTCTTCATTTCGCTCCCCTTTTTCCTCACCCAGTATGACTGTCTGACATTCAGTGAAGTATAAGGGGGGGCGATGAAAGGTGATAATGCAAGTTGGTTGGAAGATATCGACTTCTCTCGTCTCCTGTTTTGCTCCCCGCGCTCCTTCTCACGCCGGCGTATTTGATGTGATTTCTTTCATTTCTCTGGGTTTTTGATTCATCTCTCGTCTTTGACCCCGCGGGCTCTTCATCTGTACACTCTGTATTTTTGCCAAATACATCACAAACTCCACCACAAAAAACCGCGCACACATTGAGTCATGTGTGTCTTGTTCTCGTCTCAGATCCCGGCGCAGTGGTGGAGGCTCACAGCGCGGTACCGTACGCGGTGATAGGCGGCGTCCTGGCGCTGCTGGTTTTCACCGTCATCTGTGTCCTCATCGTCACCATCTGGTGCTCCGTTCGGCAGAAAGGTAACACACACGCGCACACACACATTAAAAAAAAACACACACACACAAAGTTTTTGTTTTTTTTGTAAGTTTTATTTTTTTATTTTTAATGTAATCACTAAATATTGTATTTGGACATTTCTCTGAGTGCATGAAAAAATATATCTATTTGTATGGAGTACAGAAAGTGCAAAAGTGCCAAAATTAAATGAATAAATGTGTAATGAATTAATTAAATGTGTCATTAATTAAAATACCAATTAATTTTACCACTTTACCAGTCATGAAAGAATATTTCTATTTGTATGGAGTACAGATAGTGCAAAAGTGCCAAAACTAAATAATTAAATAAATAAATGTGTAATTAATTAATTAATTAATTAATTGTTGCTTATAAACAATATGAGTTTTTTTTTTGTAAGTTTTAGTTTTTTTTAATGTAATCAGTAAATACTGTATCTGGACATTTCTGAGCTCATGAAAAAATATTTCTATTTGTATGGAGTACAGAAAGTGCAAAAGTGCAAAAAATTAAATAAATAAATAAATGTTTAATTAATTAATTAATTAATTAATTAATTATTTAAATGTGTCATTAATTAATTAAAATACCAATTAATTTTACCAGTCTAGGCCTGGGCCATGTTGCTTATAAACAATATGAGGTTTTTTAATTTAGTAAGTTATACTTTTACTTTTTTTTTGCAATCAGTAAATACTGTATATGGACATTTCTCTGAGTGCATGAAAAATATATCTATTTGTATGGAGTACAGAAAGTGCAAAGTGCCAAAATTAAATAAATAAATAAAAGTGTAATTCATTAATTAATTCATTCATTCATTAATTAATTGTGTCATTAATTAATTAAAATACTAATTAATTTTATGTAAAAAAAAAAATATATATATATATTATTTCACTATTTAATTAATTATTTCATCGTCCTGGATGGAAAGTGCCACCATTAAATACTTGCTTTAATGTGTCATTAATTACTTAAATGTGTCATTTATTACTTATATGTTTCATTAATTCATTAACATACCAATTTTATTTTTTAATTATTAATTTTGGCATTTTATGTTATTTAATTTTTAATTTTGGCACTTTTCGTCCAGAACCATGAAATAATTAATTAAATAGTGAAATAATTATATATGTTTTTCACATAAAATTAATTGGTATTTTAATGAATTAATAACACATTTTAATAACACATTAAATGAATGAATGACGCATTTAATGAATTAATGACACATCTATTTATTTATTTAATTTTGGCACTTTCTGTACTCCATAATGTTGAGAGGTTTGGAAAAGGACTCATCTACCCAAAATAACATGTCCATTAATTTCTCAATGCTAGCAGTTGATGATCTGTATGACGCAAAATACTGTATTTATCGTTTGTTATTTACATTGATAGTTTATCCCAAGTTATTATAAAGCAGTTGCTATTTTTTTTTACGATTGATTCCGCTATATTTCAGTGCAAAATGGAGTTCTCCGTTGAAAAACAAAATCATTCTAATATTTCGAACAACACTCTTTTTGAGTGTTCTTGCGTGAATCATGCTTGAAAATCAATTTTACACTTGTCACCGTTTTGTTAGTAACCACGGCCGGAAAAGTTTATTCTTTTGAAAATTTCAATCGATTCCATTCATTTTTAATCGTACATGTCATCGCATCACGGTGTAAAAATTGTCGGCATGCAATCAGAACGGGACGCTTCTCTCCAGTGATGGATGACCTTGGCGAGGTTAGCGGGCAGAGATGGGTCTTGGTGGGAAATATGAGGAGAGGCCTCATGTTTTACAATTATATGTTAGTGTATCAAGGTTCATCTATTAAAAGCAGCCTTCCCCGCAGTCCCTATCCGTTTAAGTGCCCTCTTTTTGGCAGCCTTCGAACCGTGCACCACGGCTGCCAGGAAATGATCCATGCAGGATACAAACAGCCGTTACTTTGCCCCCGTGTGGCCAGACGAGCCATCAGTTAGCGTCCCGTACGTCTCGACTGCCAATCGGCACGCGGACGGGGCCATTACGACCAATCAGGTGTCGAGACGGGGGGCCGTTAGGACTTTGTCTTCGTCGTGCCAGTCAGGAGAATGAGAGTGTCACTCACCGCCCGGAGTGGGAGGACACTCGACTCCAGAGGTTCCTGCGCTCTGTGACCTGTGCTGCAACCAGGCATTAAATCACACGGACCCTCCGAAGGTGTTGTCGTACTGTATGTTTGATGGGTTTTCTGAGGCTGCATCAATACTACAATACTACAGCTCTGCTGCTACTACGTTACGTTTCCATGTGAGTTTTCAAATAAAATCAATCAATGTCCACAATGGAATGGGACAACAAAACAAAAAGTCCCTATCAAAATAATAATCTATCCGCCCCCAGCATACACATTTACAGGTCATATCTTTCTGAGGTGTTAACAAAATCATCATTTATATGTAAAACCCATATGCACATACATCTAACTACATAAATACATATACATATTTTTACCTTGTATATTTATTTATTTATAATGGCCAAAAACTGAAAGTGCTGCTGATTGTTATGTACAGTTTTTACATACTGTGCATAGTAAAGCATCTGATATATTTAGTTTTGGATCATATCAGATTTTACATCAGGATTTTTATCAGTCTTATATCCGATCCAGTGATTTTGACGTATCGGGCCAATTCCAATAGTGAGTATAGTAGTGTAACCTACGGAGCCCCCGAAGTGACATGAGGTAAAAAAAAAAAAAAAAAGACGAAAAAAACATTTTAAATCTCGAGTAAAAGATGAGATCTTGAGTTTCCCAAAAAAATTGTAAACATTTTTTTTTTTCAATTTTTTTTGGGAAACTCGAGATCTCGACTTTGAAACTCAAGATTTCACCTTTTTTTTTTTTCGGAATTTTTTTTTTTTCTCATGTCACTTCGGGGGCTCCATAATATACTATACTGTAAAAATATATATATATATATATATGGTTTTCAAAATAAGAGCCACTGACTTTGGCTTTTTACTGCCTCCCATAATAAAAATACATTAAGAATCGTCAATCTTATATAATAAAATACACATTTTAATGGCTCTTTCATCAGCACACGTGCAGACCAAATAAAGGTTTTCCCGGGAACAGAAATGCATTATCTTTATTCCGACACACGGCCCTGTTTCCGAAACACATATTTTTTTAACTTCAGCGGTAATCGAAGGAACGATAGGTGTTTCGGATGCACGGTGCGTTTTCATCTCGATAAGAGCCTTAAAGGCGCCATATGTAAGAATGTGGCCAAAAAAAACGGTTACTACATTCAAATTCAAAATACCTTTAAGGTTTTTTAGGTTTCGTTTTCTGACGTAACTGGCAACCCGCGGTTGCTCGGCAGCTGAGACTCTACTGACTGCAATGATTGGTAGACGGCGGTAGATGGCGCCACGTGACGCCAAAACATGATTTCAAAACATAAACGTGATTTGCAGTCTGCAAAAAAAATAAAAAAATTTTTAATGCAAATATTTTGTCTGTACTGTTGTTGTTGGTGAGTTCAGTTTGTTATATGAACATTATTCCTGAGTCTCTGTGACATATTAGGAGGATTTTTTATGGCTAAGTTGCTTTAGATTTATTACATAATGCACCTTTAACGTCTGGAGAGCGTGATATTTAAGTGCTGGGCTGCATGTCATCGACTCTGGGAGCCGCATGTGGATCCACGGGCTGCCAGTTTGACGCCGCTGCGCTAAAGTCATGCACCTGCCATTGTTCTCTTGCGCCTAACCTTCCCTCCACCCTTTTTTTCTGTCACTCTCTCCTCCCTCCCTCTTTTATTCTCTACTATCTTCTCCACCTCTTCCTTCTCTTCACATCCAAACGAATCCCCAACCTTTCATTTCACAACGTAAGGCTCGTACCGTACCCGAGAGCCTATCCTTGCTTGGTATTGAACCTAACAGTCAGTAAATAACTAATGGATTAATCGGTCGCGGGTACGTTTTCTGGATAATATTTATGCCGATTCTGTTGAATAATGCTGCATGGCTCTAGAGCATTGGTTCTCAAAGTGCGGCCCGCGGGCCAATGGCGGCCCGCAGAAACATTTCTGGCGGCCCCCCAATGAATAACAGTTGATAGTTTTAATCCAGGAGCTAATTGTCAAATTTGGGACGACATAGTATTGTACAAAGTTTTTGTCAAATTTTGGAGCAAAAACTTTTTTCCCCAAAAAATTTTAAAAAATTTGAACGGCATAGTCTAAAATGATGTTTTTGTCAAAAAAAAATTCAAATTTTTTTTCAAAATTTGTTTTCAAATTTTTTTTCAAAATTTTTTTTCAAATTTTTTTTCAAATTTTTTTTTCAAAATTTGTTTTAAAAAATTTTTTAATTTTTTTTTTCAAATTTTGGTTTCAATTTTTTTTTTCAAATGTATTTCCACATTTTGGACGACATAGTGTAGTATGATGCTTTTGTCGAATTTTGGACCAACATTTTTTTTTTTTTTTTTTTTAATTGTCAAATTTGGGACGGCATATATTTAATTTTGGTCAAATTTTGGACCGAATTTTTTTGTGAACATAGTATTGTACAACGTTTTTGTCAGTTTTTTTTCTTCTTTTTTTTCTCTTTGGCGGCCCTCAGTCCAATGTTGGGTTCCTAAATTGGCCCTCAGGTATCAACACTTTGAGAACCCCTGCTCTGGAGTGACATTGACGCTTTGCCGCCTAACCTTCCCCCCTCCGATCTCCCTCTCGCTCTCTGTCTCTCTCTCTCTCTCTCTCTCTCTAGGCTCCTATCTTACCCATGAGGCCAGTGGGTTGGATGAACATGGCGAGGTGCAGGAAGCCTTCCTCAATGGGAACGACGCCAGCCAGGGCAAGAAGGAGTACCTGCTGTAGCCCTATGTGACCCCTTCCCCTGTTCCCTTCTCTTCTCAATCCCTTCCTTCCTCCTCTCCCCCGTCTCCTTCCTTATATTCAGTGTACACACACACACACACACACACACATGCACACACGCACGCACACACACACTTGTATACAATGTGCCATAACAGGCAGCCTTCTAAGAACGACTGTACACAAATACTGCACACAGCCAGTCCATTCTGTTCCATTCCACACACACACACACACACACACACACACACACACACACACACAGAGACTGAGAAAACGAGAGCCTATATTAGACCCACCAGCCGTTAACGACTGTGCCATATACTGTAAGTCAAAGAACCGCATGCAGGGGTAGAGGGGGGGGGGGGGTTAGACGTAGAGCGAGAGAGTGAGGCGCACGTATAGGCAATGACAAAAATGATGCTGTAATTATTTTTGATGGGAAGGAGGACGCGGCGAGTACAAAGAACACGCGTGGCGTCCTGCCCGCGTCGACTCCGCCGCCGCCGCTGCCGGGTCCTGGGTGTCTTCCTCAGGGTCTCCTCCCGGTGGGACATGCCCGGAACTAGGCGTCCGGGGGGGCGTCCGATACAGATGCCCGAGCCACCTCAGCTGGCTCCTTTTTGACGTGGAGGAGCAGCGGCTCAACTCCGAGATCCGGGCATCCTTGTTCTCTCGGTCACAACCCAAAGTTCATGACCCATAGGTGAAGGGTATATTGAACGTAGATTGACCGGTAAATGGAGAGCTTTTGCCTTTGGGCTCGGCTCCTTCTTCACCACGACGGACCGATTGCAACGACCGCATTGCTTGCGGCCGCTGCCCCCCGATCCGCCTGTCGATCTCGCGCTCCATCCGAACACTAGCGGGGAAATGATTTGTTGACTTTAAAGTGGCTAAACTACGCTTAACTAGGTGATTTGCCCCCTTTCAGCTTGTCAGTATTAGTTTTTTTTCTGTCACGGATCAAAACAACTTTAGCCGGCGGGGGGGGGGGGGGCGGTTGATACCATGTCGTGCGTCTTTCTGCCTTCCATTAACGTCAAGATATTTTAAAATCGTTTAAACTGACGGAGCATAAACGACACCTCCTCATCAGTGACGGACTGTAAAAAAAAAACATTATTTCTATTAATTATTCACGGACAATGTATGAGAAAGAGTTAGCTAGCTCCCCGTTTGTTTTTCTTTTCCGCTATATATAGCTCAGCAGCTACATGTTCCCCCTGCAGGAGCCCGTCAGTAATTACAGCCAAGTTGCAAGTGACCAAATTCGGATATTTTCCTCCCATGTGGCACAAATCAGATATGTACGACGGTAGTATTAGAAGAAGACACGTGAAGAAGAAATAAACTTTAAAGTCCACATGACATTTCATGTCGATCCCAGTCGACATAGGGCAAAATGCTCGGGGGGGGGCACCCCGATCGGGTGGCCAGTCCATCAAAGGGCAAACTATGGAAGTAAATCTGTGCCATCTGAGTTTGAATTCGAATATCTAACACTGAATTTTTTTTTGCATCGAAATTAGACTTTGAATTTTAAAAACCATCAAATTTCAAGCACTGTTTTTTTTTTTGCCATTGATTTTTATTCAACGTTGAAATAAATTCAGTGTAAAAAAAATACAACGTCGCAAATAATTCAGTGTAAAAATTTTTTAATGTTTTGAAAAAATTAAGTTGCAAAAAATTCAGTCTCAAAAAATTCACTCGCGAAAACGTCGATTGCTTCTCTCTGGTGACCCGGATATTAACTGATGTTTTTGCAACTTTGCAAGTTTTTTGAGACTGAATTTTTTGAGACATCGATTTTTTTGCAACTGAATTTTTGAGACATTGAAATTTTTGCAACTGAATTTATTTCAACGTTTTTGGATCATGGGAGGAGACTGGAGGACTTGGAGAAAACCTCACGCACACACACACACGGTACATTGATGCTAGCTCGTTTGAGGAACTTGATTTAATTTCAGTCGGATTACATTTTATTTAACGTTTTAGTTCGACTAAAGGCCACGTTATACTTCTCCGACTGGGTAACCACGGAGACCGCTCGAGCATTCATACTTCTGCGTCGTGGTGACGGATACGCGCCGCAATTTCCCGCCCCGATCAGTAGGGGTCGCTACGTAAAGGTTGTTTTGCGCTTTTGCGCTACAGTGAGCGATGGCGTCCGAGAGAGAAAGACTGTTGTTGTTGTTGTTGTTGAAACAGTGGCCGTTTAAGATCATTTGAGGCGAGAAATTTAGCCATTTAGGCTGAATCCCAATTCCACCCCTTAGCCCTCCCCCTTCCCCCTACCCCTTTGTCGGAGTTCCCCTTGGCCCTCAAAACAGAGTTGAGGGAGCGAGGGGTACGAACGTTCCCCTAAGAAATGAGACGCACCTCCATTACGTCATCAAGTCGTCCGGACTTGACGCTCGCGGACTGCTACATCAACAAGCCAATGCTATGCGACGCTTGTTGATGTAACAATCCAAAAATGCCGTCCTCACAAGTAATGTTTGTAATGTTTGGGCTATTTTTCTGTCAGCTGCTAACCAACGACATCGGCGGCGACGCTGACGTGAGGAGTGACCACACACACACAGTTACAGCGAGGGGTGGAATTGGGATTCAGCCTTAGAGTCTAAACGTGTGCCGCGTGTGTTAAGATGTGACGTATTTACAGTTTGGCAAGCGACGTTGTCGGCGGTGATCAGCTCCGCCTCTGTGGACGCTCGGTGCGCACTGTGAGCCGTCAACAGAGCAGCGATATCTCGGCCTGTCCTGAGGACCGATCGCCAGCCCTCGCCGTCTCCGTTGTCCCTTGACGGAGTGACGGACACTTAAAAAAATGCTGCGTAACCTACGTAGAGCACTTTTACGCAGGAGTATAAATTGGGTTTAAGACTATGGTTCCATTTCTTCACCGCTCTCGCCTTCTTCCTTTACATCCACCTGTTATCGTCCTCCCTCTCTCTCTCTCTCTCTCTCTGCCTCCCACCCTCAATCGCTCCTCCTTTGTCGGCTCCTATAGGAATTAAAGGATTAGCTTCGGGCTTTGTTCCCAACAAAGAAAGAAAAAAAAAGGAATACGACTTGCCGAGGCATTAAAGACGGGCGTAATTGTTTTTAAAATGTCATTAAGAGGATAAAAGGGTTTTAAAGTTGGCATTAAGAAGGGCAAGGGGGAGTGATAGCAAAGGGAATGAATTGTTTTCTCTGAATGCCACACACACACACACACACACACACACACACACACATGCAGATACGTGCACACACACACATATATTCACACACGTACAGTGAACACGTTGACAGATGGAGTATACATATCTCTGAATTCTTTGTTTGTATAAAAAAACCCACAACGTCGACATAAATTAAAACACGAAATGAAACTTTTAAGGAAAATATATATAAAAAAAAAAACACTTTACTATCGAAAGTCGTTATGAAGCAACTATACTAACACAGAATATTAGCGTATAGAGGTGCAACACCGAACAAACTACTGTCCAGTGATCTTTAAAGAAAAACTAAGAAAAGCGTAAAAAAAAAAAAAATTGTCTTTATGAGAAACCAGAGGTCTTATTGAATTTTTTTATTAATTATTATTATTGTTTGAACAATTATGATTGTTGTTATTATTATTATTGCCGTTGTTATTATTATAATTGTAAATGTTAAAGAAATGTACACTTCCCATGGTTTTGTTTTTGCTTCTATACTGTAGAGAAAAAAAAAAAAAATTGCTGTCTTCTTTCACTCTTTTCCCTTCTTTACCTTTCCCCCCTTTTCCCCCGGTCTTTCTCTCTCTCTCTCTCTCTTTCTTCGTCTCCTGTGCCTCGTCGTCTCTTCTCCTGTCTTTCACACTTGTTTACTTTAGAGTCCACGTGTCATTGTTGATATATAGCTAACTATTTCTTTGTAGGGGAAAGATACAAAGCACGGCAAAAATAATACAAAAAAAATAAATAAAGAAAAAATCCAAAAGTTAATTTTTGGGGCATTGTACTGTTGTTGTTGTTGTTGTTTATTTTGAGATGCTAGGTGTAAAATAGTTACAGCAGCAACCACTGAGATGTTGCAAAACCCAAATGAAACAATTTGATTTGATAGGGGTCGTACCTATGTTCCCCGGGTCCTATGTATGTAAAAAAAAGGGTCCTATGTTCCCCACTTTGTGGAAGCCTGGGTGTGGAGCTCCAGGGTAAAGGGTTAGGGTTAGGGTTAGGGTTAGGATTAAGGTTAGGGTTAGGGTACAACCCTACGGTCTCATACAAAGCGGGGAACATAGGACTCTTTTTTAGAGAAAGGGTCCTATGTTCCCCACTTTGTGGAAGCCTGGGTGTGGAGCTCCAGGGTAAAGTGTTAGGGTAAGGGGTAGGGCCCTATGTTCCCCGGTCTCATACAAAGCGGGGAACATAGGACCCTTTGGGTGAACAGCGGGGAACATAGGACCCTTTTTTAGAGAAAGGGTCCTACGTTCCCCACTTTGTGAAAGCCTGGGTGTGGAGCTCCAGGGTAAAGGGTTAGGGTTAGGGTAAGGGGTAGGGTCCTATGTTCCCGGGTCTCATACAAAGCGGGGAACATAGGACCCTTTTTTAGAGAAAGGGTCCTATGTTCCCCACTTTGTGGAAGCCTGGGTGTGGAGCTCCAGGGTAAAGGGGTAGGGTTAGGGTAAGGGTTGGGGTAAGGGGTAGGGCCCTTTGTTCCCCGGGTCCTTTTGGGTGAACAGCGGGGAACATAGAACCCTTTTTTTTAGAGAAAGGGTCCTATGTTCCCCGCTTTGTATGTGACCGGGGGTCGTACCTATGTTCCCCGGGTCCTATGTATGTAAAAAAAGGGTCCTATGTTCCCCACTTTGTGGAAGCCTGGGTGTGGAGCTCCAGGGTAAAGGGTTAGGATTAAGGTTAGGGTTAGGGTACAACCCTACGGTCTCATACAAAGCGGGGAACATAGGACTCTTTTTTAGAGAAAGGGTCCTATGTTCCCCACTTTGTGGAAGCCTGGGTGTGGAGCTCCAGGGTAAAGTGTTAGGGTAAGGGGTAGGGCCCTATGTTCCCCGGTCTCATACAAAGCGGGGAACATAGGACCCTTTGGGTGAACAGCGGGGAACATAGGACCCTTTTTTAGAGAAAGGGTCCTACGTTCCCCACTTTGTAGAAGCCTGGGTGTGGAGCTCCAGGGTAAAGGGTTAGGGTTAGGGTTAGGGTAAGGGGTAGGGTCCTATGTTCCCGGGTCTCATACAAAGCGGGGAACATAGGACCCTTTTTTAGAGAAAGGGTCCTATGTTCCCCACTTTGTGGAAGCCTGGGTGTGGAGCTCCAGGGTAAAGGGGTAGGGTTAGGGTAAGGGTTGGGGTAAGGGGTAGGGCCCTTTGTTCCCCGGGTCCTTTTGGGTGAACAGCGGGGAACATAGAACCCTTTTTTTTAGAGAAAGGGTCCTATGTTCCCCGCTTTGTATGTGACCGGGGGTCGTACCTATGTTCCCCGGGTCCTATGTATGTAAAAAAAGGGTCCTATGTTCCCCACTTTGTGGAAGCCTGGGTGTGGAGCTCCAGGGTAAAGGGTTAGGATTAAGGTTAGGGTTAGGGTACAACCCTACGGTCTCATACAAAGCGGGGAACATAGGACTCTTTTTTAGAGAAAGGGTCCTATGTTCCCCACTTTGTGGAAGCCTGGGTGTGGAGCTCCAGGGTAAAGTGTTAGGGTAAGGGGTAGGGCCCTATGTTCCCCGGTCTCATACAAAGCGGGGAACATAGGACCCTTTGGGTGAACAGCGGGGAACATAGGACCCTTTTTTAGAGAAAGGGTCCTACGTTCCCCACTTTGTAGAAGCCTGGGTGTGGAGCTCCAGGGTAAAGGGTTAGGGTTAGGGTAAGGGGTAGGGTCCTATGTTCCCGGGTCTCATACAAAGCGGGGAACATAGGACCCTTTTTTAGAGAAAGGGTCCTATGTTCCCCACTTTGTGGAAGCCTGGGTGTGGAGCTCCAGGGTAAAGGGGTAGGGTTAGGGTAAGGGTTGGGGTAAGGGGTAGGGCCCTTTGTTCCCCGGGTCCTTTTGGGTGAACAGCGGGGAACATAGAACCCTTTTTTTTAGAGAAAGGGTCCTATGTTCCCCGGTCACATACAAAGCGGGGAACATAGGACCCCGGGGAACATAGATACGGTCCCGATTTGATAAACCATAAACTCACGCAAAACCCGCTGTCGTCAAATGTTCTCCCGACAACTGCGAAGTGGTCGCGCCCGACAACTCAGCGGGAGTCCCCCGACAACTATCAAAGTGGGTATAAAGAGAACGCGTCGGGCTCGCGACAGGTCAGGGTTTCAGGCGATTAGCATATAGCGTGCGCTAATTAGCATATACCGCGGACATTTTGGTTCCAAAAAAAAAGAACGGCGGGGGGGGGGGTGAAGGAGGGATCGCTGGACGCCGTACGCGGAGCACCCCCCCGTAACCAAGTTGCCCGATCGCTATCTGGTCGGAGGACGAGATCCAGAAGAAGAAGCTGGAGGAACATCCAGGAACAAGATGGCCGACGTAAAAATGCGGACAGCGGATGCGGCAGAGGCCCGGCTACGATCGTACGGTCGAGTAAAGTAAAGAGGAACGTTGTAATCGTAAGTGTAATGTTTGTGGGTAAGTGTTGTGTTACCATAATGTTGGCATTAGTAATAGTTGCCGTGTTAACGTTGCAGACTTGTACGTCAGTTAGACCGACCGAGAGTTAACCACCAAATCCTTTGCTTGTGTTTGTCAGGTGTTGTTTTTCAAGTCCCGCGAACGGGTTAGGGTTAAGATGAAGGCGGGCGAGCCGGTTGTAAGTGGGTAAGCTCGTTCAGAATAAATAGAATAAACAAAACAGAAGGTTTCTGCGCTGCTGCTGCCGCCGCTAATGAATCATAAAGAAAAAAGATAGCGGGGAAGAAAAGGCTGACAGGAGGGGGGTGAGTCAGATGCGCCCGGAAAAAATATGACTCTGCCATTAACTTCCATGCAATCAATACCCGATTCTGTCGAGAAGCACTCAACATGTCCATCTGTGCACGGGGGCTGGATTTGAAAGCCACCGGAGGTCAGAGTTTGATAGATCGATGTGTTTCTCTTCCGCCGATGGCGAGGCTCCGCGGTCGCCCGTCATAAAGACAGATTGTCAAGCGGCAATCAAAGTAATGGACTTGTCGTGTGCTACCAGCGATGAGCCGCTGATACGGTGGCTGCTGACGCAACACACGAGAGTCAACACCGGACAGACGTACTGTATCATCAGTTTATGACGATTGCGGAGGTAGATCTGGCTGCTCCGCTGTGGTCGATGGGCCATAAAAGTGAGAATGTCCCCGTGTGTGTCCTCAAAAACTGAAATGTGTGTTTTTTTTTAATAAACTATTTACCTGCCATTCCTGATCCATCTCCATCTTACTAATTATTTGATGAGTAGCAACTTTATTTGATTGATTCTTTATTAAATATAATGTTATTGTTTGATTCGATTGGTTTTGTTTGCGTTGATGATTACAGCACATGCACATGCGAGAATGATTTTGGTTAGTAGCTAGCTACATTTTCAAAGTTGTCAAACAACGCAAGGAGCACATTTTAATTTCTACAAAGTTGAGGTTTGTTGACACCTGCATCTTGTTTGTGTAAACATTTTAACCGTCTATGTAATTTACTCTATTCGCACAAGTTTAGCATTACTTGGGGACCTCTGGTAACCCCAGGTTATAAATCAAGTGCCAATAGGGCTTTTGACAACACTATAAAGACAGTGCATGCTAATTATTGTGTGTGATTGTGCAGATTCAAATAAAGGCAAGTTTATTTTCAAGATAATTATTGGATCACAAAATTAATACTGAAGAATATTTGCTTTGCTGTAACGTTGACTGTTTTTCCATCTTGCATTGTGCAATTGCCTGTTCATTTGTATTTGTTTTTGGGTTTTTTGACACATTTCTCTGATATTGCAGATGCAGTAGATGTTTTCACCACTGTTACTTACAGGCTGGATTGAGAAATACAGTCTTTGAGTGAGCCGTAACTCTCCTGCCGATGTTCTTGGACTTCCACACAGTACAGTACTTTGACAGTGAGCTGAGTTTCTTCTCGAAAACGAAAAGTATCTCGGAATGACTTGAAATTTACAATCATAATAGTCGGCATCACCCTGAACAAGGATCAGTTGAAAATATTTGCAAACCTCTTAAGGAATAATTTTCAGGAATTTTTGAAATTCAGGAAATGATCCATTTTCTCTGATGCACTTTGACAGTGAACTGACTTTCTTCTCAAAAACAAAAAGTATCTCAGAATGACTTGAAATTTACCATCATAACAGCCAACATCGCCCTGAACAAGGATCCGTTAAAAATATTTGCAAAACTCTTAAGGAATAATTTTAATGAATTTTTGAAATTCAGGAAATGATCCATTTGCCCTGATGCACTTTGACAGTGAGCTGACTTTCTTCTCGTAAACAAAAAGTATCTCGGAATGACTTGAAATTTACCATCATAACAGCCAACATCGCCCTGAACAAGAATCCGTTAAAAATATTTGCAAACCTCTTAAGGAATATTTTTAGTGAAGTTTTTGAAATTGCATGTTTAAAACAGTATTACGAACATACATATATTACATATATTTCTTTACAGGAACATTTCTAACGGTGTAGGTCGGTTTTCCTGTGGGATCAGTCACACTGAGGCTGGGTTTGGTTTGTTTGCTGTTTGCTGCAGTTATTTCTGCTCCTCCTCACAGAAAAAAAAAAAAAAAGAAAAGATTTTCCAGAAAAGTAAACATCAAGTATATCCAAATACACTGACATTATATGCCCAAACAAAAAGAAAAACTTTGCTTAAAGTTTGAAGGCCTTGTCAATTCCAATTCCATTTTAAATTCAACAATCAAGTGTTTATCCTGTGATTGTGCCTACCGTAGCTTTAATAATGCCGCCGCCGCCACAGAAAACTGGCCAATATCTGACTACAGTTATTATCCTCCTCAGCTGCTCGACCGTATGAAAATCAGAACGCCGCTGCAATCATCGAGGGGCAATTACCAAAATCAATAGACATATACACACAAATGAGATAGGGACGAGGCAGACAGCAGTCAGCTGTATTCTGTATTCACCAGTGTTTATGACATGGCAGTGAACGTCCTATAATCCGGCCATTAATGAGAAGAGGTTCGCCGAATAACTCGTTGCATTATCGCCCTGACGCTATAGTTTCGCCGATCAACATCCTGGAGCAGGTTCACAATGCAGAGTTTCCCCGTTTACGAGTCGTTTACGACGATCATATTTCATTTCTACGAGTCGCAGTAAATATCGTAGTCCAATCCCGAACGCAAACTCTTCATATTTGGTTTGTGTGGTGGATTGGATGCTGATTTTTTTTCCCCATCTTGAATGTGACCCTTATATACAATATATTGCGGTAGTCGTTGGTTTCCGTGCACAGTTAAACGGGGGAAATACTTGTAGGTCAAATATGCCTGTTCATTTGGACTGTAGGCCTGATGTGCAAGAAAGAAAATGTTCTCATAGTGGCCACACTGGGTACTGCAGCAAATGTGATGAATTAGAGTTGAATACAAACATGTTGAGTGAAAGAATCGGGAGGTATAAAACTACTTTTAACATGTTGTTATTGTTCCTAATTATTATATATATTTATATATAATTATACAATTAGGGAAATCGGGCAAAAAAAAAAAACATGGTTCCTTTAACACATATAAACTAATAGCCACAGTCAATTAAATAAACCATTAAATTGATAACTGACTCTGGTATTAGCTTGTAACCGACAAAAGCACAGATTTAGACAATCCAGTCACGATGCAGGACCACACACTCTGATTCCAGGGATTTTGGGATCTCGCTGAAACTTGCATTATTAAAGCTATAGAGCATTGGTTCTCAAAGTGCGGCCCGCGGGCCAATGGCGGCCCGCAGAAACATTTCTGGCGGCCCCGCAATGAATTACAGTTGATAGTTTTAATCCAGGAGCTACTAAGCTTGTTAAATGTTTATTGGACATTACTGGATACAGACCAATAAGTGTAAACTGTACAACTGTATTTACTATGTCATAAAATTTTGGATGACATAGTGACACAGTATAGTATGACGTTTTTGTCAAATTTTGGCATTTAAATATTTTCCCCAAAAATTTTTACATTTTGGACGACATAGTATAGTATGAAGTTTTTGTCAAATTTTGGACCAAATTTTTTTTTCAAAAAAATTGTCAAATTTGGGACGACATAGTATTGTACAACGTTTTTGTCAAATTTTGGATCCAAAAACTTTTTCCCAAAAAATTTTAACTTTTTGAACGACATAGTATAGTATGACGTTTTTGTCATATTTTGGACCAACATTTTTTTTTTTTTTTAAATTGTCAAATTTGGGACGGCATTTTTGTCATTTTTGTCAAATTTTTGACCAATTTTTTTTTTGGAAAACAATCGTCAAATTTCGGACGACATAGTATTGTACAACGTTTTTGTCAAATTTTGGACCAAAAACTTTTTCCCCCCAATTTTTTTTTTTTTTTTTTTATTTTAATTGTCACATTTTTGACAACGTAGTACAGTATTTTGGTTTTGTCAAATTTTGGATGCCATAGTTATTACAAATGGGATTTCTTTCAGTTTTTTTTCGTTTTTCTTCCTTTGGCGGCCCTCAGTCCAATGTTGGGTTCCTAAATTGGCCAATAGGTATCAAAACTTTGAGAACCCCTGCGATAGGGTTACCAGGTATTAGCTGAGCCGACAGTCCACCTCCGTGTCTGTTTACATTCTGAAGTCATGTTAAAGCTCCCATAGACCGGAAGTTCCAATTAACGCTGTTTTTGGTGTGTATCTGTGCCCCTAAAATTTAGAAAACATAACAGTTCAGCCACTGCTGATGATGTGCGACAGGACCACTCTATAGCTTTAATAATGCAAATTTCTGTGAGATCCCAAATCCCAAATCTGGAATCTCCAGAGTGTGTGGTCCTGCATCTCCACTGAATTGTCTAGTCTGGGCTTTTCTCAGGATTCACTGAAAAATCGGTTACAAGTTCGTTGTGTCTGTGGTCTTTTTTAAAATTCAAGTCAGATTTGCAAAATCCTCTGGTGTGGAGCAGGGTTTACTCAAAGTGCTGAGGTTTACTCAGAGTGGCAGCGTAGCATGAAGCAGTGACTGAGGCAGTGGCCGAGTGTGTTGAGGTCTGGCATAATCAGGAAGAAAGTGCTTGCTTTCTTTTTTCGGTCGTTTAAAATGATCACGAGCAAATCTGGATGAAGTTGAAAAATGAAAAATGTGTCTCGACTTAAAGGCGCCATATGTAAGAATGTGGCCAAAAACGGTTACTACGTTCAAATTCAAAATACCGAGGTCTCTCTCGGTGTATTTGTGTTTCTGTGAGTGGATTAAAATGTTGTTTATTTTTATTGGATAGCACGAAACTTTAGATTTATTTTTCATTTGTGTGGTTTTATGTTTGCTGTTCAATCTGATCTGATAGTGCCCTGTTGTTTTAAGCTCACATAGAGTGGTCCTGTTGCACATGTATTATGGTTATGGAGGTCTACTTACATACATTAACTTGTTTTTATGGTCAAAAACCTCCTAGTTGCTGTAAACGAGCCAATAGAAATCCTCTTTTCTGACGCTGTTCCCCAGCCGTGATATTTCAGACATAAATCTCACCCCCCAGAAGACAGACTGTGTTGTGATTGGCCAGCCAGCGTAGAGCCTTCCCAACTGTCTTGTGATTGGCCAATACCCGGAAGTGACATATTCAGCACACCCGCTCTCAGAAGCACAGCTCCCCCCTCTGGAACGGTGGATGCACTGCTCCTCATTATCAAAACATTGTTTTAACAGTGTTTAAAAATAGCTTCTTCACGACTCCCCACCGCAGTCCCTTTGACGACCTTTGACCCAGAGTCAGACCCAGAGTCAGAAGACACTGATCGTGAAACACCTCCACAACGGACGTTATTCTTCTTCTGCGGTTCAATGTACGCAACCGGATGTGCCCGGACTAGTACCCGGACTAGTGCCCGGAGCAGGACGATCTGCTGTTCAGGAGAACCAGTGTTTACGTAACCGGACCGGGTTTTTTCAGAGATCTCGCTGAGCCCGAGATTACAATAAAACACAGCGTTCTCAGCAGTGGCTGAACTGTTTGTTTAGAACCTTCAGGGCTTCTTAAACAAGGTAATGACGCAGATACACACTTAAAAAAACAGCGTTAATAGGAACTTCCGGTCTAGGTCCGCTTTAAATAAAGTTTGTGCTTTGATTATATCTGTGATTGTAATTATTTGTACAATGTAATGTTGCTTTCGCTAGTCTGAGTAGTTTTATATTAAGATATGAAACCGTGGCCCAAAAACCGCGATGCATACCGAGATGTGGGAAATCTCTACCATTGGTGTCCCTAATATATATATTAATCAACATAGAAATAAAATAAAAACTGTTATGACCACGTTCCACGTAGAAAGAAAAGAAAATCACTTATTTTTCCTCCATCAGTGATTTCTTGCAATAACGGTTCAAGATGAACAATCCAATTAGTTAGAGCAAGGCCCTTTTATTACCAGAGAGCAGCGCGTTGTATTTCTCAGTCGTGAAGATTGTGTTATAAACTGGTTAATTATTTATTTTTTTCCCCCTAGAGTGCTGTGTATCCTCACTAGACCACCACGCTTAGTTAAATGTCTGTCACTTATATATCTACATTGCTGGTGGTTGGTTTAGAAGAGACTTAACATAAGCTTGAAATAAGACCCACAGGAGGAGCAGAGAAAGAAATCTTTTGATCAGAGTGGGAGTCGTCGTCATCTGGAGACTTCATTTCCTCACTGACATTTGGCGTTGGGACCCGATAATTAACTGGCCTTTTCGTTTGCAAGTAAACGTGTGATGCCAGTGCACGAGATTGCTGATTAGTTTAAAAGCCGACAACAACAAACAGGAATGTGCTGTTTGTTTTTTTTTATTTAGTCTACGAGACGTTTTAGATGCTAGCGTTTCCCACGCAAGCGACACATAAAAGGATCAGCCAGAGGAATATTAATGAGCTGAAGGTTTTAGTTAAAGGGGTTCGTTCTGATGTAGTCGTCACAAGCTGCACTTAAGCCCAATTTATACTCCTGCGTAAAGTGCTCTACGTAGGTTACGACGTCACTGGCAAACTATAAATACGTCGTATCTTAACACACACAGCACATGTTTAGACTCTAAATGGCCAATTTCTCGCCTCAAATTATCTTAAAACTGTGTTCCGTGACGCAGAAAAGTGAGAAACGGCCACTGTAGCCAAAAGCACAACAACCTTTGCGTTAGCGACCCCTACTGATCGAGCGCGTATCCGTCACCACGGCGCAGAAGTATGAAGGCTGGAGGGGTCTCCGTGGTTACGCAGTCGGAGGAGTATAATGTGGCCTTAAAGGTGAAGTAAGTAGTTTATAGTGACATCTAGAGGAGAGGCTGAAATTTACAACAAAGAACTGCTCCTCTGCTCACCCCCTCCCTTCCCTGAGCGATACGGTATCCTCAGCCGGTCAAATGTCGTCCTCGTCAAAACAACGAGGTCTTTTAGGTTATCGTTTTTTTGACGTAACTGGCAACCCATGGTTGCTCGGCAGCTGAGACTCTACTGACTGCAATGATTGGTAGACGACACATTTTTTTGAAATCTCGAGTTTCCAAAAAATATGAAAAAAAGCAATTTGAAAAAAAAAATGTTTTCCATAATTTTATGGAAACTCGAAATCTCGACTTTCCAAAATATATGAAACAAAAAGAAATTGAAAAACATTTTTTTTTCCACACACTTGCTGCAGATGCACGTAACACGGGTGCATTCAAGGTGTTTTTCCAGCATAGGAATTTACATACACGTCGCGGCATGCTGCGCATTAATCGATTTTCTTCGATTATAATGTGTTTAGTATCGTGAGAAGCCAAAATCAAAATCATGAATAAAATTCAATTAATCGTCCAGCCTTAGTTTAGACCCCCCTCAAATTTTGCCTTTGAGGCTTTCAGGGGGTCTCGAGTGTTAATCAGGGGGGTCTAACCCCCCCAGACCCCCCTGTATTTCGCACAGTGACTGTACCATTCCAAACTGTACCGTACCGTACTGTACCAAACCAAACCAAACCAAACCACGGATGGAAACGCATCTTACCTTATGCAACTACATTCCAACAAATGTGAGCAATCCCTTTATTGGAAATGATTACGTTCAATACAACAGATCACGTTTCCGTCGCGTCAAGAACTCAGACATCGGGGAACACTTTGGATTTGAGCGAGTGTTTGGCTGATAGCCACGGGGCTGCCTGCACCGCTTCACACAGAGCCAGACTGACGGACTTCCCTCTGGACATTCCCGCTACCACAGGTGGAAGGTTGGGCACGGAGAGGGGGAAGGTTGTCCGTTCTTCGCCTACTTTTTTCCAGGAAGGCACGAAGAGGATCTGGGGAACGAGGCTGTACAGCTGGAAGAGGAACACGGCCACCGCGTGAACGCAGGCCGGAGGGTCGAGGCTGGGGGTGAAAAGCAAGAGAGCGTGGATGGCGTGGATGGGCAGACACAGCAGGACTAAAAGGGAGATGGACAGCGCCAGGGTGCGGACCTGGCAGGAATCTTGTTTTGAAGGGTCCATTTGACCGGGTGTCTTCCTGTGCTTCATGCAGAGCACGCTGAGGTAAACCGCCGACAGACAAAGCAACGGCAGCATAAAAGCCATCGTCCCGTGAACATAGACGAGAAACGTGGGCGTGAGAACGGTGTCGGGAGAACACACCACCCAGTGGCTGCTGTGGATCTCGGCGTAGGTGAAGTTCTGCATGTCCTCCACGTAAAACTTGGACAGGAAGCCTCCGTACGGAAGGTGCTTCCCGATGATCTCGCGGTCGTGGTGGTACCGCGGCGGGAGCGTGGCAGGGCCGAGGAGCGGCGAGGAAGTCGTCCAGTTGCCGTCCAGCTCCAGGCCCGTCGTGCTCGGACCGATGCCGCCGTTTTTGCGACCGCCGAGGACATCGGGGCTGAAGAACTGCGCGAAGGACGACAGAACAGAGGCCACCCAGCACAGCAGGACCACACCCAGAGCTCGACGACGGGTCACCATGGACGAGTACCTGCCACCCAAAGACAGGACGCATGTGGATATATTTGAAACAAGGCTACACTGATGGGAAAAACTCTTCAGGCTGCTGGTTGTTAAAGGGATAGTTCGGAATTTTGGTCATAAGACCTATTTTCCAACTCGGCCGGTGTGATGGAGACGTCTGGAGACGTTTTCAAGAAATGTCATTTCGCTGGTGCTATGGCTAGCGCAAGTCAATGGTATCAGCTAGCATGGCATTAGAAACACTCATACAGACTCCACAGTGCAAATCAATTGTAACGGCAGACTATCGATGTACATATCTGTGTTGATAGAATGTTTGAAATAAAACCAACATTGCAATTTGAAGGATTTATGTCTCATACTTCCTGTTAGGCCAGGGGTTCTCATGGTGTTGATACCTGAGGGCCAATTTAGGAACCAACCTTCGACATAGTATAGTATGACGTTTTTGTCAAATTTTGGACCAAACTATTTTTTTCAAAAAATTGGCACATTTTGGACAACGTAGTATAGTATGTTGGTTTTGTCAAATTTCGGACGCCATAGTTATTACAAATGGAATTTCTTTCAATTTTTTTCTCTTTTTTTTCCCTTTGGCGGCCCTCAGTCCAATGTTGGGTTCCTAAATTGGCCCTCAGGTATCAAAACTTTGAGAACCCCTGTATTCTATGAACTGGATAGATCTCCGCCCCTTTTAGCTCTTTTAGCGCGTACATGAACAGCGAAAGGCAGGACGGGAGTACGCTAACGACGTTGCGCTAGCGGATTTCATGAACACCGACGTCGGCTTTAAACCGTGGATTTGTAAATAAATGCAAAACCAACGTTAGTGAAGTGAAGACAGTAATCTGAAAAGTACAATGACGTAGTTAAAGATTAAAAACGATCAATAAAAATGGGTTATATTTATGTTTATTTTTAATTTGTGTGGTTTCGTGTTTGCTGTTTCATTTGATCTGATAGTGCACTATTGTTTAAATAAAGTTTGCGGTTTGATTATATCTGCGAATTTAATTATTTTTTTACAGTGTAATATTGCCTTCGCTATAGTCCGAGTAGTTTTATATTAAGATATTGAAGTCGTACTCTTCCACTGAAAGACAGGATTTGTGGTTCGCTGTCAATCACAAACGTAAAAGCCTTGAGCCTATTGATATTTACTCAGCCGCCTCTCAGACGCACATATAAAGAAACTGAACAAACAGCCTGTTTAATGTACTGGTGTTCCATATAATGGCACATCTTGACATGTTTACTGTTTTTTTTCCCTTTCCTTTTTATTGATTTTTTTCATTACTGCTAAAAGCACACTTGAGAGCGTTGGTCGACTGTTGCCACCCACACTTCGCCTCCCCACCACACTCTGTATAAGACAGTATTAAAGTGCTGTATGCAATTGAAATTGCATGGAAAAAAACACATTTTCTCACCTTATATAAGCAACTGATATTTGTGCTGTTCCAGTTTTTGTTTGTTATTTGGAACTTTAAATCAGATTGAGGATTGAACTTGCTAATTTCACAGTATAGTATGACGTTTTTGTAAAATTTTGGACCAAATTTTTTTTTTTATTCTTTTTTCAAATTTGGGACGGCATATATGTCATTTTTGTCAAATTTTGGACCGAATTTTTCTTTAAAAAAAAATGGACAAATTTGGAACGGCATAGTATTGTACAACGTTTTTGTCAAATTTTGGACCAACATTTTTTTACCCAAAAATTGTAAAATTTTGAACGACATAGTATAGTATGACGTTATTGTCAAATTTTGGACCAAATTGTTTTTTGGGGGAAAAAAATGTCAAATTTGGGACGACATTGTATTGTACAACGTTTTTTGTCAAATTTTGGACCAAAAACTTTTTTCCCCCAAAATTGTAAAATTTTGAACAACATAGTAGAGTATGATGTTTTTTGCAAATTTTGGACCAAAATTTTTTTTTCAAAATTTTTTTCACATTTTGGACAACGTAGTATAGTATGTCGGTTTTGTCAAATTTTGGACGCCATAGTTATTACAAATGGGATTTCTTTCAGTTTTTTTTCTTTTTTTTCCCCTTTGGCGGCCCTCAGTCCAATGTTGGGTTCCTAAATTGGCCCTCAGGTATCAAAACTCTGAGAACCCCTGCTTTTAAAGTAAAAATCAACCTTTTCTCTCCAGACTCACCTGTTTGCTAGGCGACAGCGCAGGTGGGCGTCCAGTACGATCAGTGTAAGCAGGAACATGGTAAACTGCCTGACCAGCAGGGGGAAGCACACCAAGGTAATGCAGGTGTACAGACACTGGGGGGTCCTCAGGTTGACCAACACGGTCACCGGGACTTTCAGTGCACCCCCCACTGCGCCCACCCAGCCCAGGCACAGCTGCAGACAGCAGGAGACGCTGCCCGGTCCACTTCCGCCGCTCCGGGTTCCCTCGCTCTGGTTTTGTGCCACGGCGCTGGCGCCGCCGCCGCCGACCGCCAAGCACAACCTGACGCTCACCACGATCACAGCCACAGCGAGGATGCACTGACACAGGGAGTACAGCCACATCAGGTCCATGTCTGCAGCAGATGTGTGCACAAAAACACAGATAATGAAAGAAAAAGGAAAGAAAAAAATATTGATGCTTATGCAAATCAGGTCTGATTCACAGCCACTCAATTCACTGACATTTACTTAATGGCTCTTTCAGCTTAGCGGCGTCGTTTGGGATTTACCAGCCACATTGATTAATGTGATTCAAATCTTATTCATTAAACGTGACATTTGACAGCCTCGCGTTCACAAACGACGAGTGCGTTGCACCTGCAACGCAACTGTCACCGCTGCACAAATAAAAATGTCATATTTGTGGGAGATAAGTACTTGTTTGTAACATTTACTGTTACATCTTTTCGAGTTTCAAGTTTTTTTATTTGCCATTTATGCGTAAAGGCACATTGGAAATATTTTGCTGGTTCTACGAGTCAGTTTTTTTTTTTGTTTTTTTTGTTTTTCTTTTCTTTTCTAATAAACAAATATCTACATAATAATGTAAATCAACAGAGGCACCCGGAACAAGGTAATAAAAATGGTTTATAAATAAAATATTAAGTTAAATAATCACATCTGACAACTATGTAAAAACTGTGAAAAAGCTTTGGTAAATAAATTCTAAGTAAGTAATTCTAAATAAACTACAGCAATCCAAACTTTTTCTTTTCTTTTTTTTTTTTAGTTAATTACTCTTCGGGGCCCTCTACTGGTCACAGGGCCCTAAGCAGGCAGCTTATTTCGCTTATGCCTTGGGCCGGCCCTGATAATAATTATAGAATTTGATGCATGTGTTAACACGTGTAATTAATATGAATTAATGTCAAATTTGATCTCTCATGATCAGCTTTAAACGATGTAAATTAGGTCAAAGTGACACAATTCTGATTTAATAAGTCCCACTTCTGTGTTTACGCAGCGTTGACATCACATCACTGGTGACTGGTGCAGCACCAGCGGTCATTTGGATAAACAGACTTTTGAGGTTAAAGCAGACTTAGACCGGAAGTTCCAATTAACGTAACGTTTTTTTAGTGTGTATCTGCGTCATTACCTTGTTTACGAAGCCCTGAAGGTTCTAAACAAACAGTTCAGCCACTGCTGAGAACGCTGTGTTTTATTGTAATCTCGGGCTCAGCGAGATCTCTGAAAAAACCCGGTCCGGTTACGTAAAACAGCGGTTCTCCTGAACAGCAGATCGTCCTGCTCCGGGTACTAGTCCTGGTACATCCGGTTGCGTACATTGAACCGCAGAAGAAGAATAACGTCCGTTGTGGAGGTGTTTCACGAGCGACAGTGTCTTCTGACTCTGGGTCAAAGGTCGTCAAAGGGACTGCGGCGGGGAGTCGTGAAAGAAGAAGCTATTTTTAAACACTGTTAAAACAATGTTTTGATAATGAGGAGCAGTGCATCCACCGTTCCAGAGGGGGGAGCTGCACTTCTGAGAGAGCGGGTGTGCTGAATGTGTCACTTCCGGGTTACTGGCCAATCACAACACAGTCTGTCTTCTGGCGGTTAGGGTTGAGTCTGAAATATCGCGGCTGGGAAACAGCGTCAGAAAAGAGAGATTTCTATCGGCTCGTTTACAGCAACTAGGAGGTTTTTGAGCATAAAAACAAGTTGATGTATGTAAGTAGACCTCCATAACTAACATATATGTGCAACAGGACCACTCTATGTGAGCTTTTTATTAAAAAAACTGTGATGCAGGCATGTGCCAGGAGCAGAGAGATGTCCGGTGACAAACCACATTATTCTGATAGCTCTTGGAGAGCTGTAAACGTGCCTGGCGAGAGTGAAAAGGTCAGCGCTGGAGACTCGACAGAGCGTCTCCACGGAGAACGTGAGCACCACCACGCAAAACGCAATAGCAACAGCAACGCACACCGAGCTGGGTTTGACACTCTCTTCTGTTTTTTTTTTTCCATCCACCATACATTATCACACACACACACACACACACACACACACATCTCCTGGAAAACAACGGAGACATCACTGACCCTCTCCCCCCCCCCCCTCAGGTGAGTCGTTCCCAGCAAAAAACGATTGGCAGCTAATTTGAGCGTGTTCTCAAACAACACCCTCGCGTGCAGCGGCGAGATTTGCTGCAGCAAACATAAGCCACCTGTCCACCCCCCCCCCCTCCCGCGTAATTAGTCTGACCTTATCAGAACATCCGGCGGTTGGCGTCACTTTTTTTTCCCATAATAATTGCGGCTGGATGAAATAACCTCTCTCTCCGTAAACCGCGTCATAATCGCTTCTACACGGTCGTCTCCTGTCTCGCACACTCGAAGGGCTTCGGCCAAATTGATTTACTGGAGTAATTAATGGAGCCTAATCCACCTGATGTGAGTGTTCAGTTCATATCGGTTGCCACTTCCTCTCCGTGTGCAGAAACGGACAAAACCATTCACACCTACGTTCAATTTAGACCAGGGGTTCTCAAATTGTTGATACCTGAGGGCCAATTTAGGAACCCAACTTTGGACTGAGGGCCACCGAAGGAAAAAAAAAACAGAAAGAAATCCCATTATGTAATTTTAGCGTTAACATAATAACGCTTTATAATTTACTGGGTAATTACCCAGTATTTTGGCCATTGTTCTTACCTTCTAATTACAGGTTAATCTCCCATTTGTTGCGCAATACTGTTTCACCACCACCAGGTGCCACGCTGCAGTATTGGCTATCTTCCCTGTCAGATGTGGGCTTGTGTGTGGGTCTTTTCCACAGAGCCATTTTGGAAAAGCAATTTATTAAAACATTAAAAATGCAAAATTACAAATAAAATAATTGACATTTTGTCTGGTTATAAAGGATAAGAAAGCATGCAAAGTGTGTTATGTATGTAGATCATATATGTAAAACTGGAATTTGGAAAAAAGATTTTCAATGACGCTGTAACATGTTTAGTCACAATTATTTTTGACTAATATTGAAATCATGATTAATAGACACGATATTCATCGATTTCAAAACTTGAGTATTTATTGAACCACCAAAACTCAACTTTAAATATATTTATAAAGAACAGCCAGAAATTACAGAGCCCCCGAAGTGACATGACGAAAAAAAAATGACTTTTTTTTTTTTTTTTTTTTAAATCTCGAGTTTCAGTCGAGATCTCGAGTTTCCTAAAACATATGAAAAAGTTTTTTTTTTGAAAGAAATATTTTTTTTCCCATCATTTTTTTGGAAACTTGAGATCTCGACTTTCCAAAAAAAATATGAAAAAACATTTTTTTTTAAAAGAAAAAAAAATTACATCATTTTATATATATATAAATATATTTTTTTAAAATTTGAATTTTTTTTTTCCACACACGTCACACCACCGCGCCATGCAGCGCATTAATCGTTTTTCTTCGATTATAATGTTTATTATGATCGTCAGAAGCCAAAATCAAAATCATGAATAAAATTCAATTAATCGTTCAGCCCTAGTTTAGACCCCCCCTCAAATTTTGCCTTTGGGGCTTTCAGGGGGTCTCGAGTGTAAATCGGGGGGAGGGGTCTAACCCCCCCCCAGACCCCCCTCTATTTCGCACAGTGATTGTCTACCACTTTATCCTCACTTTGACTTCACCAGACCTCCTGGTTCTGAGGGACTCTGGGTCGGGCGGCCTTGATCTTGCAAGGATGTTTTTCCGCTAACAGACAGTAGGGGGAGTAGAGACGGCCCCCAATCCCCCCTCACAACAAGACATTTCACCATCACAATGACTCCAGAGCTGTTAAATTAGGGTAAAAGTCCTGCATATTTCTGTTTTAACCAAGAAAACATCATGGAGTCAATTACCTGTGGTGATGCCCTGCGACGACCCGCCGAGTTTGTACAAAGCTTTATAATCTGCGGTCCGTTTGACTCCGGGATCTCTTTCTCTGCCGCTCAGCCCCCCTCTGAACCATCTGGCCCTCACTGACAGAGTTAAACCCGATTCATAGACCCAACACTTATCCACCCGCCCTTCTATCAGCCATCTCTGCAAACATATCAATTGTGTCAATGTTGGAGCACGGCTGCCCTTTCCACCGCTTATGTGCAAAGGGCAACACTCTGCCATACCAGTGGGGACATGTAAATAAGGAACACACATATGCACCTACATGAACATGAACCATGTGTCCATTTTCTCTCAATTCCAATGAAAAAGACAATAATAGACAATAAAAAAGGTAGCTCTTTCTTTATGGAGTGGACGTGAATTGTAGGTAATAAAAGACGAATGGAGATTTTACAGTCATATCTGACACAAAATATAACATTTTCAATAATATTCAGGTCTGGAGACTGAGATGGTCATTCCAGAACGTTGTATTTGTTCCTCTGCATGAATGAATTAGTAGATTTTTGAGCAGTGTTTAGGGTCGTTGTCTTCACATTTGTCACCGATTCCTGGACATTGTTCTCCAGAATCTGTCTGATATTGAGTGGAATCCATGCGACCCTCAACTTTAACAAGATCCCCAGTCCCTGCACTGACCACACACAGCCCCCACAGCATGATGATGGAACCGCCGCCAAATTTCACTGTAGGTAGCAAGTGTTTTTCTTGGAATGCTGTGTTCGTTTTCCACCGTGCATAACGCCACTTGTTTTGCCCGAATAACTCTAATTTTAGTTTCATCAGTCCAAAATGAAGCTGGCTTGCCCAAATGTGCTTTAGCATGCCTCAGAGAAAAGGCTTTTTCTGCATGACTCTTCCATACAGCATCTCCTTGTGTAAAGTGATTTGACTGACGTGGAGAATTGCCTGAAAATTCTCCCATTGACTCTCACGTTAAAAAAGTTTTTTTTTTTAGAAAAACATACCCTCCAATGCATTTTCAATGAGGATTTATGGGCACGTACGTTAGCTTGTTTGCTAACATTGTTGTTAATTGTTGATTAAACTTCACGCAAATCTGACAATCGGACTGTTTCGTGTAAGAAAGTGTTCTAAGGTGCATTTAGCAACACGTCTAAAGATCCAATTCTGCACTTTCCTTTACACTTAATGAAAAGGTTCGACTGCACTATCGCGTCATATGTTTGTTGTCTGTATCTGGTAAAGGTTGTGAAAGCTCTTGATCCTTGGTCAGTTAATAAATACTTAACTTAATATGCTGCCCCTGTCTTTATGTGGTTTCTGGACACATCTTGTGTCCTGTTTAGTTATGTTACATCATACATTTCCAGCCTGAAACAGCGCGACTGACGAGAGCGTCAGTGAGGAGAGATTTATATCGGCTCGTTTCCAGCAATTAGGAGGTTTTTTGAGCATAAAAACAGGTTAATGTATGTAAGTAGACCTCCATAACTCACATATATGCGCTACAGGACCACTCTATGGGAGCTTTAACATTGCCGATAATGTTGTGACTTCGAGACCCAATATTTTCTTAGATGGTACATGGGTCAATGATCATGATCAATAAATTAATATTGTTAATCTTATGTGTTGTTGGGATGGGTGGTGGATTGGTGAGGGGTGCATTGATTTGAATGAAAGGTGATATATATATATATAAACAAAGTCTAACTGATTGATTTATAGATTGATACAGATCTGAAATGTTATCTGAGAGACTGACAACTGATTTGATGCTACTGCTCTAAAAAAAAAAAATGGAATGAAAAATGATTGTGTGCTTTATACGATTTCTTTTCTGGTATTGTTTTTTTTTTTTGTTTTTTTTACATGTAAATGAGATTCATCGTATCGTAGGGACCTGGAAAAATGTGCCAAAAGCAAAAAAGAGCAGTCAAGCATATCATTCAGTCTGTGAATCAATCTTCCGCTGTCTCCCAGAAGGACCAAGGTTCATGCTCCAGGCAGCAGAGGCTGACTGAGCCCAATCCGTTTTTTACAAACAAAACATGCCCACAATGCAAATGTATTTCAAAGATGTTTTGATTCTTTTTTTTGTATGAATTCATGTGCAGGGAAAGTAAATCTAATGTGTTTTTTAATGTGAACGATGGTGGACCAGCTCTGAATGCACAGTGTAGCTGTGCTAATCTTTGGCGCTTTTCCATTATACCATTGGTTCTCAAAGTGCGGCCCGCGGGCCAATGGCGGCCCGCAGAGACATTTCTGGCGGCCCCGCAATGAATTACGGTTGATAGTTTTAATCCAGGAGCTACGAAGCTTGTTAAATGTTTATTGGACATTACTGGATACAGACCAATAAGTGTAAACTGTACAACTGTATTTACTTTGTCATCAAATTTTGGATGACATAGTGACACAGTATAGTATGACGTTTTTGTCAAATTTTGGCATTTAAATTTTTTCCCAAAAATGTGGGACGGCATATATGTAATTTTTGTCAAATTTTGGACCAAATTTTTTTGGGGGAAAAAAGAGTCAAATTTGGGATGACAGTATTGTACAACGTTTCTGTGAAATTTTGGACCAAAATTTTTTTTGAAAAAAATGTGTCAAATTTGGGACGACATAGTATTGTACAACGTTTTTGTGAAATTTTGGACCAAAAACTGTTTTCTCCCAAAAATTGTAAAATTTTGAACGACATAGTATAGTATGACGTTTTTGTCAAATTATTGAACAAAATTTTTTTTCCCCAAAAAAATTGTCACATTTCGGACACCGTAGTATAGTATGTCGGTTTTGTCAAATTTTGGACGCCATAGTTTCTTACAAATGGGATTTCTTTCAGTTTTTTTTTCTTTTTTTTCCCTTTGGCGGCCCTCAATCCAATGTTGGGTTCCTAAATTGGCCCTCAGGTATCAACACTTTGAGAACCCCTGCGTTATACAGTTAAAGCACTGCTCGGCTCTCCTCGGTTTGGTGTCAGTACAGGGCCGGCCCAAGGCATAAATGAACTAAGCCGCTGCTTAGGGCCCTGTGACCACTAGAGGGCCCCCAAGAGCAATTAACTAAAAAAAAGAAAAAAAGTTTGAATTGCTGTAGTTTATTTAGAGTTTTTCTCCCCATTTTTACCAAAGCTTTTTCACAGTTTTTACATAGTTGTCAGATGTGATTATTTAACTTGATATTTTATTTATAAACCATTTTTATTACCTTATTCCGGGTGCCTCTGTTGATTTACATTATTATTTAAGTATTTGTTTGGTATTAATTTGTTTATTTTAGTTAATGCTGTATTTTTTACATACAAAAATCAAATATTTGTATTACAGGAGTGTATTTTGAATCCCCCCCCAAAGATTGTGCACATTTTTAGATTTTCAGACCATAATATCTTAATATTTTATTTATAAACCGTTTGGTTTTATGTATTGATTCTTTGTGTCGCCAGTAGGGGGAGTTGCTGATTTAGCCAAATATTATAATAATAATAATAATAATATCTATCTATCTATCTATCTATCTATCTATCTATCTATCTATCTATCTATCTATCTATCTATCTATCTATCTATCTATCTATCTATCTATCTATCTATCTATCTATCTATCTATCTATCTATCTATCTATCTATCTATCTATCTATCTATCTATCTATCTATCTATCTATCTATCTATCTATCTATCTATCTTCTCTTTAAAATCGTCATCGCTTCAGTGTCACCGACTGGTCACCGGTGAGAAAAACAACGCTCTGTTATCGCGTGAAGAAACGAGATCTGCCCGTTTTAACACGGGTGGGAAACCCCGTTCCACCCTCTTCCCTTCGCTGTCCACAAGCAAGGTAAAGCGCTGCCTTTCTCCTCTTTATCATTTCACCTTAAATTGCTCCTAAACGTTAGAGTTTTGCCCCCGAAACGTGCTCCGTTGCTATATAATGCCTAATTTGTTAAAACGGCAGGTCTTTGAGTGCGGCCATTAGACGCGTTTAGTGGGTTTTTAGTTGGTTTTATTTGAGTGCTGGTCTCACATCATCCGGCTCGGTTATGGCTGCCCCCATGCTACCGCGTTGGGGCCTACTAGCCAAGATGCTAACTGTAGCGACGTTGCTTTGCATTTCGAGTCAACGAGGAGATTAAATGTTCATTCTGGTGGATTCGATCGTGACTAAAGTTTAACGGAACGTTGTTGAGTGTTGGAGAACGGTTTTGACGGAGTTTGGCGCTTAGCCTCCTCCTGTCATTAGCCGACATGCTTGCTAGTAGCGAAGCTAACACCGGCTAAAAGCATGCAAGCGAGATCGTGGTGTACAAATTGCGTGCTGTTACTCGATCATTATATTTAATTTAAGTTTAACTGAAGGCTAACTGGTCAGTCATGTAGACGGATCACTGTCTGAGATGCTAATCGCTACTGTTTAGGGTAAACCTGCCCTTCGCCTTCGGTCCACGGTAGTCTTTATGAAGCACACTTATCTTTAATCAAGTGCTATGTACTGGAGTATACACATGTCTGGTCAGTTATCCTCGCATGTGCCAGTAAATGAATATTAACTATGTATTATTTTATCAAACACTGAAGTGCTCTGGACTTGGACTATGCACATGTCTGTGTTGATGATCAGTCATCCTCGCACGTGCCAGTAAATTAATATAAACTGTGTTTTATTATTATTTTTTAATCAGATGCCAAGCGTCACGGTGAAAGACGTCAACCAGCAGGAGTTTGTCCGTGCCCTGGCCGCCTTCCTGAAGAAGTGAGTATTTTTTGATATCGCTGAGATTGCTCTCGTCATAATTCGTAATGAACTCCACGTTGTTTTTCTTAAACGTTTGTGTTAAATGCATGGACTTGTGTCGATGGAGTGGTTAACATGACCTGTTATGGAGTTTAATATTAATAGAATGCTTAACTTCCTGTCCTGGTTGTGTTAAGAATAGATTTACTGCCTATTTGTTAGAAATTGCATGGGTATTGTATGAATGTTGTTGATTACAATACCAGGCATGTCTCAGGAAGGCAAGTTCACACTGCTGAAGGTGAAAACAAATGGAGCAAAAAGTACTGTAGTGTGTGTGTTTATAGAGCCATGTGTAAATGGAACCCCATTCCTGGACAGATCATTCAACAAGTTAGCTAAAATGTATTCAAAATATTACTTTAAAACATCTCCTTGCTGAGCAGCTCTCTGCATTTGCTTAAATTTAAAGGAGGCTACCACTTCCATTAAGATATATAATCTTTCAGGGTTTTTGGCGTTTGTGTTTGTTTATTTGACCATCATTGATGTTTATATACACTACACACATAAAGTTAGGAATATTCAATAAGAATATCCCTATGAAAAGTTCATGCTACAGTGATATTCTGCCACGAAAGCAGGACATTTAAGTAGAACGATGCAATGGTAATTTCTTTATCACAAACAAGTGCTAACAACAATACCACAACAAAAGATGTCAATAACTTGGATCAATTTTGAAGTGTCGTCTTGGTCTCATGATGTCAAAATTTGTTAGTCATTATGAATACAAATTGTCATTGAACCAGAACTTTGTGATACAATACATAGTTATTCCATACTGAATGATTGGACATGTGCGTTCACAAGTTTAGAGAAGTTTAATTTAAGTTCACCTTTAAGGGTTAGAGTGCATTCTGAAATTGAATCCAAAAACCAAACATGTACGTTTACCCCTACATTCTGTGAATAACATAAGTCCTGTGTTGTGTTTTTGGTTGTTGTGGTGTTTTTTGTTTTATCACTGCTCTGTAATAGTGATGGTTGTATCATTTAATTATTCAATGCAATGTATAGATGCACACGTGCTGTGTGGACTCCAGGAAGAATAGCTTTGATTATGGCCCCAGTGAATGGAGATCCCAATAAATCAAATCATCATGCCAGTATCTGGTCTTGTGTCACAGGTCAGGAAAGCTGAAGGTGCCTGATTGGGTGGACCTCGTCAAGCTGGGTAAGCACAAGGAGCTGGCCCCCAGTGATGAGAACTGGTTCTACATCAGAGCTGGTAAGTGTCAATATTTTAGTTCATTTTCACATCATGTGTGCACACGTGTATGACGGTCAGATTGTGTATTGGTAATAATTAGGGCTGCAACTGTACAGTTTTCCCACGGTTCTGTATGCATAACGGTTTTGGGGCCATGGTAACGGTACGGTTTCGATATCTTAATATAAAACTACTCTGACTAGCAAAGGCAATACTGCACTGTAAAAAATAATAAAAATCACAGACATCAAACTGCAAACTTTGATGCCGCTTGCGCGGATTGGTGCTGTGGAGCGAGTGTCTGTCAAATATCCAACTTCACTTGGATATGGGTGCGCTGTATTTTAATACATTTCGACTGAAACATACCGAAATACCCTTTATATAATAATATATTTAATAATGGAAGTTTATGAATCGATTCAGAATCGTGGATGATTAGAATCGCGATTCTTATGTGAGTTCCCCCCCACCCCTAGCGTTGAACTATGTAGCAAATCAAAATTGTGGCATCTCCATTGTTTTGTTTGCTGAAGTCGACGAGGCCTGTCTCTGAGACTTGTGTTGCGTAATTACTTGTGTTGAAGTGGATGAGACTAATCCCTGAAGATGTTACATTCCCAAATGATTGTCTTGGTGCTTAAACGTATAATTGAATGTGTGATGAAGCTCCAAAGGCTTGGTGATGTATATTTTCTAATCTAATATTTAAGCATGATTTCATTGCTCATGAAATCTTAAATAGCACTTAATGTACTGATGTCGCCGGAACCACAAACCCACCTATCCAGTCATCTGTACAGTGAAGGCAAGAAACTAAGTGCACACTCTTTTCTGCCCCCATCAGCATCCACAGTCCGTCACCTGTACCTCCGTGGAGGTGCTGGTGTTGGCTCCATGACCAAGATCTATGGGTCTCGCCAGAGGAACGGTGTGTGCCCTTCTCACTTCAGCGTAGGCTCCAAGAACGTGGCTCGTAAGGTGCTGCAGGCCCTTGAGCTGCTGAAGATGGTCGAGAAGGATCCCCAGGGGTAAGCATATACATTGTTGTACATGCTTGAAAGCTTGACAATTAGCTAAAGCTTTATAACAAGTGCACACTATTGGCATTCGTTTAGCATTAAGACATAGTGAAATCATCATTTATAACGCATGAATACTCATTAGAATGTAGTTTCTAAACACAGTTATGAATGTTTTTACTCGTGTGCTGAAGTGTTGGCATGTACTGAGCGACTGCTGGACACACAGAGGTGTGTATTAATGAGTATTCATGCGTTATAAATGATTCATTAAATATATATTGATGCTTAACTGATGCTAATAGTGTGTACTTATTATAAAGTGTTATTGCTAATTAGAATGGAAATATGCTCCCAAAACTACGCATTGACTCGATGAGATCTACATGTACATTTTTAACCTGAACCTTTGCTTGAATATGAATTTCCTTGTCAAAGTGTCAGTAGTACATGCGTGGTGTTTGTTTGGCAGCATGATGGTGGAAGAAAATATGGAATGGTACTAATTTCACATTGTGTGGCAACAATATTTTTTTTTTTTACCAGCAACTACTTAAAACTGATGTGTAACCTTTAAAATGGAATTAAATATCCAATACATTTCAAACCATTGTAAAATAAGTTCGCACGGCAAACATCAATGTGCTTGATCACTGTGGTGTTGCTCGACAGTGCCCCTTTACACATGGACCACATACCAATGTTTGATTTTTTTTTTTTCTATTCACAAAGACCAAATGAGGCAGAATCTAAATAAAAAAATTGCAGCTTTCAGTGTTAACGTTTGCTTTGGGTTTATCACTAACCATGTGTAGCAAGCAGGGTTTATGTTAGCCAGTATATGCTGGTTGTCAAATAAATTTGGCCAGCATTCGTTTATTTTTCGTTTCTAATCAGATTTGCCTGCTCGGTTTAGTTTGTGCAATGTTTGTTTTTCCAGAATTCAATGAAAACGTGTTAAATCTTAAGTTTTGTGCGTTTTTATAAATATTTTCTAACGTAAACTCTGTTACCAAGTCGACGATTAGCAGATGTTAACACTGAAAAAAAAAAACCCAGAACTACCTGGATTTTTTAAAAATAAAGATCTTAAGATGAGTTAATTTTTAAGAAATGTGCACACGTTGAATCCATCTCCAATGTCTGAATGTGATTGTCTTGTAATTTCTCTGCCCACTGTTGTCATGAGCGTGTTGCAGTGCGAAGGGGGCAGAATTTAACACGTGCCAATGTATTTTGAGATAATGGAGGAAGGGCAATCTACATTTAGCACACTTTAAGCCATATTTGTGATGTGTATATTGCACCTATTGATTGTTAGGACTACATTTTTGAAATATTGTGCATCTGTACTGAAGACTCATTTTTGCAGCAGTGGGGTTGTTCATTTTCAGAAACCAATGGTAAACAGGCTTGTTGGTAAAATGCAGTTTTACTACGAAATTTAAATGCGTACAGTTTTGATGTGCCATGAAAATGTAATCGCTCCTATTTAATTGGCTGCCTCAAATTGCCAGGTAAATGGCAATCATTTCGAACTATTTATTTCATGTTTGATAATTGTATGGGTGGATTTCCGTGTTGCATAAAGAAGTAGTTATTGAAGCATTAAGCATTTTATGTATTGGTTTTCGACCGTATAATGTTGTTGATTTTTTTTTTGTGTTCCGTTATTTTTTTCCCTGTTCATTTTTGTTCACCTTTTCTCGCAGTGGTCGCAGACTAACCTCCCAGGGAACCAGAGACCTGGATAGAATTGCCGGACAGGTGAGAAATCCTCCTCCCTTTGTGTTTGCATACACACAACTGAACTGAGTGTAGATGGCAAATCCGCCCAGTGACCAACTATTCCAATAGTCCGACTTCATTAGTAATTGTTACGTCTTTTTCCGACCTTTTATGCCTGAAGCTTAAGTGTTACAAAAACCTGGATCTTTCTTCAAATACAAGTGCTAAGAATTTTTTTTGTTGGAAGGTTTTTACTCCTTAATTTATACTCCTGCGTAAAGTGCTCTGCGTAGGTCACAGTGCGCACCGAGTGTCCACAGTGGCGGAGCTGATAACTTCCGACAACGTCGCCAAACTTTAAATACGTCATATCTTAATACACAAACCGCACGTTTAGACTCTAAATGGCCAATTTCTCGCCTCAAATGATCTTAAAACTGCGTTCCGTGACACAGAAAAGTGAGAAACGGCCACTCTTTCAACAGTCGTTCTCTTTCGGACGCCATTGCTCACTGTAGCCAAAAGCACAACAACCTTGCGCAGCGACCCCTTATGATCGGGCAGGAAATTGCAGCGCGTATCCGTCACCGCGACGCAGAAGAATGAAGGCTCGAGGGGTCTCCGTGGTTACGCAGTCGGAGAAGTATAATGTGGCCTTTAGTCGGAAATGTTACTTCCTGATGGCCCTAAAAGCACCATTTGGCACATACTTCACAGTGACTCGTATGAATCAGCCTTTGACATGGAATGCATGAGATATTTCTGTGGGTTAGATGGAGTGATGTGCCATTTGCCGAACCTGCACCTCTATTTTGTCAAAGTGATACAAAAAAATGACAAGTGGACATTCCAAGGCTTTAAATCCTGATTGGCCTTTAGTTTAAGTTGCTAGTATTAAAATCTCTAAGTTCAGGCTCCCCAGCAGATGAATGAATGTCAACAACAACCTCATGCTGGACAGGCAAAGGTCAGTTACAGTGACCGACTGATGTACTGCTATTATATGCGAAGTTCCCCCTGATGCTGTCGGGGTGTTTCGCTTAAGCGCGCTTGATCACATAAATATCGTCTCTCTGCTTTCATGTTTGGGCTGTAAACAGGACCAATGTCCTTTCAGCAGGCTGATTTAACACGGGAGAGTTTTGTCTCTGAAGGAGAGTCGCAGCGCTGGCTAATCCAAGGGTAAATGGGGGGGGGGGGCGAACACGAGGAGGGAATTTTATGCTTGGCGAAACTGCCGTATGCCACCGGTTTTGTCCTTGTTTACCCATGCTAATGAGCAGTATGCAGATGAGCGGACCTGTGCCGGCCCCTGCCTGCTGCACAAATCTGGCACAGAGAACGTTGGTGCGAGTCCACTTACCACCTCACGCGTCGTCCCTCGTGTGTTTCTGGTGTTTATGCCGTGTTTACAGCACTCGGACCTGGTATTAACATCTGTCTTTTGTGATCCACAGCCTGGTTGTTAATGAAAACGGAATGACTTCTTTAGTGATATATATTTACGTCGTGTAATGCCTTGAAACTATCGCTGGTGAAGACGTGAGCCGAGGTGGTCTTTCGTTGACAAATTTGTCTTCAAATCCACCTCTGAATGCGTTTTCTTTGATCCGAGGACTGGTTCAGGAAATATTAAGGCTGTTCAGACCTGAACTTGTCAGTGATCGGATCACTGAGGACGGATGTTGTTAAATGCCAGGTCTGAACGTGGTCAATATAGATCTTCTAGAGCACTTTTGAAAAACTTTTTTTCACTGAAGTCCCCATGAAATTGCGTTTTGATGGCATCTCCGTTGCACGTTTTCCTATTAAAACACAATACTGTGCTGCGTTATAGTGTGAGGTGAAGTTTAATTGGATGCCGATTCAATAAAATACCCTTAAATAGTTGTTTGCACAAGCCACAATCAAAGCATTAAAATACAATTTTCTAGCAGCAATTGTTAGTAAAAGTAAAGTTTTTCACCTACAAACACCTAGGCTACGTTTACACTAGCACAAGTATTTTTTTAAAACAGACTTTCCCCTGCGTTTGTGCCTTTCGTTTACACACAAACGGCGACTTCGCCTCTGAAAACCATTCTTTCTAAAGAGATTTTGGGTGTGTTTTTGCATGAAAACGGAGAAAAACTCTGTCACTCATATGGTTGCGTCTATACATCGAGGGTCAGAGGTCAGTTTTGGCTCGTATGGCTTTCTCCTCCTTCCTACACTGCCGCCCACAGGCTTGGCGTAGTAATGACGACCCTCGACAGCAATATTTATGTGGGTTAAAAGAAACTGAAACTCTTTTTTGAAAACGATGATGTGTGCACAAAGTTATTTTGGAAAACGGGAGGCAAGATAAAATATCCGTTTATAAAAAATAACCAGCGAGTGTAAACGTTGCCCTGGTCTGTTTATGCTTCATGGTTTTTCCTCTTCTGTTTTCTCTACAGGTCTCAGCTGCCAGCAAGAAAGCCGTTGTCTAATAAATGTGTTTTTTGGAGAAAGTCAATACGCTGTGCTGCTTTGTTTGTATTTATTCTTTTTTACTTGTGTGAACCAGATGAATTTTCTGCTCTCATCAGTACTTGTCTGACATTTGGTGGGTCTGATTTATTTGGCCACCGATTCAGCTTTCAGACAATTTAATTGTCTGAAAAATAATCTTTTTTTAACTTTTGGATGAGTATAGTATGAAATTCAAATTTTGGACCTAAATTTTTGGGCAAATTTTTGGGCAAATTTTGGACGACAGTTTAGTATGATTTTTTTTATTTTTTTTTGTCAAATTTTGGACCAATTTTTTTTTTTCTAATTTTCTTTAAAGTTTTGGATGACATAGTATACTTTTACTTTTTTGTCCAATTTGGACAAAACATTTTTTCCAAGTTTTGGATGACATAGTATAGTATGATTTTTTGGTCAAATTTTGGACCAATTTTTTTTTTTCAAATTTTCTTTCAAGTTTTGGATGACAGTATACTTTGACGTTTTTGTCAAATTTGGACCAATTTTTTTTTCAAGTTTTGGATGACAGTATAGTCTGTTTTTTTTTTTGTCAAATTTTGGACCAACATTTTTGGGTCAAAATATTTCAGACAATTTAATTGGCAAAGAAGATAAATTGCAAAAGTGTAAATGTGAACCTGACGTTTGAACACTCGGTCCTTTGGCTTGGATCGGGATAAAATATAAGGGCGACTGTGTTAAATCGTTAGCTGAATTCTGGCCCTTGTTTTAAACGTCATTTAGTCTGAAATAATTGGCGAGTGTGTTTTACGTTCACATTTCCTTCTAACTGGCAAAAACACAACAATGTGCTCTTTATCAGGCTGTTTGAAAACCCTTCATTAGTGAGCCATGATATCCTCTCATCAAAGGTCTCTACTCCATAAGGTTTATACCTCCATGATTTTCATTTGCTATAATTGTACAGATTGATTTTTGCGGGTACCATGACGACGACTTGGAAAATTTTAGACGGAGCTGAACGCCATTTGCAGTTCAACAAATGTGGTTAAAAAAAAAAGGAAAAAAGAATGATGTCATGATTTAGCTCTTTCCTTCATGGCCACAGTGCCATCTAGAGATTGAAAAGACAAACTCTTAATGTGGTAAATGAGCCGTAATATGTTGACTGCTTATTGGACGAGCAACTTAAATGAAACTGATCATTTCATGAGGACGGGGAAATGGTTGGTAAGTGCACCAATTTCTTATTTAGAGACGCTTACATGGGGGAACGTGACTCGATGCTGCAGTGTGAGCCAGTAATTCTAAAAATGGATGATTGCCCAGTTTATATTCAAGGTTGTTTAATTTGATGGTGTATTACATGAAGGAAAAGCATTGCTCAACCCATGGTGTCCGTCTTTAATGTTGGCTGTGCTTCTGAATTCCTGCAGAGGGCGCCAAAGCCTATAGAATATATCAGGAAGGAGGGGTGGTAGGTGATTATCTTCGTGTTGCATTCACTGCCTTTTAAAAGCAGTGTGTTCAAAAATGGACAAAGGATACTTTGAAGTGATATAACTTTGGCATTGGGGTTATCAGCAGTGTTTCTGCAAAGCTGCCGTCGCACATTTTATTACGAAACATGCACTTCCTTAGAGGAATTAAAAACCAGCTGTAAAATATCAAATCTCTTAAGTTTTAATTCCTATTTTCCACATTTGGGTTCTTGTTTTTCCCCCCCCCCCAACTCCATCTGTGCCGAAGCCCCCGAGGCTGCAGAACTACAGGAGCAACCAAATGGGAATTATTGCAGCACTTTATTGCGTTCATGTATCCATGTTCCCCTTGAGAAAAATACAGATTGCTATTTTCTTGTGAATTATCTCGAATTATGTCCATATTTGAGGATCAACAACCAGAAGGCATTGTTTGCTGACGGAGCTGAGCTGTTGTTCACACTCAGCCTTCTCGCTCTCTCTGTGTGTGTGTGTTGTACTTTCGGCATACTGAGGACCAGTGAGGGTTTTTAACCAACATAGTGAGGTCATTTTTACAGAGCGAGGACATTTTGGCCGGTCCTCACTTTGTTTTCATTGAAATCCCTTCCTTAGGTTGCTATAACATGCTATACTCAATTTGTCAAAAAAAAAAATATATCACATTTTGGACGACATGGTATAGCAAGACATTTTTGTCAAATTTTGGACCACATTTTTTTTAACAAAGACTTTTTCAAATTTTGGATGACAGTATGGTTTGACGTTTTTGTCAAATTTTGGACCTAAAATTTTGGGTCCAATATTTTATTTTCAAATTTTGGACAACATACTATAGTATGATTTTTTTTTTTGTCAAATTCTGGACCAATTTTTTTTCAAGTTTTTCAATGACAGTATACTATCGTTTTTGTCAAATTTTGGACCAACATTTTTGGGTCAAAATATTTTTGTCAAATTTTGGATGACATAGTATAGTATGATGTTTTTTGTCAAATTTTGGACCAAAATTAAAAAAAAATTTGAAAAAGTTTTCCAGCCATTTTTGCTCTGGGGCTCCACCTGCAGACACTTTATGGTACTGCAACCAGTAGTACTTTGTACATGTCATTCATGAAGTAGATATTTGTAATTGTGTTGATTTGTAAAGTGGAAATGCTGGTCCTCACTTTGTCAGCAACCCAGTGCTCAGTATGCAGCAAGTACAAGTGTGTGTGTGTGTGTGTGTGTTTGTGTGTTTGCTATCATGTGTTCCAGCTTTCTGGACGGCGAGCACCGGCTTTGTTTGCCATCCTTTGTATCTGTGTGTGAACAGCACGCGCAGACGAACGCGCATCCGGACTAAACACACAGACTCCTCGCCTTTTTTTTTTTTTTTTTAAATACTGTCAGTCATCATAAACAATTATTGTGCACGTCTCTCAGGAAATATTAATCTCCAGTCTTTTGATCGTACACCCCCTCATTTTCTCTCACTCATCCCCTCCGTCTGTGCCTCATCCACCCACTCCCGGTTTTTGTCTTTCCTTTTCATTTGGAGACAGCTGTTCCCGATGAACACCTGAACCCCGTCGTCTCTGCTGCTCGTCCTCCCCTCCCTCTCTTCATCATCCCTTCTTTTCCTTTACCCTGTCATTTGGGTCGGAGAAGCGTAAAACGTGCCCTTGAGCGGCGAGAAAAAGAAATGTGCGGAATCCAAGGTCAACGCCAACTATGTTCCTTCATTTGCTGCTGCTGTTGGGTTGACCTTGCGTGTACGCGCTTCACTTAACATACAGTAGTACAGTCAGTACTGTGTCAAAGTTGACCTTTGATTTCAGGGCCGTTTCTAGCTGTTTGGGGGCCCTATGCGAGATACTATTTGGGGGGCCCCTATTTTTTTCAAACTGGAGGTAGAGATTCCTAACTTTTTCATATATTCTGTGATGATGCAGCAGGTAACAAGGTAGCATAACAAGGTAGCATAACATAACACAGTTTTAACCCACGATTCAAAAACAGTAAAAATAAATAACTAAACTTACTTCTATATAAATATAATGGATTATAATGGCATTTTTACCTGATTACCCCACAAACACTTACATGCTTTGCAAATATATGCATAATGAACGCATGCAATACATGCAAATAAAGACAGGTACTTTTAATACTCAAAAATATAATAAAATACGACTCTGAACTTGCAGTTTGGGGGCCCCCTGGTGGCTAAAGGGGCCCTATGCAGCTGCATAGTCCGCATAATAGCAAGAAACGGCTCTGTTTGATTTGTTGTTCTAGCTATATACAATAATGTCTGTAATATAAGGATTCATTCTGAATCTCTGCAGGAGAATACAAGCAGGAAAAATACACTCCTGTAATACAAAGATTTGAATTTTATATGTAAAAAAAAACCACAGCATTAAATAAAATAAACAAATACAGATCAAACAAATACTTAAAGATGCATTATGTAATAAATCTAAAGCAACTTAGCCATAAAATCCTCCTAATATGTCACAGAGACTCAGGAATAATGTTCATATAACAAACTGAACTCACCAACAACAACAGTACAGACAAAATATTTGCATTAAAAAAAAATTATTTTGCAGACTGCAAATCATGTTTATGTTTTGAAATCATGTTTTGGCGTCATGTGGCGCCACCTACCGCCGTCTACCGATCATTGCAGTCAGTAGAGTCTCAGTTGCCGAGCAACCACGGGTTGCCAGTTAGGTCAGAAAACGTGACCTAAAAGAACCTCGGTGTTTTGAATTTGAATGTAGTAACCGTTTTTGGCCACATTCTTACATATGGCGCCTTTAAAACAATAATGTAAATCAGCAGAGGCACTGTATGTTTAGATACATACAGTACATTCATTGATTCATAACTAGTCGTTATCGTAAGTTATCTCTTCACCCCACTGAGTGGAAGTGAAGTATTGTTTTTAGTGGCTCTGTCTGTCTGTTTGTGCGTTTTTCTGCACTTGCCAGTATGACCAACAGAGGTCGCCAGAGTCTTGTTGCGTGAATGGGGCGACGTCTGTACGAGGTACACTCCTGTAATACAAAGATTTGACTCTTATACGTAAAAAAGACGGGATTAAATAAAATAAACAAATACATATCAAACAAATACTTAAATAATAATGTAAATCAACAGAGGCACCCGGAACAAGGTAATAAAAATGGTTTATAAATAAAATATAAAGTTAAATAATCACATCTGACAACTATGCAAAAAACGGTGAAAAAGCTTTGGTAAAAATGGGGAGAAAAATTCTAAATAAACTACAGCAGTCCAAACTTTTCTTTATTTTTTTTTGAGTTGATTGCTCTTGGGGGACCTCTTGTAGTCACGGGGCCCTAAGCAGCGGCTTAGTTCGCTTATGCCTTGGGCCGGCCCTGTAGCAACGTGTCTATTTAAGTGTAAAAAGCCAGTATGACCAACAGAGGCCGCCAGAGCTTAGTAGCTCCTGGTTTAAAACTATCAACTGTAAAATTCACTGCGGGGCCGGCAGAAATGTTTCTGCGGGCCGTCATTGGCTCGCGGGGCCTCACTTTGAGAACCGATGTTTTAATGTGATCAGTAAAGAGATTTATTTTGAAAATATATATATAAAAAAAAAAAAAAAAAAAGCATTGTGTTGAGGCTGTTTTGAGGAAACCTCCACTGACTCATTACAGTAGGAAATACTGGGAAACTCTGAGGTCGGCCTCATGTCTCGTCTTCAACAAAACGCCACAGGACATGAAGCTGTTGCTTGACAGTGTGTGTGTGTGTGTGTGTGTGTGTAGCAGTCCCACCTGATAGTGGTTCCTATTTTAGAAAAGACTTGAGCAGCGGAGACATTTCTTAGTTATCTGTGGATTCCAGCCCTGAGGAGGTGAGAGGCAGCTCTGCATCAATTCTCTGTGTGTGTGTGTGCGTGCGTGTGTGTGTGTGTGCGTGTGTGTGCTCACACTGAGCTGCCAAAGAATTTAGAGAATGAGTAGGTGCAGCCCGCAGCCGCCTCCACGAACGACTTAGCCGCGCATCTGTTTGAGCCACGATTGTTCCAGAACCACCGTGATTGTGATAGAGAGAGATAAAAAAAAAAAAAAAAACGGCAAAGCATGAACTCACATTTCCAGATCAAGAACCAACCTTACGATCGTTAGGATTCAAAGATGGCTGCCAACATACACGAAGTTTAGTTTTAACTTTTGCTGCATGTTTCCGCAGTAAACGGGTCATAGACATGGTACCGTTTCAGTTTTTACACTTAAATAAGACACGTTGCTACAGGGCCCGGCCCAAGGCATAAGCGAACTAAGCCGCTGCTTAGGGCCCCCGTGACCACTAGAGGGCCCCCAAGAGCAATCAACTCAAAATAAAATAAAGAAAAGTTTGGACTGCTGTAGTTTATTTAGAATTTTTCTCCCCATTTTTTACCAAAGCTCTTTCACCGTTTTTTGCACAGTTTTCAGATGTGATTATTTAGCTTTATATTTTATTTATAAAATTTTTATCACCTTGTTCCGGGTGCCTCAGTTGATTTACATTATTTTTTAAGTATTTGTTTGATATGTATTTGTTTATTTTATTTAATGCTGTCTTTTTTTACGTATAAAAGTCAAATCTTTGTATTACAGGAGTGTACCTCGTACAGACGTCGCCCCCATTCACGCAACAAGACTCTGGCGGCCTCTGTTGGTCATACTGGCAAGTGCAGAAAAACGCACAAACAGACAGAGCCACTAAAAACAATACTTCACTTCCACTCAGTGGGGTGAAGTGATAACTTACGATAACGACTAGTTATGAATCAATGAATGTACTGTATGTATCTAAACATGTTATTACCTTGTTCCTCTGTTGATTTACATTATTATTTAAGTATTTGTTTGATATGTATTTGTTTATTTTATTTAATGCTGTCTTTTTTTACGTATAAGAGTCAAATCTTTGTATTACAGGAGTGTACCTCGTACAGACGTCGCCCCGTTCACGCAACAAGACTCTGGCGGCCTCTGTTGGTCATACTGGCAAGTGCAGAAAAACGCACAAACGGACAGACAGAGCCACTAAAAACAATACTTCACTTCCACTCAGTGGGGTGAAGTGATAACTTACGATAAAGACTATTTATGAATCAATGAATGTACTGTATGTATCTAAACATATTATTACCTTGTTCCTCTGTTGATTTACTTTATTATTTAAGTATTTGTTTGATAAGTATGTGTTTATTTTATTTAATGCTGTGTTTTTCACAAGTCAAATATTTGTATTACAGGAGTGTTTTTTGAATCCCCTCCGCAAAGATTGTTCACATTTTTAGATTTTAAGACCTTAATATCTTAATATTTTATTTATAAACCGTTTGGTTTTATGTATTGATTCTCTGTGTCGCCAGTAGGGGGAGTTGCTGAGTTTGGCAAACATTAATTGCAAGATTTTTCTGTAAGTTTGCAAATCTGGTGTCAAACAAAAAGTTCTCACATTTAGTTGTACAAGTGTATTCCTGAATAAGTAGAATAGCTTTAGTACAGTAGGTGTGTGAATGATCAATAATCATTATTATTATTGGCAGTAACAGAGGGCCCCAAAATCACATTTTGCTTAGGGCCCCATGGAGGCTTGGTCCGGCCCTGTCGGTACCTTATTATTTGGCCTCACTTTACAAAATTGGACTGTAAAAGAAATGGCTCATTTTTAACGTATTTTTGAGACCAAAGGACGCTTAAAGCAGCACAGTGATGGTGTGGAGGCCCCGTTGTGAGGCTGAAGGGTCGGCTTTTCCGTCTGCTCACTGTGTTTATAGAAATTAGTCCGAGGCCAAAAGGGTCGCTGTTGTTTTTGTTTTGAGCGCGGTCGCTGGCGTCTTCATTACAAGTCTGTGAGTGGGAAGAGCCCACAGCGAAGAAAGACAAGAAAAAAAAAAAATCTCATGTAGACACTTAAACAAGTCCCTGTAGGTGTGTGTGTGTGTGTGTGTGTGTGTGTGTGTGTGTGTGTGTGTACAAGCTGAATGATGGATGGGTTTTTGGTGTTTGTTGCAAAGCAGAAAGGATAACTTTGACCTTACAGACATACTGTGTGTGTTTGTGTGTGTGTGTGTGTTCTTGTACTTGCGGCATACTGAGGACCAGTGAGGGTTTTTAACCAACAAAGTGAGGTCAGTTTTACGAAGTGAGGACATTTTGGCCGGTCCTCACTTTGTTTTCATTGAAATCACTTCCTTAGGTAGCTATAACATGCTATACTCAATTTGTAAAAAAAAAAAATTTGGACGACATAGTATAGTATGACGTTTTTGTCAAATTTTGGACTTAACATTTTCTGTCAAAGATTTCTAAAATTTTGGACGACAAAGTATCGTATGATGTTTTTGTCAAATTTTGAACCAAAAATTTTGGGTACATTTTCTTTTTCAAATTTTGGACGACATAGTATAGTTTGACGTTTTTGTCAAATTTTGGACCAAAAAGTTTGGGTCAAATTTTTTTTTTTCAATTTTGGAAAGCCCTTTTTTGCTCTGGGGCTCCACCTGCAGACATTTTGTGGTACTGCAACCAGTAGTTCTTTGTAGATGTCATTCATGAAGTAGATATTTGCAATTGTGTTGATTTATAAAGTGGAAATGCTGGTCCTCACTTTGTCAGCAACCCGGTCCTCAGTATGCAGCAAGTACAAGAATGTGTGTGTGTGCGTGTGTGTGTGTGTGTGTGTTGCTGCCTCTCTGTCTACTGTCGGCTCTAATCCTTCATCCTGTGTTTTGCCTGAAAACAGGTGGTGTAAACATGTACTGTGCTGCTCGGCCTGCCTGGCATTATAAGCTACTGCCCCACAGCAGGTGTATACATACACACACGAGCGTGTGTGTGTGTGATTGTGGTGAAACTCCAACCATGTGTCACACACTTTTGGATCTGTGTGTGTGTGTGTGTGTGTGTGTGTGTTTCTCTCGAGGGCTGTGAGGACCAATTTTTAATACAAACCTATCTTTGTGAGGACATTTTGGCTGTTTCCTCGACCAGGGCCGGCCCAAGACATAAGTGATAAGCCGCCGCGACCTCTAGAGGGCCCCCAAGAGCAATTAAAAAAAAAGAAAAAAAAAAGTTTGGATTGCTGGAGTTTATTTAGAATTTTTCTCCCCATTTTTACCAAAGCTTTTTCACAGTTTTTACACAGTTGTCAGATGTGATTATTTAACTTGATATTTTATATAAAAGCCGTTTTTATTACCTTGTTATTATTGAAGTATTTGTTTGATATTTATTTGTTTATTTTATTTAATGCTGTGTTTTTTTTACATGTAAAAGTCTTTGTATTACAGGAGTGTTTTTTGACCCCCCCCCCCCCCCCCCCAAAAGATTGTGCACATTTTTTAGATTTTCAGACCTTAAAGGTGCATTATGTAATAAATCATAAAATCCTCCTAATATGTCAGAGACTCAGGAATAATGTTCATATAACAAACTGAACTCACCAACAACAACAGTGCAGACAAAATATTTGAATTTGCAGACTGCAAATCATGTTTATGTTTTGAAATCATGTTTTGGCGTCACGTGGCGCCACCTAACGCCGTCTACCAATCACTGCAGTCAGTAGAGTCTCAGCTGCCGTCAGAAAACGAAACCTAAAAGAACCTCGGTTTTTTGAATTTGCATGTAGTAACTGTTTTCGGCCACATTCTTACATATGGCGCCTTTAATATCTTAATATTTTATGTATAAACTGCATTGATTCTCTGTGTCGCCAGTAGGGGGAGTTTGCTGATTTAGCCAAATATGAATTGAAAGATTTTTCTGCAAGTTTGCAAATCTGGTGTCTTTTCTCACATTTAGTTTTACACGTGTATTTGTATTCGTGACAGAGTAGAATAAGTAGAACAGCTTTAATATAGTAGGTGTGTGAATGATCAATAATCATTATTATTGGCAGTAACAGAGGGCCCCCAAAATCACATTTTGCTCAGGGGCCCCATGGAGGCTTGGGCCGGCCCTGCTCAGAGGTAACCCCACCTGTGCAACTCATCCATCCCGTAGTATAAGGACACCTTTCCGAGTTGTGAAAGCAGAGGTGAGCGATATGGGAGAAAGTGTACCAGGACCTTACAGAAGGATTGGCCAGGCAGTAAGTAAAATTGGGGGAAAAAGTGAAAATGAAAGCTAGGGTTAAGGGTATAGGGCTAAGGTTAGACATGCGGTTGTGATGGTTGAAGTTTGGGTAGAAGTTCCAGGGGAATGCGTTATGTCTTTGAGCGTCCACACAAAGAATGCAGCGTCTGAATCCCTTCCACCTGTCACAGAGGGTGGGGTGCAGAACAGATGCCGTCTACAAAGCCAGCAGATCTGACTGACTTGCACAGTGTGCCCTCGGTACAGTGCGTGTGTGCGCGCGTCAAAATCAGAGCCTTCAAGTCATCCGTGCTTTGATGCTGCACTTTCTTCAGCACAGAACGAAAGCCCCGTCAGAGGGAGACGGCGCTGACGCCGGGTGGCTGGTGGAGATGGTCGGACTCTGACTCTGTTTGCCGAGATAGGAGGAGGAAGTGTTTTTTCGCTGCGTCTGTGGCCCTGTGTGCCATCATGGTCCTTCTTTATCTCTCTCACTGGCTCCCCCTATCTTTCTATACGTGTCAGCGGGAGGTGGAGAAAAAAAAAAACCTCCAAAGAAAATGTCAGAAATGACAGAGGCGTCGCACATATATATACATATATGTATATATGTATATATGTATATATTTATATGTATATGTATATGTATATATATATGTATATATATATGTATATATATATATGTATATATATATATATGTATATGTATATATATATATGTATATGTATATATATATATATATATATGTATATATATATATATATATATATATATATATGTATATATGTATATATATATATATATATATATGTATATGTATATATGTATATGTATGTATATGTATATGTATATATATATATATATGTATATATATATATATATATATATATGTATATGTATATATATATATATATATATGTATATGTATATATGTATATGTATGTATATGTATATGTATATATGTATATATGTATATATGTATATGTATGTATATGTATGTATATGTATATGTATATATGTATATGTATGTATATATATATGTATATATGTATATGTATGTATATATATATATGTATATGTATATGTATATATATATATATATCCGGGCCCCGACGGAGAAATCGTTCCCATGGTTCTCCTTCTGTCTCATTTTCAGTTTTCATTATCTCATTTTACATTATATTAATGTGTTTTTCTCTCACGTCTTCTCTCCAGCTGAGGTCGACGCCCAGCACTGGAATCTCATGAATAGCAATGCCACCAGCAGGGGCCCTGGCATTTGGACATTATTTTATGTTAAACTAAAGTTCATTTCAATATCTTTATTGTAATTCACAGGTGATCCAACGTGTGAATGCTGTCTTGTGTTAAAAGCATTTTTTTTCTCCCTGTATGTGTAAGTTCAGTTGGACTTTTTATAGTTACAGTTTTTCTCAATTGTTTACAGACAAATACTGGTACTTGAGACACAACGACCACAACCAGGTAACTCGTGCACCAACCCCCCTGAACCAACTCTGCTAAAGTACAAGCACAATTCCTGCTTTACACTCAAATTGCAGTTCCAAAACACACTTTTTTCAAAACACTACACACAGTTCTCTGCATTTGGCACAATTTTCATGAAGAAAGTTGTGCCAAATTTTCTTGTTTTCAAGAAAATTGAAAACAAATTTTCTCTTGTTTTCACAAGGAACACACTGTCATTCACAACCTGGACAGTTCACAGTCCATCACAGGGCCTATAAAAACAATATTCTAAAATATAATACACACTTATGTATGTAATGTCTGTAGTAAGTGTAACACTAAACACTAAAAAAGGCCTAAGTCATTATGGTCAATGGAGAAGAAGTGTTTTCCATTCATCATAGTCATTGGTTCTCAAAGTGCGGCCCGCGGGCTAATGGCGGCCCGCAGAAACATATCTGGCGACCCTGCATTGAATTAATTGATAGTTTTAATCCAGGAGCTACCAAGCTTGTTAAATGTTTATTGGACATTACTGGATACAGACCAATAAGTGTAAACTGTACAACTGTATTTACTATGTCATCAAATTTTGTGACACAGTATAGTATGACGTTTTTGTCAAATTTTGTACAGAATTTTTTAGAAAAAATGTTCAAATTTGGGACGGCAAACATGTCATTTTTGTCAATTTTTTTACCTAATTTTTTTGAAAAAAATTGTCAAATTTGGGACGACATAGTATTGTACAACGTTTTTGTCAAATTTTGGACCAACATTTTTTTTTTTTTTTTTTTTAATTGTCAAATTTGGGACGGCATATATGTAATTTTTGTCAAATTTTGGACCAAATTTTTTTGTGAAATTTTTTTTCAAATTTGGGACGACATGGTATTGTAAAACGTTTTTGTCAAATTTTGTACCAAAAACTTTTTTCCCTAAAAATTGTAAAATTTTGAATGACATAGTATAGTATGACGTTTTTGTCAAATTTTGGACCAACATTTTTTTTTCAAAAAAATTGTCACATTTTGGACAACGTAGTATAGTATGTCGGTTTTGTCACAGTTTAGACGCTATAGTTATAACAAATGGGATTTCTTTCAGTTTTTTTTAAAATTTTTTTCTCTTTGGCGACCCTCAGTCCAATGTTGGGTTCCTAAATTGGCCCTCAGGTATCAACACTTTGAGAACCCCTGCTCTAGACCCTAGCGGTAGAAAAGGGATGGTTGTTCACGTTCATGGTCAAAGATCAGACCACTCACAAAGTAAACAAAACACATCTGCATTAACTGTGTTAACACTTTGGCTAAACATTATTATTTACAGTCAAAATAAGTCCCCGCAGCAACACTTTCAGAAGTGTCCCAAGGCCATGAGAAAACCACAGACCTTCAGTTTAAGGTCTGACCACCCAACAGGTCAGCCTGAGCTTATTCACAAGACTTGTCAAACACGTGTGTGTGTGTGTGTGTGTGTCACCAGTGAGTCCGTGCACGGTGGATTATTCCACTTTTACGTTCTGTTGTCTCCGTCTTGTATTTGTGCCTCACTGACCTCACCCCTCTCACTCTCACTTTCACTCTGACTGCCGTTTTCACCCCCGCGCTCCCTTTTTTCCTTTCTCTCTCTCCACACAGCGGGTGGTCCACAGCCAGAAGGCGGCGCACACACGCATGCGTCTGAGGCGCAATAATCTGCTCGTTCCCTCTTCCCCCCCCCCATTTCCATTTCCATTTCAATCCTCCTCCTCCATCACAGCTGGAGCCCGCAGAGTCACGGATGCGCCTCAAAACGAGTAAATCTGTAAAAGAACAACACAATAAATGCAGAAAAATATAGTGAATAAATAAGATGATAGAAATGCATTTTATTTTTTTATTCATTATTACTTCCACATACACTCAGATATTAAATATGTTTAAAAACACAGTAGATTTCAGGTATTTCTATCCCATCACTCTCCCATTTTTTCCTTCCCCCTTTTTTTTTCTTTTGTTGTTATTGCTATTTCTATTGAAATCAATCGACTTCCTTTGGGTGTATCTTCCTGCCTGGGCTCAGTGGTTAACTCCTGCACATGTGAATCCTGCAGCTATTTACTATACGGAGAACAGGAAGTAGGCGTTGATGCACGCAGTGTGAATGTGGTCGCGCCTTTAGGAAAGGGTTAACTTCCTCTCTTGTGTGTGTGTGCTGGTCATTATATGGTCATTAGGAACGGTGGCTGTGGAAAAATGATGAGCAAATGGATGCCTTAAGTTTCTGCAGATATACTGTATATGAAGTATTTGTGAAGGACTGGCAAGTACAATTGTGTTATTTTGTGACCCTCACATGGAGGATAAAAGAGTAGACGATGAATAAATGAACGAAATCAATGAAAAGCATGTTTAAAATGTGGTGAAATGTGTGATTAACAGCCTCGTGTTTTGTCCTTTAGTTGATAAAAAACCATTCAAAGTGATTCATTTTGAATGAGGTAAGGCTTTCTCTGGCTGACTCACTTCCAGCACAAACGAGTCAGTCAGCGACGTTGCCCGTGCGACACATTGTGAGCAGAGCAACAATATCTCTGCCTGTTAGAGTGCTGCGTCAAACCTCCCACGGATTCTCCGGACAACAATGTGACGAATAACCGCCCGATCGTTCGGCGAGCTTGTCGTTCAATAGCCTCTGTTGGTGACGTCAGAGCTCAGTTTCTGTGAAGCCGTGAGTCAGAGTCAGGGCGCGTGAGCGGAGCTGACATCACCCTCGGTACGTTTACATGCACAGTTTAACTGAGCTCGGACTCGACAAGTTGTCCGACTGAAGGTCACGTTATACATCAGCGACTGCGTAACCACGGAGACCCCTCGAGCCTTCCTACATCGGACAACGGATACGCACTGCAATTTCCCGCCCGATCAGTAGGGATTCTGTGGACGAGACTGTGGAAGCGGAATAACAGTGGCCGTTTCTCGCTTGTCTGTGTCACGGAACGCAGTTTTAAGATAATTTGTGTGTTAAGATATGACGTATTTATAGTTTGGCAGCGACGTTGTCGGCGGTGATCAGCTCCGCCTCTGTGGACGCTCGGTGCGCACTGTGAGCCGGCACAGCAGCGTTACCACGGCCTGTCCTGAGGACCAATCGCAGCCCTTGCCGTCTCCGTTGTCCCTTGACGGAGTGACGTAGTAGTATCCAGTATTTTGATTAAACTGCTGCCAGGGTCCCTGACACAGGGGTGGGCATCAGCCGGCTAGTCGTCACACCCCTCTTCCATGCAGCTCTGTCCAGGGGGTTCACGCTGGTCAGGCCGCACACCTTCATGTCCTTCCTGACACACTCCATCCACGATATCCTAGGTCTACCACGACCTCTGCTGCCTGGAAACTGCATTTTGGTGATGGTGTTGATGCAGCCACTGGCACGTTCAACATGTCCATACCACCGGAGTCGGCGAGACCGCAGCACAGAGGCAATGTCCCCAAGACCAAGTTTAGCGTGTAGAGTTTCTGACGGTGTTTCATCCTGAGGTTTGGCACCGCAGATCCATCTAATCATAGCTCGGTCGTTGCGACGCAAGCGCTGCAGATGACGGACACTTAAAAAATATTTTGTGCAGTCGGAGACGACGCAGAGGGCTCTGCGTAACCTACGTAGAGCACTTTACGCAGGAGTATAAATTGGGCTTCAGACAGGAAATTGGTCAACTTGTTGACTCCGAGTACACATGCTAAGGGGAAAAATCGATTTATTGGCCGTGTACCTCTGGCTCTACCTCCATAGGTGTCACTGCATCGCTCTATAAGCTAGGGCGTATTTAATCAAATTCCTAACAGTGAACGGTGAGATGGATTGTGCTGTAGTTCTGTATGTTTCGTACCCGATTTACGTGCTAACCGTGCTGAAAAATATGATCGAGCGCGGCTATAGGGGTTGCTGTGTTGTCTAGAAAAAGACGCTGCCACCGACTCCAGTCCAACTAAGTGAATGCATGCAGGATTAATCAGACTATGAATCGCATTATCCAGATACGTTAGTCTGACGAAGACTAGCTCGATTTTGCGGACTAATGTGTTTACATGACACAAAGGCTCCGTCCCAATACCTCCCCCTTAAAATTTCCCCTTGTTTTTGAGTGCCCTCAACCGTAAATTCCCCTCGTTGAGTCGAAGTGGTATTGGGAGACACCGCTACATGCAAATTAGCGTAGTGAACGTAACGAACGTGCTAACCTACGCCACGTGTTGACAATTCTAACCGGTGGAGCGTGCTACTATTTTCATTCAGGAAAAAATGCCGGCGGATCCAGCTGTTTGTTTTTCTCCGTCAACCGCCGTTTTTTCTCCGTCCTCGTAAAACGCTAAGTCACGAATGTGATTGAAATCTGACAAGTCCGGGGTATTCGTGTTCAAGTGAACGCCGGTACACACATACAAAACACTGACAAAACTACACAGATGTAGCAGAGCGGGCGTGCTCTCCCGGGGGCGCTCGGCGGGTAGCCACTCGCTAGCTAGTTAGCTAGCTGCTTTCGTAAATGGTCACTTATTTTCTGACATTAGTGTTCAAAGCTCAACGGTCCTTTGGATGTGTATTCAACCAACATATTTCAACACAATTCGACATTGTAACGTGCTTATTTTTTCGAAAATATATGACAACGAAAATCTTCCTCGGCAGACGTGGCCGCCATTTGGTGAAATATATCAGCCGGCTCGCTGAATTCGCAAAGCATCATGGGTAATTTCATCTTTCGGCTTCTTTTTAAGACCGCATCAGAGCTCACTACATTTTGAGGGTTGATTATAAGGGGAAAATCACATTTCCCCTTGATCCACCCTACACGCAAAATGTAGGGTTAGGGTAAAAATGTAGGGTTAGGGGAGGTATTGGGACAGGGCCTAAGACTTAACATACATGCAAATGCACTGACTGTGGTGGGACGGGGGTCCCTGATGCTCTCCCTTTTAGAGCTCGACAGTCAGGCACTCAAGTTCCACTTGAATCCCATTTGAGACAAAACCATCTGCCGCCATTTGATTACAATAACAGTTATTGATTTATTCGAAAGGGCGAGCGCAGCAGCAGCAGCAGAAGTAATTCACTCACGAGGAGGTAGTGAAGTGTGACGGTATACACCGACCACTTCATCTTTGGATGTTTAAATCTTTAATGTCAATGGTACAACCTTTTAAATTAGAATCACTTAAAATCACACAAATAACGGGGATAAATCTCACATGTTCTCCGTGTGTTTTGGGGCGAATCGGCTGGAAATCGACGTGATTGAAAGTTCTTCCCCTTCCTCCCCCTCCGACACTCCACTGGGCTCCTCTTGCTCTGCTGCAGCAGTGTGATAAACAGCCCTTTTACCCGTCTCATTTCCATTGGCAGCCCCACTGCAGAGATGCATTAAATCTTGTTGTGACAAGTGTTCTTTTGCAGCCCAGCAGGGCCAAGATTAGACAAACTGCCCCGGCCGCTCAGAGTGGGCACACTGGCTTGCAAATGTTCCCTTTTAATGAAAGGAACCTTCTCTTGTTGGCAAATTTGCTGGGAAAACTTCTTCTTCTTCTTCTTCTTCTTTTTTGTTTTTTTAAAGTAGAGTTTCATCCACAGACTCTTAGAATACTCACATTTTGGGCTCACAGCTCTCTGTCCTGTAATCTCAACGTCAGACTTGTGGGAATCTCTTCCATCTCTGCTGATATTCGACATGTTTGCATTTATCGTAGGCAAGATGGTGGTAGATGATCTGCTGTGGTGGAGAAGAGGAAGTTTTACCAGTGCTGGGGTGGTAATCATTCCAATGAGGGGACCTGTATGCAGAGTAGGAACAACCAATGGCACTCGCACTTGCGCCATTGGCTTAAGGCCAGATCATACTTCTCCGACTGCGTAATGCGTTATCCGACTTCGTAACCACGGAGACCCCTCGAGCCTTCAGTAGGGGTCGCTACACAAGGTTGTTGTGCTTTTGGCTACAGTGAGCAATGGCGTCCGAGAGAGAAAGACTGTTGTTGTTGTCGTTGAAACAGTGGCCGTTTCTCACTTTTCTGTGTCACGGAACGCAGTTTTAAGATCATTTGAGGCGAGAAATTGGCCATTCAGAGTCTAAACATGTGCTATGTGTGTTAAGATACGACGTATTTATAGTTTGGTATAGCGACGTAGCCTCTGCGTCGTCTCCGACTGCGCAAAATATTTGTAAATAAGTGTCCGTCACTCCGTCAAGGGACAACGTGGACGGCGAAAGCTGCGATTGGTCCTCAGGACAGGCCGAGCTAACGCTGCTCTGTGCCGACTCGCAGTGCGCACCGAGCGTCCACAGAGGGCGGAGCTGATCGCCGCCGACGACGTCGCTGCCAAACTATAAATACGTCATATCTTAACACACGGGCCCATGGTTGGTGTAGTGGTTAGCACTCTTGCCTTTGCAGCAAGAAGACCCGGGTTCCTGGGTTTGAGCCCCGTTTGGAACAACTTCGGAACAAGGGTTTTTTCCGGGTTCTCCAGCTTCCTCCCACAGTTCAAAAAACATGCGATATGGGGATTAGGTGAATTGGTCACTCTAAATTGACCGTAGGAGTGAGTGAGTGTGTGAGTGAATGGTTGTTTGTCTCTATATGTGGCCCTGTGATGGACTGGCGAACTGTCCAGGGTGTACCTCGCCTATCGCCCAATGTCTGCTGAGATAGGCACAGCACCCCCCGTGACCCTCTGGTGGAGGATGAAGCGGTAGATAATGGATGGATGGATCTTAACACACACAGCACATGTTTAGACTCTAAATGGCCAATTTCTCGCCTCAAATTATCTTAAAATTGCGTTCCGTGACACAGAAAAGTGAAAAAACGGCCACTGTTTCAAAAACAACAACACAACACAAGTCTTTCTCTCTCGGACGCCATTGCTCACTGTAGCCAAAAGCACAACAACCTTGCGTAGCGACCCCTACTGATCGAGCGGGAAATTGCAGTGCGTATCCGTTACCGCGACAGAGAAGTATGAAGGCTCGAGGGGTCTCCGTGGTTACGCAGTCGGATAACGCAGTCGGAGAAGTATAATGTGGCCCTTAAATTGGGCTTCTCCTCATCAACCCCAACCCCCCCCCCCCCGACTCTCCTTCCTAATGCCCTCTTGTGGAGTCACAGAGGCCCGCATCGATCACAACACTTGGCCATGGTGCATGAGCGTGTGTCACGGTTACTCAGCACCCCCCCGCGCAGTCATTGTGACTGTAATGCCATAATTAACCCCCCATTAGGAGAGAGAGAGAGGGGTGGGGGGATGGTGAATGAGAGCCGGATGAAGAGATGAGTGAAAAAGACAATGGTGTTGGACAAAGAGAATGAGGTAGAAGATGTTTTCGAGGATTAGTTTGTGGGTCAGTATATCGGTTCGATCGGTGTATGATTGTGTGTCTGTGTGAGTGTGTGTGTGTCTGTGAATAAGACACTCTGGGACTGTGTGCGTCCCCCAGGGAAAGCCCCCCGCCCTCTGGCGGCCCCTGTCATGGGGGCCCCCCCCCGGGCCCCCCCCCCAAGCACATCAGTAGAGATGTAATGGTTCAGGCTTCATCGGACACACACAGATGGGTCCTTGGCTCGGGTTACGTGAAAAATGCACAGATGCACGCACAGGTGGAAAAACACATCGGGCGGCGTTTTAGAGACATGACGACCAATTTGGTTGGGGGGCTTCAAGTCACTTGAGTAATAAAAAAACTGCAATATTTACGTCTACTTGCTAAGTTACAGAACGTTATACTTGCCGTACTCGTAAAGCTATTATCTTCAGGATAGACACTTTAACTTGCCATTAAAGGAGTCATATTATACCCCATTTCTGCGAGTTAAACTAGTTCCGTGGTGTCCTAATGAACATGTCTGTGACATGCTTTGGTCAAAACACCAATTTGCAGGCTCTAGCAGGCACATTGTGTATATCGTGCCATATATAAGAATAGAGAATAACTGAGAATAACATTGCTCAAGGTGAACCCACCCAAGTTAGTGTAAACATGCAAATAAGAATTGAATGGAACTTGTATATTTACGCTCGACCGCGGTGGTGGTGACGCTTTTATATATATGTCTGTCATGACCCTGGGGCGGCAGACGCATAGAATATGCATTCGCTGCAATTCATTCAACGGTGAAGGATGATTAATATTCTACATTAAAAAGAAAAGAAGAAAAAGAAAAAAAAAAAAGCTCTGTATTCGTTTATTTGACGCCTGCGGGGATTGAACGCAAAGGATGCCGCCAACGTGGGCACTGTGAATATTCTTCACAGCCCAGCAGGCAATGGACGATTATGAGCATGTGTTTGAAAGCAATGGAAAGAAGAAGTGTGGAGATGTTGGGGATTTTGAAGGCCAAAGAGCTGAATGAAATGTCTTCTTAGAGCTACATTTACAAAAAAAAAGACGTGTAAAGAAAGGCCTAAACACGCTTAAGAGGGCATAAGAGTAAGTTGCACAAAAAGCAAGGCAAACAGAATATTAACTTAGTAAATTAGTCATATTTATTCGCTGTTATTTAATCAAATTCCGCAACAGTGAACGGTGAGATGGATTGTGCTGTAGTTCTGTATGTTTCGTACCCGATTTACGTGCTAACCGTGCTGAAAAATATTATGTAACTTTGACTGTTTTTCCATCTTGCATTGTGCAATTGCCTGTTCATTTGTTTTTTGGGTTTTTTTACACATTTCTCTGATATTGCAGATGCAGTAGTAGATGTTTTCACCACTGTTACTTACAGGCTGGATTGAGAAAACCTAGTGTCTTTGAGTGAGCCGTAACTCTCATGCACAGTACAGTACTTTGACAGTGAGCTGACTTTCTTCAAAAAACAAAAAGTATCTCAGAATGACTTGAAATTTACCATCATAATAGTCGGCATCGCCCTGAACAAGGATCCGTTGGAAATATTTGCAAACCTCATAAGGAATAATTTTTATGATTTTTTGAAATTCAGGAAATGCTCCATTTGCCCTGATGCACTTTGACAGTGAGCTGACTTTCTTCTCGAAAAACAAAAAGTATCTCGGAATGACTTGAAATTTACCGTCATAATAGTTGGCATCGCCCTGAACAAGGTTCCGCTGAAAATATTTGCAAATCTCTTACGGAATAATTTAAATGAATTTTTTAAATTTAGGAAATCATCCATTTGCCCTGATGCACTTTGACAGTGAGCTGACTTTCTTTTTGAAAAAAAAAGTATCTTGGAATGACTTGAAATTTACCATCATAATAGTCGGCATCTCCCTGAACAAGGATCCGCTGAAAATATTTGCAAAGCTCTTAAGGAATAATTTTAATGAAATTTTGAAATTCAGGAAATGATCCATTTGCCCTGATGCACTTTGACAGTGAGCTGACTTTCTTCTCGGAAAAAAAAGTATCTTGGAATGACTTGAAATTTACCGTCATAATAGTCGGCATCGCCCTGAACAAGGATCCGTTGAAAATATTTGCAAACCTCTTAAGGAATAATTTTAATGAGTTTTTGAAATTCAGGAAATGATCCATTTGCCCTGTTGCACTTTGACAGTGAGCTGACACAAGTCTCAAAAACAAAAAGTATCTCTGAATAACTTCAGATTTACCGTCATAATAGTCGGCATCGTAATTTTTTCTGTTTTTCTGAGTATTTATTTTTTCTATTTTTCAGAGTAATTTTGTTGTTGTTGTTTTTCATGCTACTGGAGGGTCGCAGGGGTTGCTGTGCCTATTCATGATCATTTTAATTCAATGGGAAAAGACATGGAATCAGCTATGATTCCTGCCGAAAACACGGCTTTGAATGAAATCAGAATCACTGCTGCTCTACTGCTGTCTCTTGTATCCCTGAGGTAAATCCAACGGAAGGATTACATCTACAGAAAGTCAGAAAATACCACATTTGAACTCACTGATGGAGACAGCAGTGGATCAACAGCTCCTGGGTGCTTTGATGCCAAATCACTGATTTTCTCTATGATATTTTGTTGTGAGGAGTGAACAGTTTACAAAGCAAAGGAAATGTCAGTTTTCAGTTAGAAAAAGGCTGTGTAAAGGTGCTGAGCCTTTTGTGAAGTGGTTAAAAATCAGATTTGTCCTTGTGTCGTCGCTGTCAGCCATGTTTTCAATGAGTCTGTGTCTCAAGCCAATGGTGCTAAATTATTACCCAATTCCAACTGGTCAAATAACCCCTATTTTCCCTGGATTTTAACAGGTTTTTTGACCAGTGGGAATGTGCTTAATCTGCATTTGCTCCTGGGTCAAAAGACTCAGTATTCGTGGGCTAATCTCATCTACTTCCTCTAACACACTCATTCATGTTCTTGCTATTAGCATAGCCATTAGCCATGACAGTTTTGAACCTTGCTTTTTTACAATATAGTACAATGCTCAGTATCTTTCATTTTCGTCTTACTTCCTTTTCACGAGCAACTTGTTTACACGATGTTGAGTTTGGTGTTTAATGGATAGATGGTTGGTTGGTTGGTTGGTTGGTTGATTGGTTGGTTTAATTGATAGATGGTTGGTTGGTTTAAAGGGAGTTGGCCTCTGTAGCTTCTGGAATCATTCGGTTGTTTATAAATCTTCTTTTTCCTGGTTCTTGGTCTATTTTCTTGGTGGTTGGTTGGTTTAATGGATAGATGATTGGTTGGTTGGTTGGTTGAATGGATAGATGGTTGGTTGGTTGGTTGGTTGGTTTAATGGATAGATGATTGGTTGGTTGGTTGGTTGTTTGGTTGGTTTAATGGATAGATGGTTGGTTGGTTGGTTTAAAGGCAGTTGGCCTCTGTATCTTCTGGAATCATTCAGTTGTTCAGAAATCTTATTTTTCCTGGTTCTTGGTCTCTTTTCTTGGTGGTTGGTTGGTTAGTTGGTTGGTTGGTTGTTTGGTTTAATGAATAGATGGTTGGTTGGTTGAATGGATAGATGGTTGGTTGGTTACTACTTCCTCTAACACACTCATTCATGTTCTTGCTATTAGCATAGCCATTAGCCATGACAGTTTTGAACCTTGCTTTTTACAATATAGTACGATGCTCAGTATCTTTCATTTTCGTCGTACTTCCTTTTCACGAGCAACTTGTTTACACGCTGTTGAGTTTGAATGAGGGACCACAGTAAATACAAATTGTTCGCTGTTCATTTGTGATACCAAAGGTCAGAGCAACCACCAACAAAGAGAATGTTCTTTTGTTTTTGCATCAGATTCACAGGTTTATAAATCCCAGAACTGCCATCACCACCACGGTGAAGTAACTGTAATTCCAATAAGTCACTATCACAGTGCAGATTACCCGATATTGTGGTTTTTATGGCGTGATTTGTGAGATGAGAGATTAATTCAACAAACAAAATTATAAAAGTGAGCTATTTGTGCTACGCTGAATATTATGTTTGGTGAAGCTCTGCGACATGGAATTAGTGGCTGACCTTGAGGGGGAGGATAAGACATTTTTTGTGTTTGTGTTTTCACATGAATGCTGCTGCTGTGAATCAGAGATGCCTCCTTATTCCGGTGTCAAGAAAAAAAAAACTCATCTTAAAATTCACAAAAACTGAGGTGGATAAATGAAGGTTATTTATTCTTGAATAAACACAGACACAGAATGGAAAAGTGAGACTTGCCTCATTGTTCTGCACCATTTCCTGTTTCCTTACCCTGTCCATTTTGACCAGATACTTACTATTCCCTCTTTTATAAAGAATATGAGGTTTACATTATACGTGCAGTAGAGGAGATTGTTATTCTTTTCTTCTAAATAGTCACGTTCAATGTCACAAACTAGCAGAAACAACCTTCATGCCATCATCATTAAGGTGCAGGTGTGTGAGAGGCTTGAAAGTTTTAGGGGAAAATATCTACACACACATACATACTGCGACTGACATTTGGTTTGCAATTCATTTAAAGAGGGGAAAAAAACCTCAAACCTCAAAGAACCTCAAGCTTCAGTTTAATATTCACTGTGATAGATTTTAAATGTGATGGGGTATTACCAGGGGACAACATCAAAAAGGGCTCTAGGATATATTCTATGCAAGCTTATTATATAACTTGTTATTATAACATTTTTGAATTTGAACCCGTTTCAAATTGTGAGCTATATATATTCATATTGCAGACAAAATCCAGAGGTTGGTGTTTAATGGATAGATGGTTGGTTGGTTGGTTGATTGGTTGGTTTAATTGATAGATGGTTGGTTGGTTTAAAGGTAGTTGGCCTCTGTATCTTCTGGAATCATTCAGTTGTTTATAAATCTTCTTTTTCCTGGTTCTTGGTCTATTTTCTTGGTGGTTGGTTGGTTTAATGGATAGATGGTTGGTTGGTTGGTTGTTTGGTTGGTTGAATGGATAGATGGTTGAATGTTTGGTTGTTTGGTTTAATGGATAAATGGTTGGTTGGTTGAATGGATAGATGGTTGGTTGGTTTGTTAGTTGAATGGATGGATGATTGGTTGGTTGGTTGGTTGGTTGGTTATTTGAATTGATAGATGGTTGGTTGGTTGGTTGGTTGGTTGGTTGGTTGGTTGGTTGGTTGGTTGGTTGAATGGATAGATGGTTGGTTGGTTGGTTGGTTGTTTGGTTATTTGAATTGATAGATGGTTGGTTGGTTGGTTGGTTGGTTGGTTGGTTGGTTGAATGGATAGATGGTTGGTTGGTTGTTTGGTTGGTTGAATGGATAGATGGTTGGTTGGTTGGTTGTTTGGTTTAATGGATAGATGGTTGGTTGGTTGGTTGTTTGGTTATTTGAATTGATAGATGGTTGGTTGGTTGGTTGGTTGGTTGAACGGATAGATGGTTGGTTGGTTGTTTGGTTGGTTGAATGGATAGATGGTTGGTTGGTTGGTTGGTTGTTTGGTTTAATGGATAGATGGTTGGTTGGTTGTTTGGTTGGTTTAATGGATAGATGGTTGGTTGTTTGGTTGGTTGAATGGATAGATGGATGGTCTCTCTCTCTCTTTCCACCTCTTTTCTCCAACCATCTTTTAGCCATAAAAGCCAAATGTTACCAGGTGTTAGTGAGTATTTCTGACCAACAACCGCTTTAGACAGTATAAATCCTTTCTCTGTGGACAACACAAAGTTTTGTACAAACTATAGTTGTTAGGCCAAGTGAAAGATACTAAATCATAGATCAAAGACAGGAGAAACTGACTGGATAGAGAAAGTCGTGACGAGTCGGGATGAATAGTTCATATCTCTCTCTCTCTCTCTCTCTCAGTTGTTGGGTCTATTGATCATCAGAGTGAGCAGGGCAGTGACTGTAAGTGATGCACATTACGCGAAGCAGTTCTGCATTCCCACACAATCGCGTCATCGCGGCACAGTCACGGTGCAGCGACTGGTGCGACCACGCTGCATCAGTGCCTGTAAAACAGCAACTGCGTGATCATCTGTTGTTCCGGGCCAAGAGGAACAAGGCCAGGAAAAGAGAAGGAGACAGAATGAGAGCAGTGCAGGCAGGCAGGCAGGCAGCAGCCGGAGTGGGGTGGGGTGGAGTAATAATGATTTATGGAGAGATTAGAGTGGACAGAGATGGAGGAGGGCGTATACGGAGAAGGAGAACCAAAGAGAATGAAACAGAGAGATAGATCAAAGCACCGTATAGGAGGAAGGACGAGGCTTCGACACGTCTCTCGTTCATTCCTTCTGCCACGCCAAAAACATGAGCATGAGAATTCATACGAGATTACAGCTACTCTCGTGTTCAATCTCTCCCCCTCTTTTTCCTTTTTTTTTTTTGCCTATGCTTTGCTGTTACTCCCCGGGGCTAAATGGTACCCATCCCCTGACTTTGGAATTAAAGTTCTCCCCTCCTCCTCCTCCTCCTCCTCCTGCACTTCTAATCTCTTCTCTTCATTATTCTTTCATTACTCATCTCCGTTTTTCTTTGTAGTGTCTCCGTGCCTCGGTTACTCTTCGTCTCCTCCTCGCTTTAGGCCGTGCCACGTATCCTCTCTGTCAGGTAACCTCATTTTTGACACGGGGCGGGGGTGGGGGGAGGTAAATCACACAAAACAAGGTCTCTATTAAACGGACTGTCTGCTCTGCGATGCGTGACATTTCACTTATAAGGATGTTAGTCAGTGTCATGCTTCCATTTTTTCTCCTGAGGTCTCAGGGGCTGTCCACATTCAGAAACAGGTGCAACATACATCATTGTGTTATCCACACAGAAACAACATTTTTGCGAGCCCTGAAAATAGTTTTTTTGGTGAAATGTGTCCCAGAGTGATAACATCTCAAAACGCCACCCTAGACTACCAATACATTACTTTGGGAAAATGATGTCCGAGACTTTTCTGCACTGGCATTCACTGTCACTATTTTAGTGATCCGCTAAAGCATTGGTTCTCAAAGTGGGGCCCGGGGGCCAATGTCGGCCCGCAGAAACATTTCTGGCGGCCCCGCAATGAATTACAGTTGATAGTTTTAATCCAGGAGCTACTAAGCTTGTTAAATGTTTATTAGACATTACTGGATACAGACCAATAAGTGTAAACTGTACAACTGTATTTACTATGTCATCAAATTTTGGATGACATAGTGACACAGTATAGTATTACGTTTTCGTCAAATTTTGGACTTTATTTTAAAAAAAAAAACAATTGTCAAATTTGGGACGGCATAGTTTTGTACAACGTTTTTGTCCAATTTTGGACTAACACTTTTTTCCCCAAAATTGTAAAATTTTAGTATGATATTTTGTCAAATTTTGGACCAAATTTTTTTTTTCAAAAGATTTTTCACATTTTGGACAACAGAGTATAGTAATAGTATAGTAACAATTCCAAATTTGGGACGGCATATATGTAATTTTTGTCAAATTTTGGACCAAATTTTTTTTGAAAAAAATGTCAAATTTTGGACCAAATTTTTTTGGGAAAAAAATGGTCAAATTTTGGACCACATTTTTTTGGGAAAAAAAATGGTCAAATTTTAGACCACATTTTTTCTGGAAAAAAATTGTCAAATTTGGGACCACATTTTTTTGGGAAAAAAATTGTCAAATTTGGGACGGCATAGTATTGTTCAACGTTTTTGTCAAATTTTGGACCAAAAACTTTTTCCCCAAAAAATGTTAAAATTTTGGACAACGTACGATAGTATGTCGGTTTTGTCAAATTTTGGACGCCATAGTTATTACAAATGGGATTTCTTTCAGTTTTTTTTTTTCTTTTTTTTCCCTTTGGCGGCCCTCAGTCCAATGTTGGGTTCCTAAATTGGCCCTCAGGTATCAAAACTTTGAGAACCCCTGCGCTAAAGGGAGAAGATTCTATGGATTTTAAGTATTGGCACTCTGCTCAGCAAATTATACACAAGTCCCATAATTTTTTGCATATTTTGATTCAGAAATATAATGTCTTTTCAGGAGAACTCCACTGGTTTTACACATCAAAGTGTGTATTGGACGATGGGAGTAGTGCTGCCCATGCTCCATGGGGAGCTGAGTAAAGTCTGATGAACTGCTTCAAGTGATATTATGTGAGAAAACTCGTTTGGTTTGATCTGAAGATTAATCATGTGAAAAAGTGGGGATGTGCAGTTAGAAACAAGCTCGTCAGATCTTTGTTTGCTCGAGGCAACACGAGCCACCGCTAGGGATGTTAGCGATTAACTGTGGGTTGGTTAATTGCTGTTAAGAATTTAACTGATTAATCTTTTTTGTGCCTAATGAGTTCCCCTTTAAAGAGTAATTAACCCCTCCTCTTCTGCAGCAAACTCCACTGCAGAAGGGCCTGATTTTGAAAAATGCCAAGGAAGTGGGCTGAGAACTGAGTTTAGGAGAGTGCAGAGGCATCGCCCGGAAATCTGGCAGGACACCCGCGGCACTTACAACTTTCTTCTTTACTTGCTCGACAGTACGATCGTAGGCGGCCTCCCGCATTCCGCTGTTGCATTTTTACGTCGGCCATCTTGTTCCTCGATAACTCCAGCTTCTTCTGGATCTCGTCCTCCGACCAGATACTGATCAGGCACTTGGTTTCGGAGGTGCTCCGCGTCCAGCGCTCCCTCCTTCAACGCCGCCATTTTTTTTGGAACAAAAGTCCAGCGGTATATGCTAGTTAGCACATGCTATATGCTAATCGCCTAAACCCTGACCTCCCGCTGTCGCGAGCCCGACGCTTTCTCTTTATACGCACTTTGAAGTTGTTGGGGGACTCCCGCTGAGTGGTCGGGCGACCACTCCGCAGTTGTCGCCGGAGAAAATTTGAAGACAGCGGGAATTCTCTTTACACGGGGTTCCCACTGTCGCGAAGAGCGTAATGTAAAGTGGGCCTTAGTCACATTTCTAGCCACATTTAGGACAGCCAATAGCTACTTTCTTTACTGAGGAGTGGGCAACACTGGTAGTGAGCAGAAACAACCTACCATAGAGCACCAGCTCAGGCGTTTCAAAAAAGGGGAAAGAGTCTGGGACAACTAGCCTTGCTCTTTCTTCAGGACCAAATGTCCATTTGTCCAACATTTAAATTCATAAATGAATCCACCTCAGCTGTCTTTTTTCCCTGTGTAAAGCATTTAGCAAATGCTAGTACAGCGGCAGCAGGTATCAACAACTCTAATGTTGGTGTTTGGGTGTTTATCTATACTTGACAGAGACTTTTGGTATATAAACTAACTTGCAGTGTAAATGGTTTGTGATAAACACAGAGCCGATTGCATCTCTGCTGGAAAATGGTGGATTACCCTCTTAGGCGTTGGAGCTGGGTTCAACTATGTGCCTCTTTCACAAGTGAGATGAGATCAACAAGCAACTTTAAGTGGTTTCTACAAGGGAGGCATGGATAAGTTTTATTAGAAGTGCAGAAGTAAAACAATATATAAAGATGATAGTAAAAAGAAGGCAGCACTTCTGATTAACGAGCACAACCTATATCCCAGCACTTTTCTGTGGTCATCAACTTCACGCCCGGAGCAGGAATGAGTTTTCTCTGTCAGGTGTTTGGACTCCCTCTCTCCCTGAGGAATAGCATGAGAAACAACTGCAACCTGCAGCTGCACCTGGTACCATGCCCAAAATAGTTTCATCGGTGAGTGGATTCAAACTTTTCTTAAAGCCGCAGTAGGCAGAATACCTAGAAAAATAGCAGGCTGTTGAGTGTAATCCACAGTTCTGTTTTGAGCGCCTTGTTTCAACGCTCATCTCTGAAACACACATTTCAATACATTTATTAGTTTGCGATTATTTTTCTTTCTATTTCTATTCTTTTTTTTTTAGGTTTCTTTGCAGCATAGGCATTTGTTATTAATGCTGGACTAGAAACTATTCCATAAAAGGGAGCTGTTTAAGGAGAGGGTGTAGCACAACATCCAAAAAGGAGTATCTGCTATCTCTGAACTGCCTTGAGATTGGTCAAATCCAGGGCCGTTTGAAGGAATTTGCGTGTGTGGTGGGGGGGTAAGGGGGGCCTCCATGTCCATTTTGGTTGGGGCCCCCCAACTTGCCTTCTCGCTACGGGCCTGGTCAAATCACATTTGTGGTGCTACATATTTAGCTGCGAGGATGTAAACATATCACCGAAGTGTTGCTCCGTTTCAGATAATTTGATTTAAAGTTTGTTGAATGCAAAAAATCATCTGTCCTACTATACCAGGGGTCTGCAACCTGCGGCTCTAAAGCCTCGTGTGGCTCTTCAGCCTCTCCGTAGTGGCCCCTTCTAGCTTTTCACACTCTCACATGACCTCCAAAAACACATGGAGGTCATGTAACAACATGTGGACATGAGCTGTGCAAAGTCTGATGCTGCTGAAATGAAGCAGAGTGAAATTACAGAGGTTTTAGTAAAGGGATGTCTGGGCGTTCTCACTTTTGGCACAGTTTGGCACCATCTGTGCCATTTGAGATTTCTCTCAAATAATTTTTTTTTTTTGGTCCTTTTTGTCAAGATAAAGGCATAAATAAAAGTGTAAAACCCCCCCCCCCCCCCGAAAGCCATTAAAGTGGCTCATTTTGGAGTCCTGTCCATCCTTAGATCCATATACTTACACCAGGCAGGTTTTCTCAGACATAAACTACATGAAATTGTTTTATTTCATTTCAAAGTGGTTTTTCTACACTTTAGAGGTTGGGTATCAACTTGCGACAAACTGTAGTTCTTTAAATATGGTATATATGTGTTAAAAAAACAACAACTTTGCATGTGATGTTATCTTCATTTTAGGGATCAAATAGGTTTTGCAGCTCTAGATTGATTTTATCGTCACACAATTTGGCTTGTTAGTATAGGGGTTTACATAATGTGCACCATAGAGTGAGAAGAGTGTATAATTACACTATTGTTGGATGATGACACAGTGCACAAATCACAGTGTTCCTGCAGGATCACTCACCCTGTCATTTTAAAACATGTCCCGTGTTTGACACAGCCTTTACAAGTCAAGATACAGGGCCACCTACCAATAATAATAATAATATTCAAATTCACCTTTTGACTTCACCTTTCTCACCGGTTTTCCATAAATCAACAGGACACGTTGGGCAGACCTTAGTCACCGAGACTGATTTCAGCAAAGAACTCATTCCAGCTACAGCTTGACTCAGTTTATGCCCAATAAAAAAAAAATATGCTGGGATGGAATGTAGGTTGTGCTCATGACTCAGAAGTGCAGCACTACACAATCATCTTTATTTTTACTTCAGTCAGAGGAGGTGCAACCATCCACCTTGTATAAAAAAGTTGTGGTTTACAACTTAGCAAAACTAACTCCCGTTGGGATACTTCAAGTTTTGTGATATGTCCAAGCTCCATGTCAGTTTTTCGAAAGTGGACAGAAAAGCTGCTAATCTGCCATGAATATCCCATGGGACATTGGGCTTGTAACTGGAGGGTTGCCAGTTCAAATCCCAGGGTGGACGAAGGGCTGACTTGCCCCCAATCCCCATTGCTCTCCAGGCACAGGACGATTGGGTAGCATTTATCTGCACCTGGGGAACAATGGTGATTCCACACTGGTGTGTAGGACAGGTTAAATTCACTATCACTAAATGGTGTGTGTGCAACCAAAAATACGTAAGTATATTAGCAATTGATGCTCTACTTTTACTCCTTAGCGTTATTTTCCAACAACCATCGGTGTCCTTTCCCTCTTCATGTGTCCTACTGGTCTGTCCTGTTACGTACTCTGTCCTCCTCTGTGTTCAGAGGACAAATCATCCCCCCTTCATTTCATTTCTCCTCTCCACTCCACTCCCCTCCCTCCTGCAGCTCCATTAGATAATGAGCCCACACAGTAAATCACCTCCTGTGTATATACAACCAAAGGCCTTATGTAAGAATTCCCCGTGTTCAGCTAAATCAGCATTTGCCACAGCTCTGCAGAGCGACGTATTATGTAAAGCACACTACGGCGCAGTCCTTCACACCAGCGACAGCACCAGTGGACTTAGTTAGTGGATGTCGTGTCTCTACAGAGGTGATTATGACTGAGTCAATATGAGGGATAAGTGGTGGTATTGATGTTAGATACTCAGTGGGATGACTTTTCTCCGCTCCTGGCTGGGAAAACACTGAGAGAAACAGTTTCAAAGATCACGAGGGTAAACTATATCTTGTTCAAATCTCAGTAATCTTTAGGGATAATTCAGGGTGTTTGAAGTGAGGTTTTGTACGTGGTCTTGACACACAGTGAAAACATAACTTCCTATAATAGAAATAAAAAAAACAATGGCTCAATTAATAAAAATCTATGACATCTTGAGAAATGACAGAATTATCTGAGTTGTAACCTGCTCAGACAAACAAAGTCCATAGAGAAAATCAACATTTTTAGCTCTCGGGGACACTTAACCACTTCTTCCCTGACCCTCTTTTTGGAGTCCCTGCTTGAAAATGACATGCCCAAACTGAATAGAGTAAACCTCTGCAGTTACAAGCTCTGTGAGGTCATGTAACAACATGTGGACATGAGCTGTGCAAAGTCTGATGCTGTTGAAGTGAAGCAGAGTGAAATTGCAGAGGTTTTAGTAAAGAGATGTCTGGGGCGTTCTCACCATTTGAGATTCTCCGCTGTCCAGTCGACGGGTGTTTTTGTCGTTTACATAATCACGCTGACGCTCCGGTGCCGCTTTTCAATGTGTGCGCTGTAACGTTTTTTTTTCTCGCTCCTGCTGGTTTGATCCGTCGGTGTTTTAACTGTGTTTGGTGAACATAAGAATGGTTTATATGATCTTCTAGCTGTGTTTCTGACCTTTCTGTGGGTATGCAGCATGTCTGTGTTTGTTAAAGTTAGACATGGTTTTATGGCGCTTTTGTCGCTGCGTCTGACGATGCCCCCGGTACCGGGGGCAACCGTGAAGAAGAGGTTAATGTCTTAGGTAAAGCCAAACAAAACACCAAAGCCACACAATAAGACATTTCAACTTACGCCTGGAGACAGCAGTGCATCAAACACTGTGATATAAAAATTGTTTGATTTTTTTGGTACGAGTAAGAACTAAAGTCCAGCCAGGGGCGGAGCTACGGGGGGGGTTTTAGAGCCTTTCCCCCCCAGCTGCCCCCCTAACTTTTGTGTTTACTTGTAAAAACATCCACCACTATGTCGACAAGCATTTCAAAGTAGTGAAACAAACAATAAATTTATCAAAAGTCAATCATTGTAAATAAACTCTTAGGCCCCCGACTCTTTTAGCTACGGCCCTGCATCAAATGTTTGTTACGTTAAATCCATTTATTAAATTTGGGGTATTCTTGTGCCACACCATGTAGAAATTTCTAGATCCGCCACTGAGTCCAGCACCAGCATCAAACTTCAGTTTCCAGTTTCTAAAAGCCTGTCTCGCGGCGAGATAATGCGAGGGAACGTATTCTTAAGATGACAAAGACGAGTCATTTATGAGGTGAATTCTTTACTTAAGTTGCTAAAAATCTGTTTTTCCCTTTTATCGCAGCTGGCAGCTGCAGTGTGAGATTGTGTTTGCCGCCACACTTGAAAACCTGAGCCGTGACATTTTAAAGAGTTGAAGTATGGAACAGCTGTAAATGTGTTTGCATCGGATCAATTCAAAGGTCTGCAGTGTGCGTTCCATTTGCTGCGGCGGAGCATGGCGGCAAGTATCGCTTAACCTCAGACTCGGGGGCTGAGAAAATATTAACCAGTTGTTGAAGACCAACTATGTTTGGAATGCACGTCTTTGAATGCAGCCACTCTGCAAGGGACTGTTACGCCTGCAGGGTGTGCCCATTGTTTAGAGTCGCTCCAGAGTCAACCAGTCTCTAACAGAGACAGGGGGGCCAATTCCAATTCCTATCTTAACCCTCAATCTTAACCCTCAAGCTCAACCCTTAATCTTAACTGGCCCTCAAAACCAAGTGTTGAGGGTTATTTTGTCACTTAGAAATGGGACACCCCCTTAAATGCAGATACGTCTTCAGACTGTAGGGGGCAGAATAACGCCAAAGCTGCGTCCAGTCTGTCAACTCCAAAAAAAGAAGAAGAAGAAGAAGAACACATTTACGTCAGGATTATTTATTACGATCCGTTTGTCAGTCAAGTTATTAGGTTGTCAGTTAGTTATAAGATGATACTCATACAAATATTCAGCTGACAGTTACCACACACCACGGCTTATTGAAAAGTAAACCATAGCAAACCATCGCTTGTCCGCACCGGCCGACTATTGACAAAAGATCGTGAAATAAAAAAATAAATGTTACGCAACAATGACGTCAGTAATCCATAATATGGGCCTAAACTAAGATAATACAATGGTTTTCATCATTTTTTATATCTCTATTAACAAAGAAAATACTTCATTTGTAGCGTACTCGTTTCGTCTTTGTTGTGTGAAATCACGCATTGCATTCTGGGTAGCCCTTGCTCCCAAGGGTGGTCTCGGAAAAAAATCTCAATATTGAGGGCGATACAGCCCCTTAAACTTGCCCCTCAACTTAATTTTTCTGAGAATCGGGACGGCACTTGAACTAGAGGGAGCGCGCATTTTTGAGATAGAGGGTTAAGCAAGGAATTGGAATTCACCATTGCTCTTGTTGAGCAGGGGTGTCAAACCTGTGTCCGTGTCTAGGGTTTTTGGCCACATTCTTACATATTGCGCCTTTAATTTGTTTTGTTCGTTAACTTGACGAGTAAGTGTGTCAGTGAAGGAGCAGGAAAAACAACAAATTAACGTCACGGGCCAAAATACGACTATACGGCGAGGCGAATGTGGCCTGCGGGCCTTAGGTTTGACACGCGTGTGGTTGAGATGTCAGTGGTCATATTGTCATCTTACGCAGGACTAACGCCTGTTTTTGCTTCCCAAGTTCAAGCTTATGGGATTTGGCCTGAATCAACATTACGGGGGTGACACAATACCCACTGCAAACATTCAGACTATAGCATTATAGCATTGTGCTATAATAAGCTACTTATCCCCTCATGATAATAACTGTATCTGTGAACTGTAAATGCCCAAACAGGTTGTAGCCCCCTGTACCCCTGCAAGCACCCAAACAGATTTTCGAAAGGGATTACATGTCTAGGAATGAATGGCATGTCTGTCAATGACAGACAGCTTAGCCCGCTCTCATGAAACGGCCTCAGGTCGCGTTGAAAATGAAAATCATTATTCAAGACGTCTGCTAGTTGGGGAAGTAGGAGGAGGTCGAAGGAGGTCCGGAAATTTGTCTAGGAAAAGCCGAGGAAAGTGGATTGTCCTTCTATCCATTTAATTTTGGGCTAATTTCATCTAAATCTGCTTTACCTAGAAGCTAAAGTGGGTCAAATTAATGTCCAACGACTTGTGTTTCAGGCATCCCTCAATAAACTGCTTTAACTTACATACTTTACATCAGGGGTTCTCAAAGTTTTGATACCTGAGGGCCAATTCAGGAACCCAACATTGGACTGAGGGCCGCCAAAGGGAAAAAAATGAAAGAAAAAAAAACGGAAAGAAATCCCATTTGTAATAACTATGGCGTCCAAAATTTGACAAAACCGACATACTATACTACATTGTCCCAAATTTGACAATTTAAAAAAAAATAAAATTTCAGTCCAAAATTTAACAAAAACGTCATATTATACTATGTCGTCCAAAATGTGACAATTTTTTCAATCCAAAATTGGATGACATACTGTAAATACAGTTCTACAGTTTATATAAGTGTAAACTGTACAACTGTATTTACTATGTCATCCAATTTTGGACGACATAGTGACACAGTATAGTATGATGTTTTTGTCAAATTTTGGCATTTAAATTTTTCCCAAAAAATTGTCACATTTTGGACGACATAGTATAGTATGACGTTTTTGTCAAATTTTGGACTGAATTTTTTTTTTGAAAAAAATTGTCAAATTTGGGACAACATAGTATTGTACAACGTTTTTGTAAAATTTTGGACCGAATTTTTTTTTGAAAAAAATTGTCAAATTTGGGACGACATAGTATAGTATGATGTTTTTGTCAAATTTTGGACTGAATTTTTTTATGTTTTTTTAATTGTCAAATTTGGGACGACAACTTTTTACGCAAATTTTTTTTAAACTTTGACATTTTTTTCCCTTTGGCGTCCCTCAGTCCAATGTTGTGTTCCTGAATTGGCCCTCAGGTATCAAAACTTTGACAACCGCTGCTTTAAAGGAATCCTGCGGGGCCCCCAGTGGCCCCTGTAGGCTCCAGCACGCGATTATTAGTCAGGCAGGTCCTTTACTATGGAGAGAGAGAGAGCGAGAGACACAGAGAGAGAGAGAGAGAGAGAGAGAGAGGAGGGGGCGGGAGTTCACCTTTTGTGCAAATATATCATCCAGCAGAGGCACCACCAGCATCAGATTACTCCGTGTGTGTGTGCGTGTGAGAGAGAGAGAGAGAGAGAGAGAGAGAAAGTCAGTCAGTCCTTTGGCAGAAAGAGAAGCAGAGAGAAGCAGAAAGCACCGGAGCTGCAGCGAAGGAAGGAAGGAAGAAAAGAAGGAAGAAAGGAAGAAAAGAAGGAAGGAAGAAGCGCATTTTTCCCTTCACTCTTCACACAAACCGAGCGAATACTTTTTGGTTTGCAGAGAAAAGTTGCTGCCGCGGAACATGGACGGGATAAGGAGCGGACGCGCGTCGCTGCTGCTGTGCACCTTGCTCTGGACGCTGTTAGGTAAATCTTTCATTCTTCTCCGTGCCGTGTTTTTTTACGCATGATATTCACAACAAACAAACAAAGAAAGAAACAAACAAACAAACAAACAAACAAACACGTGTCTTCCGGCTAACTTTACTCTGCCTTTGACTCGCAGCTTGTCACTTTGTATTCATGACTCCGGGCTACACTTCTCTCTCTCTGCGCTGTTTCTGCGCTGTTCCGCTGCTGCTGCGTAAAATCACTGACTTCAACAGTTTGTTCAGCGCACAGAGACACACAAACACACACAAACACACACACTATGTATCCTCCACATGCGTCAAACAGTAGTTTATCTGCAGCAGCAGCAGCAGGTACTGTACACCAGTGGCGCAGCCAGGATTTTTCAATAGGGTGGACTTTTGCAGAAGTAGGGTGGGTGCCACTATTTAAAAAAATAAAAAAATCATGTTCTAGTCAGCAGACCTGCAGCAATGGTCCTGAAATTAAACAACACACGATTTCATCACATATTATATTCAGATTAATGGCAAACCAATAGGCTGCGTCGGTCAAAAACGGCAATATATACGCCAAAACTAAACATTTGATTTCATCACATAATTAGACGATGACGTACGAAATGCACGCATGCGTGTGATTGTAAAAATCGAGCATAAAGACTTGTCAGATAGCTAGTCAAGACCATGCAGAAGAGAACCATAGGCGGTTAGGGGAAGGAGGAAGAAGTGCACACACACACATGACTGAGGTTTTATATTATTATATCTTATAGAACACGCTCTTATTAGCTGCACTTCTGATGGGGTTGGGCCAGCTGTCAATCATAGTGGCCACGTTGGCCCCTATGTGGCTACGCTATACGTTGCTATACACGCATGTTACTGTAACACACACACACATTCTTGTACTTGCTGCATACTGAGGACCAGCATTTCCACTTTATAAATCTACACAATTACAAAATATCTATAAAGAAACTTACTGGGTGCAGTACCATAACATGTCTGCAGGTGGAGTCCCAGAGCAAAAAAGTGTGTGTGAAACACCAGGGCTGGAATTTTTTTTAAAATTTTTGTACCAAACTGAGGACCTCTGTCAAAAAGCACAGTACAGTATAGCGTGTTTACAACCTGAGGAAGTGATTTCAATGAAAACAAAGTGAGGACCGGGCAAAAATGTCCTCACTTCGTTAAAATGTCCTCACTTTGTTGGTTAAAAACCCTTCACTGGTCCTCAGTATGCCGCAAGTACAGGAACACACACACACACACACACACACACACACACACGCACACACTGCAGGGAATATTGTAATGGTGGCATTGTATTAGCTATATGTATTGTATTATATTGGCTATATTGCTATAGCTAATATAGTGAAACTGATTATACTGTTCATCACTGACACAGTCTATCTATCTATCTATCTATCTATCTATCTATCTATCTATCTATCTATCTATCTATCTATCTATCTATCTATCTATTATATTTTATTTTGAAGGCATTGCTGCCACTGTTCTTCTCCATGCAGTGACTATACTCTCCCATGTGTGTGTTTCACTGCCGCGGTGCAGTATCTCCAGCACTTTGAAGTCTGATCTGTGGGATTTGCGTCTCCTGTTTGGCAGCAAACGCACTCTGACTCTGACTCTAACTCTAACTCTATCCCTTCATCACTGCCGTGAGAGAGGAAGACCACGCGGTTCAGTGGAAACGCAGCGTTGACTTTGGCCTTACGTGAACCGTGGCGCGGAGGCTCGCGGTCATACTGACCAAAGACAAAGTGCATAGTGATGGATGGGGGGGGGGGGGATTGCTGTGGTTGCTATTTAAGTTTATTATTGACCTTAGTTAAGCTCCAGTGGCTATATCAAGCACACGGGGGGGGGGGGGTTTAAAATGCCTACTAGTGACATGCTACTCTGCTTTACTGATTTTCTTTAGCCTATTTTAAAGCCTCGGTTAAGGTCCAAGGTGCTTTGAAGTGAGCTTGTATGAGTCACCGACTCAATCGCGTGTCCCCGGCTCATCCCCCACCCCCCAGCTTGAGACGCGGATGCTTGCTCTTACTGAAAACATGGTCGCCAGTGGGAAGACGAGGAAAAAAACTGGATCTTAGCCACTTCAGTCGGCCTGTCTTCGTCTGCAACATCGGTTCTCAAAGTGCCGCCCGCGGGCCAATGGCGGCCCGCAGAAACATTTCTGGCGGCCAGGAATGAATAACAGTTGATAGTTTTAATCCAGGAGCTACTAAGCTTGTTAAATGTTTATTGGACATTACTGGATACAGACCAATAAATGTAAACTGTACAACTGTATTTACTATGTCATCAAATTTTGGACGACATAGTGACACAGTATAGTATGATGTTTTTGTCAAATTTTGGACCAATTTTTTTTTTTTTAAATTGTCAAATTTGGGACGACAGTATATTGTACAACGTTTTCGTCAAATTTTGGACCAAAAACTTTTTTCCCCCAAAATTGTTACATTTTGAACATGTATGACGTTTTTGTAAAATTTTGGACCAAAATTTATTTTTTCAAAAAAATTGTCACATTTGGGACGACATAGTATTGTACAACGTTTTTGTCAAATTTTGGACCAAAATTTATTTTTCAAAATAATTGTCAAATTTGGGACGACATAGTATTGTACAACGTTTTTGTCAAATTTTGGACCAAAAACTTTTCCCCAAAAAATTTTAAAATTTTGAACGACATAGTATAGTATGACATTTTTGTCAAATTTTGGACCAAAAACTTTTTCCCCCCAAAATTAAATTTTTTTTAACGACATATTATAGTATGACGTTTTTGTCAAATTTTGGACCAACATTTTTTTTTTTTTTAAATTGTCACATTTTGGACAACATAGTATAGTATGTCAGTTTTGTCAAATTTTGGACGCCATAGTTATTACAAATGGGATTTCTTTCAGTTTTTTTTCTTTTTTCTTTCCCTTTGGCGGCCCTCAGTCCAATGTTGGGTTCCTAAATTGGCCCTCAGGTATCAAAACTTTGAGAACCCCTGGTATACAATATCTTAAGAATATGTTTCACAAGTGTAAACAGCTCGATCTTCCTGCACCAAAGCCTATTGAGAAAATCAGCTATTTTACACCATGGCACAGATGAGTTTTTCGATCCCTTGCTGTAAGATCGAAAGTGTTATTTGGTGATTTTGTCAGAAATATCAAGTTTGGATTTACATAAGTGACACAATCTCCCCCCCCCCCAAAAAAAACAGCAGTAGACCTGCAGCTTTGGTGCAGGAGAGTGAGTGGTTTAGAAACTTCATTTTTCAGTAAGAAAAGGCTGTTTGACATTGTGGTAAAACAGACTTATTATTAGGTGAACCTTTTGTTAAGTGGATAAAATCTGGTTTTATGCTTCAAGCTGGTTCTTGGCATGAGCGTCACACACAGCACAGTTAGTTTTTGCAATGTTATAAGTTTGCTAAAGGGATGACATGAAGGGCGGGGTAGGGTGAGCCGTCCAACTACCCTCCCTCTATGTCTTGGTCTTTTCTCTAACTATCTTTGTTGCATGACCCTTCCATTCCCATCCATTTTTATATTGAGCATCAATTTTTCACTCGCACTTCTTCTCATGTCCCACTTTCTCCTCTTTGCATCACTTCATCGGCTTTTTTCGATCTCTCTTCTCTCTCCTCTCGCAGACGGTGGTTGTGTCTTTGCCGCCTGTCTGCCTGCTCGTCGTGGAGCCTTTTAACAGACGTCTACTTCAGAAGCACCTTTATAATTGATGGCCACCGTATAGATCACACAGACCTGTTTACAACTGTGCTGCGCATTGATTTAAAGGCTTAGTTCCAGGTGCTGAGCATCTCCCGGTCCCTCCCACTTCACTCTGAAGTCCGCGGGGAAGTCGAGTATTAACCTCCGTACCATTGTTGCGACATCAGACGTGTTTCCGTCAGCCCTATGTTTTTAAAAGTTGCACTTATAAGCTTTGAAATATTGCGTTTGGGTTTGGAGACTTTAGCGCGTCTCTAAAAGGTAGACGCAGATGAGTGTGCTTAAAAACGTGCAGTACCTTTTCATGGAAATGCAGCCAGTGCTTTCTGCACAGAAGAAACTTTACCAGGTCACTCCTTTCTCTCGCTCGCTCGCTCTCTCTCTCTCACACACACACACACACACACACACACACACACACACACACACACACACACACACACACACACACACACACACACACACACACACACACACACACACACCCACGTTAGCCTAGTTCCACCTAATAATAGCAGCTCTTGTTGGCTCTCAGTGGGATTCTGTCACACAGACCCACATTTTCATAATAACCGGTCACACCTGCAACTTCCAAGTATGCTAGCGTTAAGGCCACATTACTTACTTCTCCGACTGCGTGATGCGTTATCCGACTGCGTGACCGCGGAGACACCGCAAGACTTCTACGCACTGCATTTTCCCTGCCCGATCAGTAGGGGTCGCTACTTGAGGTTGTTGTGCTTTTGCGCTACAGTGAGCAATGGCGTCCCAGAGCGAAAGACTGTTGTTGTTGTTGTTGTTGAAACATTGGCCGTTTCTCACGTTTCTGTGTCACGGAACGCAGTTTTAAGATCATTTGAGGCGAGAAATTGGCCATTTAGAGTCTAAACATGTGCTGTGTGTGTTAAAGTCGCCATGTGTAAGAATGTGGCCAAAAACGGTTACTACATTCAAATTCAAAACACCGAGGTCTTTTAGGTTTTCGTTTCCTGACCTAACTGGCAACCCGTGGTTGCTCGCCAGCTGAGACTCTACTGACTGCAATGATTGGTAGACGGCGGTAGGTGGCGCCACATGACGCCAAAACATGATTTCAAAACATAAACATGATTTGCAGTCTGCAAAAGATTATTTTTTTTAATGCAAATATTTTGTCTGCACTGTTGTTGTTGGTGAGTTCAGTTTGTTATAAGAACATTATTCCTGAGTCTCTGTGACATATTAGGAGGATTTTATGGCTAAGTTGCTTTAGATTTATTACATAACGCACCTTTAAGATATGACGTATATTTATAGTTTGGCAGCGACGTTGTCGGCGGTGATCAGCTCCGCCTCTGTGGACGCTCGCTGACGTCCTCTGAGATGCCACTGTGTTTTCCAATCAGAGCTGAGGCATCATCGAAGTACACTAATCTTCAATTAATAGCAAATGTCCAAAAATTTTACAAGTCCAAATGTGTGCTTTTTTCCCCCACTCCACATCTACTGTTGTTTCACTCTTCACAAAGTAGCTTGATAGACAAAATGAACTAGATGATAAGAAGAGTCTTAGCGCTAACCCCCAAAGTGCTCAGGCACCAGTGGAAAGAATCACGGTGACAAGCGTCAGTTGAGTTCAAGGTGTTCACGGCTAACATGCAGCGTCCGCCTCTTTGTCTGGTCGCCGCCTTTAATTCCCACAGTCATTTCCTCACCTTTAATTTCTCTACCCCCTGCCAGCGTGGCATCAAAAGTCTACCCCCCTGCATCCGTGTGTAATTATTATGGTATTAGGGCCAGGGAAAGAGCCATTTAGCCACGAGGCGATAAAAACTAGTGGGCTTTTTGTCCTGCAGACCTCTTTTTGTGCAAATTTAAAAAAAAAAAAGCATTGACAGAGATAATTTATTTGCTGACCAATAATTGCAATGGCAAATGGCATCAATACGTTTAAAAACATTGGTTCTCAAAGTGCGGCCCGGGGGCCAATGGCGGCCCGCAGAAACATTTCTGGCGGCCCCCGCAATGAATAAAAGTAAATAATAAGTTGATAGTTTTAATCCAGGAGCTACTAAGCTTGTTAAATGTTTATTGGACATTACTGGATACAGACCAATAAGTTTAACCAAAATACTGGGTATTTACCTGGTTTCTATTCTGGTAATAAGCAGGTAGCTACAGCCCCCAATTACTAGCTATTTACCCAGTGAATATATGGTAACAGAAATGTGTTACTTGGTATTAACCTGTAATTAGAAGGTAAGAACAATGGCCAAAATACTGGGTAATTACCCAGTAAATTATAAAGCGTTATTATATTAACGCTTAAATTACATTATATTAGCGCTTATATTACTTAACGCTAAACTGTAGAACTGCAATCTGGTCATTAAAGTTATTACAAATGGATTTCTTTCTGTTTTTTTTCCCCTTTGGCGGCCCTCAGGTATCAACACTTTGAGAACCTCTGGTTTGAGATATCATAAGATGCTTCCTTACTATATAACCACTCACTCTCCTGCACCAAAATCCATTAATCAGCGTTTTAGCTCACAGAAGATGCCGACGTGGCAGATTACAGGTGTGCAATCATCTGTAAAAACATAAAGTTTTGTTTTGTATGTTTTTACATATTGTCATGGATGTTATAATCACCAAACCCTGATGCACATGCACAAGCAGTTTACTGTATGTGTGAGCGCACACATTGAGCCCCCGGTTGCAGAATTCTGATGTTAGGCAACAGTGAAAAACCTTAGCTCATATAGCAATAGAGTGACAGGTTGATTGTTGCCTCTTTAAGTCCGCGTTTGGCCTCTGGGGGAGCGAGGACTGGAATGGTCGGGATTTAATTATAGAGGTTAGTCATTCCACTGTGTTTTCTGGATGTATGTGTGTGTGTGTGTGTGTGAGTGTGTGTGAGAGACGGCGACGAGGTATGGAGCGCTGAGGTGGAATGACTGACATAACTCTGCACACGCTGGGGCTTGCACTCGTAGAAAGAAAAGGACCCTTTTTTAGAAAAAGGTCCTATGTTCCAAACCGGGAAACTCCCACTCTCACTCTCTCTCTGTAACCCTAACCCTAAACCTAACCCTCACCCTAAACCTAAACCTAACCCTAACCCTAACCCTTTACCCTGGAGCTCCACACCCAGGCTTCCACAAAGTGGAACATTTTTTGGGAAATAACGGGGAACATGGGTACGACCCCAGCTGGAATCCCCGGTCATAGCCAGGATGCATTTTCGTTGTCTGACAGTGGTCTTTCTTCCATAGAACATACACAGGTTGAGGTTGTATAAGCATGTCGATGTAGTAAACACTAGGATAAGATGGCTGCCTTTAGTTCAAATTGGTTTCGGCTTGGTGTCGTCTTCAATTTCAAAGTCCTCCGTTCCAACTCCAATCCAAAACGAAACCAATTTGTGTAGAAATGACCCGTTGGTCCCCATTGACTCGTCAATAAGGACGTGTTTTGAAAGCTCTCGGGCAACAAGCAGCAATGACCATAAAGTAGCAGAAAGAATTTGGTGGTAAGCTAAGTATTTATACGCTTGTTAACTTTTGGTAGCTAACATTAGCCTACGCTAACAACCAAGGCTCCAGACTATCCAAGGCCCCGTTTGCTGCTTTTGCTCCGGCACTGAAATGGGAAATAGCGCTGGGCTCCGCTTCCAGTGAGCCTGATGTCAGAAATTCCTCTGAATGTCTGACCTCCGTCTGGGAGCAGATGATTGGTACTTGATAAATGACACCTGACAAAACTATATACAGTACATATACAATGTACAACGTCCATTCGCGACTTCTTTAGACACAAATGAAGGTGAATTCACAAAGATAAGCTTCATCTACATCCGCTCTAACCTCTGTCCGTCTATGTTTTAAGGCCCCATTATACTTCTCCACGGTAACCACGGAGACGGACTCGAGCCTTCATAGTTCTGCGTCGTGGTGACGGATACGTGCTGCAATTTCCCGCTCCGATCAGTAGGGGTCGCCTACCGTTGTTGTTGAAACAGTGGCCGTTTTTTCACTTTTCTGTGTCAGTTTTGAAACCATTTGAGGCGAGAAATTGGCCATTTAGAGTCTAAACATGTGCTGTGTGTGTGTTAAGATATGACGTATTTATAGTTTGGCAGCGACGTTGTCGGCGGTGATCAGCTCCGCCCTCTGTGGACGCTCGGTGCTCACTGTGAGCCGGCATAGAGCAGCGTTAGCTCGGCCTGTCGCGAGGACCGATCGCAGCCCTCGCCGTCTCCGTTGTCCCTCGACGGAGTGGCGGACACTTAAAATATATTTCGTGCAGTCGGAGACGACGCAGGGAGCTCTGCGACACTTTACGCAGGAGTAAGGTTTTGTTCTCAACGACGACACCTCAGCTCATTCCGCGTTCGTTCTCGTGCGTTTGCTGGCTGTGATTTACTGCGTCTGCCTTTTGCCCCCGTTTGACCACTGTGCCTTTGTGCGAGGGTCTTCGTCAACGACCCCGACATAGCATCAGTGAGAGCGCCCCTGCTGTGTTTTAGTGCCAGAGGTCTCTGTTTTGCTTTCACTCCCCATCCCTGCAGCCACTGCTCGGCAGATTTATGGCCACTGTTAATGATTTTTAAATAAGAATGGCTGTCCTCCCTCTGCTTGGCGTTGTTCACTCCTTTTTCACTTCCCAAAGCAGAGATCAGGGATGATGTCAGAACACCACTGTGTGTATTTGAATCCCGATTTCAAGGCGTCGCTTATAAGGCTAAAAATGTTTATTATATGGTGCCATGAATATTTAAGAATTAGAAGAAGTAGAGGAGAAGGAGGGAGAATTGGAAGGAAGAGATGAAGGAAATTGGATGATTATAGCCGACTGCCTGGTTACGTCTATGCAGTCCTGCTCTCGTCTCAGGGGAGGACGACGACTGTGATGGGGTAATTTCAAATATGGCCTTGAAATGAGGCTCCATGTCTGTGTGTGTGTGTGTGTGTGTCCTTGTGTATTCATTTGCGATGGTAGGGGGGTTGGAGAATAGGAAAAAATTAAAATTCACAATGCTCTTTTGGGAGACGAGGTTAAGTGCTGCCAATCCATTTATCGGCAAAGTGCTGCAGCAAGACAGCGGACGAGAGCCTCTATTTCTGTCGCCACGAACCGCCAGCGGCAGAATTGAACACTTTTAACCTCGCCTCGCGCACATCCGCCTGAAAATATGGACGCCTGCCACCCCTGCGAGGGTGTCCCCCGTCCCAGCTGTTTCGATCAATCGCGCAACAGCATGAAAGCGAGGATCGAGCAAACAAAAGCGGCAGCGAGGATCAGACGGCCAGAGCATGTCAGGATTGAGGAATACCAATTAGGAATGTCGTGGAAAAGCCCTAGATCTGTGGCCACAAGGAGATCATTTTCCTGGCAGCAGAGGAGAAATCCTAACCCCTGCGCCCCTTCAACCCTAAACCCTCCATCTGACTATTGGCTGGCAGAGGGTCCTCTGGGGGCCCTGCAAGCTGTTGCCTTTCAGACATCAACAGTTGCCTCAGCAGCAGTTGCTGAGTGCAGCCCTGCCACCCCCCCCCCCCCCCACCACCACCTTCCTTCAAAAACACGCACACTTGGGCTCCATTACGACCTCGTGTCTTTCTTTCTTCACCACGAGTCTGGCTTTGGTTTTGGGGGGAAGGAGAGTGAGCGGTAACGTTGCCCTTCGCGTCGCACACAGAGCAAATTGTACAGTACACGCAAAAAGGCAACGCAGGAGACGCAAGTTAGACGCACAATCCCCCGAAGGACACAATGGTGTTTTGTGCTTCACTCGCTCTACTTGAAAGTCTTTTAATCGAGTGAAAAAAATGTGTGTGATGCAATGTTATGAAAACCAAACAGTGCTGAGATAAGATAAGATAAGATAGCTTTATTTATCCCACAGTGGGGAGAGAACAGGGTTATTCCAACACCCTGATGTCGTATCAGAAATGGTGGACAGTTGCACATGTTCACCAGGAGAAAATGTGTGCAATGCAATTGTGGTTCCCAAACACTGGGTGGGGACCCACTGATGGGTCGTGGGAGTTTTTTTTTAGGGCCCTCAAACAAATTTGCTGAAAAAAGTGAGTAAAGGAGAAAAAAAAAAAGGACCTCTATAAAGTTTGTGAAACACTGGTTTAAAGGGTACGACTACCTACTAACTTTGGTCGAACCAAACTTGAAAGCTTCCTCCACACTGTCTTCCATCAGGGACTGGATTTCCTTTACTTCAGTAAGCTTTGTGTCGGCTCTTAGGGTATAGATGAAGGTGCCTTTTGGTCTTCCACGGCTTCTTTTTCTCTTTTGTAGGCTCCCATAACACTAGTCTGGAGGCTATGATATCAGGATGTCTAATGCAATGAGCAGCTCATTTCCAATCTTCTTGCCTTTATTTCCTCGGAGACTGGCGGCATCATTTTTTAATTAACGTCGCGAATTAAAGCAGACCTAAACCGGAAGTTCCAATTAACGCTGTTTTTTTGTTGTGTATCTGCGTCATTACCTTGTCTAAGAAGCCCTGAAGGTTCAAAACAAACAGTTCAGCCACTGCTGAGAACACTGTGTTTTAGTGTAATCTCGGGCTCAGCGAGATCTCTGAAAAAACCAGGTCCGGTAACGTAAACAGCGGTTCTCCTGAACAGCAGATCGTCCTGCTCCGGGCACTAGTCCGGGCACTAGTCCGGGCACTAGTCCAGCGTTCCAGAGGGGGGAGCTGCGCTTCTGAGAGCGGGTTTGCTGAATATGTCACTTCCGGGTACTGGCCAATCACAAGACTCTGTCTATTGGGTGAGAGAGTTGAGTCTGAAATATCGCGGCTGGGGAACAGCGTCAGAAAAGAGGATTTCTATCGGCTCGTTTACAGCAACTAGGAGGTTTTTGAGCATAAAAACAAGTTAATGTATGTAAGTAGACCTCCATAACTAACATATATGTGCAACAGGACCACTCTATGTGAGCTTTAATCGTTTTTCTTCGATTATAATGTTTTTATGATCTTGAAAAGGCCAAAATCGAAATCACGATTAAAATTTGATTCATCGTCCAGCACTAGTTCCGGCTGCTGGAGAACCATGGCGGCTCAAGATGGCGGTTTCTTTAAAGCGAGCCCCTGGCCTAACGCACGTGTAAAACCCTTCATTTTATGGCAAAAAATAAAAAATGTAAATGTTACACACTGTGGGCAAATATCTGAACGCACCCCTGACCCCACTAACTCTTCCGTACCAGGGAGTGGTTTCAGAAATATGACGACAGGGTCCTGAAGGATTCTTTTTTCTCCCCTTATCTGTGTTGCATGATGATAAGCAGGAGATGAGGGTGACTGAAAGGTCACTGCGCTACAGGAGTTTCCGTGTTTACATACAGTGTATTATGTGTACACACTGACTGTATGTATGTGTGTGTGCACACAAATGTACTCCATGCATAGTTCATTACAGTTTCCATCTGTGACGGAAAACATTCCTTTGCCCCCCCCCCCCCCCCCGACTTTAATCTAGTTAATGGTTAAGCAGCACCGGTTAACCTCTCCGCTGAGGCTGGTCACTGTTTGACAATGAGATCATATTGCTTTTAACTGGGCCGCGGGGGGGGAATCTCAGAGACAGCGGTGGGAACATTAATCCTCCTCCAATGGGAAGAGGAGGAGCAGAGTGTGGAGGAGGAGGACGAGTGGGGGGGGAGGGAGTTCTGTGACAGTGCCAGTGTGTTGGATGTTTGGTGACTTCATGTCTGCATATGTGAGAAAAAGGGGGCTCCCCCCCCCCATGTTACCTGAGAGCGAGAAAATTCTTACATCTTGGACGACATAGTATAGTATGACGTTTTGTTAAATTTTGGACAGAATTTTTTTTGGAAAAAATTTTCAAATTTGGGACGACAAACATGTCAATTTTTGTCAATTTTTGGACCAAATTTTTTTTTGAAAAAGTTTTTTGGTCCAAAATTTGGGACGACATAGTATTGTACAACGTTTTTGTCAAATTTTGGACCAAAAACTTTTTTCCCCAAAAATTTTAAAAATTTAGAACAACATAGTCTAGTATGATGTTTTTGTCAAGTTTTTTGGTCCAAAATTTGGGACGACATAGTATAGTATGATGTTTTTGAAACATTTTGGACCAAAAATGTTTTTCCCCAAAAATTTTAAAATGTTGAACAACATAGTCTAGTATGATGTTTTTGTCAAATTTTGGACCAACATTTTTTTTTTTTTATAATTGTCAAATTTGGGACGGCATATATGTAATTTTTGTCAAATTTTGGAACAATTTTTTTTGTGAAAAAAATGGTCAAATTTGGGACGACATAGTATTGTACAACGTTTTTTGTAAAATGTTGTACCAAAAATTTTAATTGTAAAATTTTGAACGACATAGTTGTCACATTTTGGACAACGTAGTATAGTATGTCGGTTTTGTCAAATTTTAGACGCTATAGTTATTACAAATGGGATTTATTTCAGTTTCTCCCACAGACGGGGGGGAGTTCTGTGACAGTGCCAGTGTGTTGGATGTTTGGTGACTTCATGTCTGTGAGAAAACGGGGGCTCCCCCCCATGTTACCTGAGAGCGAGGCCAGAGAGTGTCATCGCTGAGCAGATCCAGTGTCAGTTTTCAGGGCTTCCGAGTGCGGCGGCCGTAGCCCGAGGACGCGACTCGTCTTTTGTTTTACTGAGGTTTTTGCTTACAAGAGCCCCGTCTGAAACGTCTACCGCAGAACACCTCGGTGCATGTGTGAATTTGACTTTGAAAGAGAGGAGACGCATGGGCTAAAGTTACCGCGCTGTGACTGTTAAAGGGATAGTTTGGAATTTTGGACATAAGACCTATTTTCCAGCTCGGCCGGTGTGATGGAGACGTCTGGAGACGTTTTCAAGAAACTTCATTCAGTTCTTCTAGTTGCAGAGGAGTTCGCTGGTGCTATGGCTAGCACAAGTCAATGGTTCCTGCTAGCATGGCATTAAAAACACTCATACCGACTCCACAGTGCACCCGAGGCAAATCAATTGTAACGGCAGACTATCGATGTACATATCTGTGTCGATAGAATAATATTTGAAACAAAACTAACCTCGCATCGCATGAATTTTTGAGGGACTACTTTCTTTCGCGCTGCTGCTGCTGCTGCTGAGACATAAATCCTTCAAATTACTAGAGTGCTCCTATGGCACATATATGTTAGTTAAAGAAGTCTACTTACATACATTAACTTGTTTTTAGGGTCAAAAACCTCCTAAAACGAGCCGATAGAAATCTCTCCTCGCTGCAGCTCTCCTCAGTGTCTTGTGATTGGCCAATACCTGGAAGTGACATATTCAGCACACCCGCTCTCAGAAGCGCAGCTCCCCCTTCTGGAACGGTGGATGCACTGCTCCGTCACGACTCCCCGTCACAGTCCCTTTTACGACTTTGGAGTCTAGGTCCGCTTTAAGTCTTTTTTAAAAATAACATTTCTCCTTGGAATTTCCGTCTCTTTCACTTCACCTTGCTCTATGTCCAGATCTGTGAATCATCACTTTCACCACCGTGTTTTCCCCATCTCTACATCTACTCGAGCTCATCCATCTTTCTTCATATCTAACCTTGTTTCACCCTCCATCCATCACTTGTCTCATCGCTGCCAAGAGCCGACTGAAAATACATGTATCACCGTGACCATGTGTTGTCTAATCATCATCACAAAAGCCAGGGAAAAAAAAGTTGTTTTTTAAAAACTAACTGTGATGACTCTTTAGCAGCAGGAGCTAACATGTTTTAACTGACAGTTCAGCTAATGCTAATAATCGAGGCTTTGGCTACTTCCATTCTACTGTTTTTGTTTTCAAACACATCGACTCTGGTCTGGAGACGCCGATTCGATTGAATGTTGAACTGACGGTCATATTGTATATATGTGCATTATTGTAAGTACAAGTTAAAGGTGCATTATGTAATAAATCTAAAGTATAAAAATAAATAAAATCCTTCATATATGTCACAGAGACTCAGGAATAATGTTCATATAACAAACTGAACTTACCAACAACAACAGTACAGACAAAATATTTGCATTAAAAAAAAATCTTTTGCAGACTGCAAATCATGTTTATGTTTTGAAATCATGTCTTGGCGTCATGTGGCGCCACCTACCGCCGTCTACCAATCATTGCAGTCAGTAGAGTCTCAGCTGCCGAGCAACCACGGGTTGCCAGTTACATCAGAAAACGAAAACCTAAAAGACCTCGGTATTTTGAATTTTAATGTAGTAACTGTTTTTGGCCACATTCTTACATATGGCGCCTTTAACATTAATTGATGCCGCAGGTTTTAGATATTCAAATTTTGTACGATTTGCAGTGTTAGTTAGTAGTAGTGTGAAAATGCATTTCACAAGCGAGCAAAAATTTGGTATGAGAACTGAAATATTTTTATAAATCTGAATCAAACTGGTACCTGGTGAATTGCAGTTCAATAGTGAAACCCATGACTAGTTATTATGGATGGAGAGTCCTTTAGATATAGAGATGAAACACTCGGTGGGTAGATTTGATATGAAAACTGTCCTTAGATGAAAACACAGCAGTGTGATGTAACCTTTAACTCACACTCATTTCCCACTCATCGGACCGTACTCGTAAAAGTTGCATCAGTTCCGTGCAGCGGAGTTCAATATTCCTCCATTAAGTGAAGTGCATTTTTTTTTTTTGGCATATTTTTTTATTTTTTTTTGCCGACCCTAAAAGCTGAGCCGGTTGCTCATCAGTAAAACTATACATCCCATATTCCAGTAACACGAGCAGAATCGTGTTTCACGGGAATCACTTTTTGACTCGGTCTAACCGGGAATAAAAGTACAAGCTTTTTCGTCCTCCTGGCTCATATGAATATTTAATCCAAAATCGATGGCGTTCAATTGGGTTATGACTGCATCAGGCTAAATGATGCCCAATTACATGTCTGTACAATCTGCAGAACAACAAAAGTGATGGATAGTAATTGTGGGGATAATGCTGGACTTACAGAGTGCCTAACTGATTTAGCCTCTTGTTATTAAGGACTAAAGTAATTATAACCCCAGTGTTTTGCCTCCAGAGCATCGTGCATTCTGCTCTGGCAGGTCCTGCTGCAGCAGCGGGACCACATTTAGTCAACAGTTGTTTGTTCTAAACGATTATCAAGCTGTAGTCAGCACAGCAGACTGTACGCTTACATTAGAGTAGATGTGAATGATGACTATGATATGAGACAAAATGGGAACAAATGTATACACAATATACTTTTATACCCTAGTGCATTGGTTCTCAAAGTGAGAAAGTTTTTGTCAAATTTTGGCATTTAATTTTTTTCCCAAAAAATTGTCACATTTTGGACGACATAGTATAGTATGACGTTTTTGTCAAATTTTGGACCAACATTTTTTTGGGAAAAAAATTGTCAAATTTGGGACGGCATATGTCATTTTTGTCAAATTTTGGACCTAATTTTTTATTGAAAAAAAATTGTCAAATTTGGGATGACATAGTATTGTACAACGTTTTTTTGTCAAATTTTGTACCAAAAACTTTTTTCCCCAAAAATCGTAAAATTTTGAATGACATAGTATAGTATGACGTTTTTGTAAAATCTTGGACGAAAATTTTTTTGGGAAAACAAAAGTCAAATTTGGGACGCCATACATGTCATTTTTGTCAAATTTTGGACCAAATTTTTTTTTGAAAAAAGTTGTCAAATTTGGGACGACATAGTGTATGTTATTTTTGTCAAATTTTGGACCAAAAAATGTTTTCCCAAAAATTTTTAAAAATATGAACGACATAGTATAGTATGACGTTTTTGTCAAATTTTGGACCAAAAATGTTTTTCAAAAAAATTATCACATTTTGGACAACATAGTATAGTATGTCGGTTTTGTCAAATTTCGGACGCCATAGCCCTTTGGCGGCCCTCAGTCCAATGTTGGGTTCCTAAATTGGCCCTCAGGTATCAAAACTTTGAGAACCCCTGGCCTAAACTAAGATAATAGAATGGTTTTCATAATTTTTTTATCTCTATTAACAAAGAAAATACTTCATTTGTAGCGTTCCCGTATCGCTGCTTTCGGCGCCATCTTAGTGCTGTCAAACACGCAATGCATTCTGGGTAGCCCTTGCTCCCAAGGGTGGTCTCGGAAAATCTCAATATTGAGGGCGATACAGCCCTTAAACTTGGCCCTCAACTTAATTTTTCTGAGAATCGGGACAGCACTTGCACTAGAGGGAGCGCATTTTTGAGATTGAGGGTTAAGAAAGGGAATTGGAATAGATGATATCGATATATCGCACTGCCCTACTAATGTAGATGTTTGGCCTTCTCTGGCTGCTGTTGAGGGAGGATGAGAGGTCTAGGATTGGCCCGTTTGAAGGACTCCCTTCCCCCAACTCTGTTTGATCCTATTCTCTGCGCACAAGAGATCCGAGGTTTGTCTCCGTTGAGAATGATAGAAGACTCACTGGCTTCCCCCGTGTCAATTAGTAATTTGGAGTGCGCATTGTGTATGTGTCTGTGCATTGAAAGTGGTGGTGGTGAATGGCTGGGGCAGAACGGACACATGTTCAATAATAAGGCCTGACAAAGGAGGACAGGCAGCAGTGGGAGGATGGGAGGAGGATGGAAATTTCACCATATTACGTCTCTGCCTCATTATCTCCCTCTGCTCTGTTTAGCTCTGGAAATCAATATAATTATATTAATAAGAATATTCTGGTGCAGTCACAGTGACCACAGTAAGACCAAACCAGATAATTGGTTTGGACAGGGGCTGCAAGTAATTATCGTTTACATTTTAATGTGCTAATTATTTTTTTGCAACCTTCATTTCTTTTTATTTGTTTGGTCTTTAAAATAAAAATACAGTATAGTATGACGTTTTTGTCAAATTTTGGCATTTAAATATTTTCCCAAAAAATTGTCACATTTTGGACGACATAGTATAGTACGACGTTTTTTTTAAGTGTTGGACCAAAAACTTTTTTCCCCAAAAATTGTAAAATTATGAACGACATAGTATAGTATGAAGTTTTTGTCAAATTTTGCACCAAATTTTTTTTTTTTTTTTTTTCAAATTTGGGACGGCATATATGTAATTTTTTGTCAAATTTTGGACCAAATTTTTTTTTTGAAAAAAATTGTCTAATTTGGGACGGCATAGTATTGTACAACGTTTTTGTCAAATTTTGGACCAAAAACTTTTTTCCCCAAAAATTGTAAAATTATGAACGACATAGTATAGTATGATGTTTTTGTCAAATTTTGGACCAATTTATTTATTTTTTTTAAAATGGTCACATTTTGGACAAAGTAGTATAGTATGTCGGTTTTGTCAAATTTTGGAAGCCATAGTTATTACATGGGATTTCTTTCAGTTTTTATTAAGTTTTTTTCCCTTTGGCGGCCCTCAGTCCAATGTTGGGTTCCTAAATTGGCCCTCAGGTATCAAAACTTTGAGAACCCCTGGTTTAGAGCCTATAATCTATTCCACTCTCGGTCAGTACGGCGATGTCCTGGCTCCGGGTCTTTGTCTCTCTTCACCTGAACAAGGCTGCATTGTTAAAGACATTCCTGCAGGCTGTAGGAATGCAGGTATAAATGCAAGGCTGATTACACACAGAGTGAGGAGGGAGACCAGGACGGGGAAGGGAACAAGGGAGGAAGGAATGGACAGCAGCGGAGGTGTAGAGTGAAGGGAGTGAAGGGGGTTGAGGCACGGTGAAAGGAAGGGAGAGCCCTGATGTGTGTGTGCTGGTACTTGTTGATGTTTAAAGTGTGTGTGGATGGCTGTGTGTGTGTGTGTGCATGTACATATTCGTGAGAAGGGGTGTCTGAGAATTGAGGTGTATGTTCGGAATGCATACCCCGTTAAATGAACTACCACTGCACCGTGTGTGTGTGTGTGTGTTTTTAAGAATGCGTGTGTGTGTGTGTGTGTGTTTAAGAATGTGTGTGTGTGTGTGAGACAAAGGGGAGAAGTTTGCACCGGGTGTGTGACAGGACTTTGCAGTGTGTGTGGGCACCAGTCACTAAGAGCAGTGAGCGCGGACCGTTAGTGCAACCCCAATTTGAACCTAAATCCAGACTTAATTATATAAAAGTGTGTGTGTGTGCGCGTGTGTGTGTGTGTGTATCATGTGGTGATGTGACCGCAGTGAACTTAAAGGTACCATATGTAAGAATGTGGCCCAAAACGGTTACTACATTCAAAATTCAAAATACCGAGGTCTTTTAGGTTGTGTTTTTTGACGTGACTGGCAACCCGTGGTTGCTCGGCAGCTGAGACTCTACTGACGGCAATGATTGGTAGACGGCGGTAGGTGGCGCCACATGACGCCAAAACATGATTTCAAAACATAAACATGATTTCACCAAACTCTGGCCGTAGTTTGTGGTTGTTTCTTTTGCCTGTTCAGTCTGTGCCACGTTGTGTCTCTGTGGTTCTGTGGTTGTGTCTCTGTGGTTCTGTGGTTGTGTCTCTGTGGTTGTGTCTCAGCGGTTGTGGCTCTGTGGTTGTGTCTCAGCGGTTGTGGCTCTGTGGTTGTGTCTCTGTGGTTCTGTGGTTGTGTCTCTGTGGTTGTGTCTCAGCGGTTGTGGCTCTGTGGTTGTGTCTCAGCGGTTGCGGCTCTGCGGTTGTGTCTCAGCGGTTGTGGCTTTGTGGTTGTGTCTCAGCGGTTGCGTCTCTGCGGTTGCGTCTCTGCGGTTGCGTCTCTGCGGTTGCGTCTCTGCGGTTGCATCTCTGCGGTTGCGTCTCTGCGGTTGCGTCTCTGCGGTTGCGTCTCTGCGGTTGCGTCTCTCTGCAGTTGCGTCTCTTTGGTTGTGTCTCTTTGGTTGTGTCTCTGCGGTTGCGTCTCTGCGGTCGTGGTTCTGCGGTCGTGGTTCTGTGGTCGTGTCTCTGCGGTTGTGTCTCTGCGGTTGTGGCTCTCCTGGCTTGCCAGCTGGTGACATTCGATCCAGGCTGTCGGAGTCGGAGCCTGTTCCCCTTGGCAAGGAAGTTAGCATGGTACAGCTCGCCAAAGAAATCCACCACCCACTACTCTACACCATTTTTCTGTCACCCCACCCCCCCCCTCGCACACAACAAACACACCCCACCCCATCTGTTTGTGTAGGTGTGTCCACTTGGTGCCAGTTGGTGTAACGGTTACATGAGAGCATCAAAGCCAGGCCCACCGTCGGCATGAGGGGGTCAGTCAAAGTCACAGCAATGCTAACTCTAGTGTGGACGTCCTCTGGAGGTCGCATGTATGTGAGAATGCAAAGGTCTACAGGAGGCAGATTCTCTTGCCAGGTCCCTGGTCTGATCTCCAGATCGCGTTTGCATGAGCTCACGTGAGAACACAGCAGGAGAGACTCTGGATAATCCAATCCACAGCGTTGTGAATACGCGAGGGTTCTGCCTCACCTGGATCCTTCAGATCCTTGTCCTGCATCTCCTGATGCTCTTCTCTTATAGTTTGGAGTAGTTGTAGTAGGAAGTGTGGACCTCACAGTGACGGAGGTGAAGCCAAACAATAGCGTACTTGTTGGGATACCACCTGTTCTGTCCTCCCTCCATTCACTTGTATCCAAATATCAATATTTTCAATATCTTGTCCTTGAGAAAACGTTCTCCCCACACAACACTGCTTCTGTCTGTCTTTCTTTCTCCTTCTTCACCGTCTCGCATGGGCAAGAACAGCACATTTAGCAGGACAAAGACTGAAAACGAGGAGAAACAGCTGGATGGTCGTAGATCATGCTCCATGTGTTCAAATACAACACCGTCTGCACTGCGCTGCTTTTCTGTCTGTGTCCTCGATTTTCTTTATTCCCTCGTCTACTGACAATTTTGGGGTCGTACCTATGTTCCCTGTTTTCCCCAAGGTTAGGGTTAGGGAAAGGGGTAGGGTCCTATGTTCCCTGGTCCTTTTGGGTGAAAGCGGGGAACATAGGACCCTTTTTCTAAAAAAGGTCCTATGTTCCCCACTCTGTGGAAGCCTGGGTGTGGAGCTCCAGGGTAAAGGGCTGGGGTTAGGCTAGGGTAAGGGGTTAGGGGTTAGGGGTTAGGGTAAGGTCCTAAAGGTGAAAATGTCGGGACCGTATCTATGTTCCCCGGGTCCTATGTTTCCCGCCTTGTATGTGACCGGGGAACATAGGACCCTTTCTCTAAAAAAGGGTCCTATGTTCCCCGCTGTTCACCCAAAGGGTCCAATGTTCCCCGCTTTGTATGTGACCAGGGAACATAGGATGTTTTTTTAGAAAAAGGGTCCTATGTTCCCACCTTTCACCCAAAAGGACCAGGGAACATAGGACCCTTTTTCTAAAAAAGCGTCCTATGTTCCCTGGTCACATACAAAGCGGGGAACATTGGACCCTTTTTCTAAAACTAGGTCCTGTTCCGCACTTTGTGGAAGCCTGGGTGTGGAGCTCCAGGGTAAAGGGCTAGGGTTAGGGGTTAGGGTTAGGGTAAGGGGTAGGGTCCTATGTTTCCTGGTCCTTTTGGGCGAAAGCGGGGAACATAGGACCCTTTTTCTAAAAAAGGGTCCTATGTTCTCCGGTCACATACAAAGCGGGGAACATAGGACCCTTTTTTAGAGAAAGGGTCCTATGTTCCCCGGTCACATACAAGGCGGGGAACATAGGACCCGGGGAACATAGATACGGTCCCGACATTTTCACCTTTTCCCCACTTCCTCTTCAGTCTCTGTAGTCATCACTATCGCTCTCGTTCCGTCAGATTTGCGTCACTTTGCTTCATTTCCTGTCTCTTCTTCTTCTTCTTCTTCTTCTTCTTCTTCTCTCACCGGTTTCGTCTCCGTCTGCTCCCTCTGGACTCTGTGATCACAGAGCCACTGTGGCGGATTATCACTCAGTTGACTTTACAGAGGGCGGCCAAATCGCTGCACTACAAACACGAGGCGGCGTCCAAACAATCGTTGGCCTCACGCCTTTGGAGAGAGAAGCCTCCATAATCAGCTCGAGCCAGGCTCAGTTTGACTGGGTTTTGCCCAGAAACCACATTAGCCACTCACACTGACACTCTGCAGTGTTTGGAGTCATACAATCCAAAATGTAAGTACTTGAGGCGAATTACAGAACCACTGACACTTGTTTCCACACAGAATCGTGCTTTGTAAAATGTCAATTCATGTCAGTCGTTGTGTTAATCCCCTCTGCTCAGATTATTTTAAGTGGCTGTTGAGGTTATGTTTATGTTGAGCTGCAGATTTGTTATTGCACAGCTTTCGCCGTTCTCCGTTTACGGCACTTTCCAAATAGGACAATGGCAGAAAAAACGTGATTTTACCGCATTTGGCATCTGAGCTGTTGCACGACGACCATCTGCTCCATCTTTTTCCCAGACATTATCAGAAAAATAGCTGCCATTACATATTGTAATATGTCTCATTTCCTCATCGTAGCCCGATTTGCTAATGAATCAGAGCACTGTTTGAATTTTGAACAAAAGTACTAGCTTAGACAAACCTATCTGTAATAGGACTGCTAAGATACGATAACAATGATTACAAAAAAGAAATATAAATATTCATTATGTCATTGTGGGCCATTGTTGTTTAATGTAGTGAGAGATAACTTTAGTTTATCGGGACATAGTTGACCTGTTCAATATCCCACAAAATAGTTAAAAATATATATTATTTAAAAAAATATATATATATATATATATATATGTACGTATATATATGTATATATATATATATATCTATGTATCTATATATATATATATGAATATATATATATACACATATGTATATATGTATATATATGTGTATATATGTATATATGTGTATATATGTATGTGTATATATGTATATATATATGTATGTGTATATATGTATATATATATGTCTATGTATATATGTATATATGTATATATATATATGTATGTATATATATGTGTATATATATATATTTATATATATACATATATACACATTTTAAGCTTAAAGGTGCCATATGTAAGAATGTGGCCAAAAACAGTTACTACATTCAAATTTAGGTTTCCTTTTCTGACGTAACTGGCAACCCGTGGTTGCTCGGCAGCTGAGACTCTACTGACTGCAATGATTGGTAGACGGCGGCAGGTGGCGCCACGTGACGCCAAAACATGATCTCAAAACATAAACATGATTTGCAGTCTGCAAAATATAAATTTTTTTAATGCGAATATTTTGTCTGTACTGTTGTTGTTGGTGAGTTCAGTTTGTTATATGAACATTATTCCTGAGTCTCTGTGACATATTAGGAGAATTTTACGGCCAGTTGACCAGAGAAAGACGCGGTGCACTAAAAAGCTGTTTCTCCACTAGATTTCGATGGAAAATAATTTGAAAAATTCGAACCATATTGAACACTTTGTTAAAAGATCCACTGAACATGTTTGACACTCTAAGACTCTTCCAAAGCATCACCACGAAGCTACAACAGTTTACACGTTTACTGCATAGCTGCCTGTACACAGTTCTGAGCGTATTTACATATTTGCTAAATATTATGACGACGAGACGCTCATTTTTTATGATTTGTGTCATCAAAGGATGGTCGAGCATCTGGGCGCACGGATGCTTGTGTTGCACGCGATGCCTTTTTAATCCGGAGAAACACATTGTCCTCGGTCTGCGGGGAGTTTCGGAGGCCCATCTGCCTGCATTTACTCGCGCACATCTGAAATCTAAGCTCGGGGTTCCTCGCTTCCACGCGTTTGCCCTCGTGTGTCTTGCTTCTCCCACCTCAGCCGGTGGTTCACGGCTCATTAATGGAGATGCAGCCTCAAGCTACCACCACCTTTTTTTTGCTCAGAAAGGAAGAGCTGAAGTCATGGAAAAACTCTTGCCGCACTTGCCTGCTTCCACGTCAGCTGTCCGTCAGCTTCGCTAACTTCTTCTGCACATTCCTCAGCTCACACTTCTTTAGTTCTTCTCACCTCTTCCTCAGTTTTGACAGATCCTCCTCCTCCTCCTCCTCCTCCTTCCTCCCGCCCTTCCCTTCTTCCCCTCACTTTCCCCCCCTGCTGCCACATACAGTAGTACCTGCACGGACAGGCTGCTGCCTGCCTCTGCAAAACACCTTCTTTACCCTCCCCACCATAAATGTCAAAATTTGCCTTAGGGCTCTCAAACCAACAACGCCCCGGCTTTAAAAAAAAAAAAAGACATTTAGTGGAAAACAGAGACAGAATATATTTGCTGTGGAAAAAGAAGGCATGCACCGAACAACAACAACAACAACAACAACAGGAGTTGTCGTAGTTGTAGTCAGAATCGTAATGTGCCGTTGATTTGAATGGCTTTAAAAAGCCCATAGTGATATTTAACTCGCATTCATTTATACGGAGCTCGTCTCTTGGGAAGCATTGACATTTGATTGGCGCCTTGGCAACCAGAAGGTGACAGCTGTCGCATACCTATTGGACAAGTAGCTGTCAATCACACTGGTGTCCACTGATATGTGTCATACTTTATTGTCCAAATTTTCAGAAACTCAAACTCAAAGAAGAGCTGAAACTAGCGATCGAGGCCGTGAACTCCTCAGGTAAATGTCTTGTTAATGTACAAGTGAGAATTACAAGCTCTTTTATGGAGGAGGATTAGGGCCACGGAGAAAAAAAAAATTGAGTTTTGACTTTATTCTCAGAATTCTGACTTTTATCTCAGAATTCTGACTTTATTCTGATAAATTCTGACTTTAATCTCAGAAATTCTGACTTTATTCTCAGAAATTCTGACTTTATTCTCAGAAATTCTGACTTTATTCTCAGAATTCTTAATTTATTCTCAGAATTCTTACTTTAAACTCAAAATTCTGACTTTAATCTCAGAATCCTGACTTTATTCTAAGAATCCTGACTTTGAATTCTGTGAATAAAGTCAGAATTTCTGAATTCTGAGAATTAAGTCAGAATTTCTGAATTCTGAGAATAAAGTCAGAATTTCTGAATTCTGAGAAAAAAATCAGAATTTCTGAATTCTGAGAATAAAGTCAGAATTTCTGAATTCTGACTTTAATCTCAAAAATTCTGACTTTATTGTCAGAAATTCTGACTTAATTCTCAGAATTCTGACTTTATTCTCAGAATTCTGACTTTATTCTCAGAATCCTGACTTTAAAGTCTGAGAATAAAGTCAGAATTTCTGAATTCTGACTTTAATCTCAGAAATTCTGAGAATAAAGTCAGAATTTCTGAATTCTGAGATTAAAGTCAGAATTCTGACTTTAAAGTCAGAACTCAAATATTTTTTTTATCTCCATGGCCCTAATCCTCTTCCGTACTCATTCTCCCATAGACTACCATTCAATCTTCCTTTTTTTGCAGCCAGTGGATTAGCCCCCTGGTGGCTGTTCAGTAAATCTTTACCTCCTGGTTGGACTGACCCTGACAAATGGAAGACAATGTCCACTTTTTTTATGGACGGTTTTACAGCTAACCCTCAGAGAGGAAGGAACCTCCGCTTTATACCTGCTGAGCTACAATGGTTCCGCCGGCCTGTGATCTTTTTTTGTTTGTAAAAAAAATAAATAGAGAATGTGATGGTGATGGGAGGTGCACACACACACACACAACACTGCACCTTTGAGGCTGTTGGTTTGATCATCAACAGTGGTGGTGTTTGCTTTTATCTCCGTCTCTTTGTCCCACAGTCCTTTAATGAGCAGCACAGACAGATGCAGGGATCCATTTCATGTCATTTTTGTTTATTTCCGCCTTTGTTGAATTGCATTGATACGTTTTTTCGCAGTGTCTTCAAAAAACGTCAACAAACGATAAGAACGCTGGTCTGCACTTTTTTATCTTTTCATCTGACTCACAATGGTCTGCAGCTCTCCACCCTCTGGCTAACCCCACCCTTCATTCCTCACTTCTGTTCCCGTCCTCCACCTCCTCCTCCTCCTCCTACTCTACACACTCACCCATCCATCCATTCTCTCCACTCCCCCATACCTCAACCTTCACATGTTCAGCCCTCCTTCTTCTTCTTCTTCTTCTAAATATTATCACCAGATGCTTTGGAGGCGGAGGAGGTGGAATGACACGGTGCCAGGTTAGCAGAGGTGCAGATAGTGAAGCTTCAACACACCACAGACACGCAGAAGCTTCCCTTACCTCCTCACCCTCACACACACACACACACACACACACACACACACACGCAGTCGTCCCACTATTAGATTTTTTAATTTCCTCCTTTATGCTAAACAGCCAGCGTTTGCAACGCCTACCTCACACACTCTGCTCCTGTAAACAAGAACGCAGGGTTTTCTTTTAGGCTTTATAGCATTGGTTCTCAAAGTGCGGCCCGCGGGCCAATGGCGGCCCGCAGAAACATTTCTGGCGGCCCCGCAATGAATTACAGTTGATAGTTTTAATCCAGGAGCTACTAAGCTTGTTAAATGTTTATTGGACATTACTGGATACAGACCAATAAGTGTAAACTGTTCAACTGTATTTACTATGTCATCAAATTTTGGACGACATAGTGACAGTATGACGTTTTTGTCAAATTTTGGCATTTAAATATTTTCCCAGAAAATGTTCACATTTTGGACGACATAGTATAGTATGACATTTTTGTCAAATTTTGGACCAAATTTTTTTTTGGAAAAAAATTGTCAAATTTGGGACGACATAGTATTGCACTACGTTTTTGTTAAATTTTGGACCAAAAACTTTTTTCCCAAAAAATTGTAAAATTTTGAATGACATAGTACAGTTTGACATTTTGTCAAATTTTGGACCAAATGTTTTTGGAAAAAAATTGTCAAATTTGGGACCAAAAACTTTTTCCCCCAAATGTAGTATAGTATGTCAGTTTTGTCAAATTTCGGACGCCATAGTTATTACAAATGGAATTTCTTAAATAACGCCAAATAACCAGTTACTTTGCTGAGTAACTAATTACTGAGTTAGTAACTCAGTTACTTTTTGGGAGAAATAATTTGTTACTATAACTAATGACTTTATTTTAGTCCAACACTGTCAACTAGTCATTACCAGGAAGCTCTTCATTTAGAGCCAGGCTCCTCTCCTCACTGTCTACTTCTGTGGTATGTGACAGCCTTGATTAAAGCGATGCAAGGACACACTAACATTCTTATGATTCATTTACTTTTTCATCTTGGTATGCCAGCGATCAGTATTGTGTGTTCATGCCGGTTTTGCCACACTGTCCCTCCTCCTCCTCCTCCTCCTCCTTCTGATTAGAGTCTATCAACATTGTAATCTCTGATTATCAGGTTCCATCATGTTGTCGTCACTCTGAGTTATTCAGACTTCATGTGTCTATTGTTTTCCTCCAGCGGTATCTTGACTAGACGTGATTTGTGCGTTTGCATAAGAATGGAGGCATCGAGGCACAGTGTGTGCAGCAGGAAGGAAAGAAGGAGATCCTTTTTCTGATTAGATTCAAGCGGTAACCTGAAAAGCAGAAGTAAAGCAATATTTAAAGGTGCCATATGTAAGAATGTGGCCAAAATCAGTTACTACATTCAAATTCAAAATACTGAGGTCACTTTTTATTTTTATTTTTTTGTCAATTTTCTTTTACTTTTTTTTGTCAAATTTTGGAAAAAAAATATTTTGTCAAATTTTGGAAAAACATATTTGTCAAATTTTTGAATTTTTTTTGTCAAATTTTTGAAAAAAATATTTTGTCAAATTTTTGAAAAAAAATATTTTGTCAAATTTTTGAAAAACATTTTTTTGTCAAATTTTGGATAAAACAATTTTTGTAAAATTTTGGACAAAACAATTTTTGTAAAATTTTGGACAAATCTATTTTTTTAAATTTGACAAAACATTTTTTGTAAAATTTTTGACAAAACATTTTTTGTAAAATTTTTACAAACATTTTTTTTGTAAAATTTTGGATCACATTTTTTTTTTTTTTACTTTTTTGTCATATTTTAGACAGAAAACTAGTTTTGACTTATTGTGTGACACAAAACGTGTCAACAAACACGCTTGTTGTAGTTTTCTAGCAGCGATGGCTATCTAGTAATGGTCTCTAACGACTTCAAAATGGAAGCAACAGCCAAATCTAAAGCCAGGTAGCCGGACTTTGCTTATCTGTCATCATGACCTTAAGCCGGCCTCGAGCACAGGCTTCACTCAGGTGGAGCTAACGGCAAAGCTAACATGTGGGACTACTTGTGTTTGTTCGTTTGCCATCTATGATGTGGAACGCAAAATATCTAAGTTCAACCTCCACTTAGAGCGCCCTCTGCTACACCTCACAGTTATTACTCTAGAACACACGTGTCAAACTCAAGGCCCGGGGGGCCAGATGTGGCCCGCCACGTCATTTTATGTGGCCCGCGAGTGAATAATTGGTCTTAAAAATCTGTGTTAAAAATAGGTCTATGCTGCTTTAAGGCGTGCGTTGACCATAAACTACATTTCCCACAATGCATGGCGATTGCGTTACCCGCAACGTGACGACATCCTGCCACTAGATGGCAGTGTGTCATTGTATATGCGTCATGCAACGAGTGAAATTGAATAAGTAATAAATACAGAAAGTTATTTAGCAGTATGTTTCGGTTATATTTGGTTACATTTAGTTACATTTATTCTGTATGACAGTCACATCTTGGCCCTTTGAGGGTAACCATGATGCTGATGTGGTGTATATCCTGAAATCAATCCGATTTTTCAAATAACCCCCAGAAACGTTGAATGGATATCCAGATTTTTGGTTAAAAAGTAGTATCTAGGATTGTTTTTTTTTTTTTGCGTTTCTTCGTTTTGACTAAATGTTTTCCTGGCTGGTAAGGTTAGTTGTTGGTTAGTTGTTGGTGGTTCAAAGCTTTCCTCGAGGATGTACCACACGTCTTTGTCTTTCTCTGTCCGTCCATGACAAACTCCCCTTTGTTTTTGTCTGTTTTTCTTTTGACTTACTGGAAGCTCACCTATCCCCCCCACCCCCCCCCCCCCAGCCCCCAGAGTGCCTCTTTCTCCCATTTCCGTGGAGCTTGCAGGTTGGTGCAGGTCGACACTCGTGTTGTTTTGTCTCTCTCTCTGGTTTCACAAGTTTCACACATTCCAGATATTATCACCGTTGCTCAGGTGATAGCCATCTCGACAGGGCGGTCAATCACTCTGCAGACAGTGACGGATGGTGCACTCTGAATCGGGCCTGGTGCGTGCAGATGAAAGGCTGGCCGTAAACGGGACAAAATGTAGGGCCGTGTCATCGTGGAACGGCCGTGCAGTTATCTCCTCTAACAACTGTGTTCGCCTGTCGTGCGCTGTAAATAACTCGATAATGCAGTAACCCAGTAACAATGTACCCTGCCTATCGCATACTCTTGTCTCATATGTGGCTTAATACCTTAATACCTGGAGTTTCTTCAATTGGTCAGGTCTAGGTTAAAGTAATAGTATGTAAGAGAATGTGGCCAAAAACGGTTACTACATTCAAATTCAAAACACCGAGGTCTTTTAGGTTTTGTTTTCTGACGTAACTGGCAACCCGTGGTTGCTCGGCAGCTGAGACTCTTTGACTGCATCAAATTTTGGATGACATAGTGACACAGTATATGTATAAGTAAATACAGGCATTTAAATATTTTCCCCAAAAAATGTTCACATTTTGGACGACATAGTATAGTATGACGTTTTTGTCAAATTTTGGACCAAAATTTTCTTTTTTTTTCTTTTTGAAAAAAAATGTCAAATTTGGGACGGCAAATATGTGATTTTTGTCAAATGGACCAACATTTTTTTTGAAAAAAAATTTCAAATTTGGGATGGCATAGTATTGTACAACGTTTTTGTCAAATTTTGGACCAAAAGCTTTTTCCCCCAAGAATTGTAAAATTTTGAACAAAATAGTATAGTATGAGGTTTTGTCAAATTTTGGACACCATAGTTAGTACAAATGGGATTTCTTTCAGGTTTTTTTCTTTTTTTTTCCTTTGGCGGCCCTCAGTCCAATGTTGTGTTCCTAAATTGGCCCTCAGGTATCAAAACTTTGAGAACCCCTGCTTTAGATTTATTACATAATGCACCTTTTAAGCAATGTTATGTGGTCATATTCCAAGATGACAGTGCCAGGATTCATCAAACCCAGATAGTGAACCCCCGCTGACAGTCTTTTGGCATCTACCACTTACCCCAGTGCTCCAACGCCATCATCTGTACAAGATGCCAAGGCAGATGGGTGTGAAACAAAAGTAGGGACATTGCATTAGCCTCTCAAAGTGATTCCACTGTGAATACATTTAATAATCAAAGCTAAATGTGGTCCTGCGAGTGTCTTTTTTTTTGTGATATTGTGACAAATAATCATCAATATCATCTTATTTGAAAACTTGTCCAAATCGATTAAGAAATTCAAAACCACAATGAACTGCTCTCTTCAAACTTCACTTGGGAGCAAAACTCATTAAAAGTCTTAAACTATCTGATATGTTGTCACAATAATTATCAGTATCCACTGATGTTAAACTTTTTTTTTTTTTTTTTTTTTGCTCTGCAGCCCCAGATTGAATGTTGAATATTTAAATTGCCGAAGGTTCATTTCCCTAATTCTTTAATCTGTTAGCTCCCATTTATGTTCTAATCACATCATCATCATCCAGCCCATGAATAGTAATTTAATGAAGCTTTAATGAATGTGGAAAATATACCAGGTAGCACATTAGACTTTTATGAGGACTGTTGAGCCTTCCTGTGTCGATGCATGAAGACATTTTTGGGTTTCTTAGAAAAAAACACAAAAATAAAGAAGTCAGAGGTTGCATTGAAATGATTCATGGTTGTGTTTCACCCTGTCATTTTAATTTCTGAGCCATTTCCCGGCAACCTCTGTATCATCTGGTAAATGGCGAACAGCACTGTCATTGTTTGTGTCTGTGTGTGTGATTGGCTAAATCTACCTAGCTCTAATCCAGCCTTGGGCAGCCCCTGTCGCCCGCAGGCTCAATGTCAGCACTCCGACTTTGATGTCGAGCCACAATTTATTCGTCTGTCTCTTTGGACTCCCCTGCTGTCCACATAATGTCAGACAATCAATAATAATAATAATATGACCTACCTATCCGCCCCTGCCTGCCCACTGCTTTAGTTATTCACCCCCTGGCCTCTCTGACCCTGCCCCCTTTTGTGCCCCATCCTTCCCGACTTCACCAATAATGCCCGTCGAGCTACGACAATAACCTCTATGTCTGTTACCATGGTAACATATAGCAGCCCCCCACCAAGTATAGCCCAAGCACTAGTGCTCTTGTTTAATAGATAGACTATTCCATAAAAGGAGCACGAGAAGATGGACAGAGTGGTGCAAATAGAACATTAAAAGAGAGCATGGAGAGTTATTTGGTCATGAATATGTTTAGTGCAGGGGTTCTTAAAGTTTTGATACCTGAGGGCCAATTTAGGAACTGTCAGTGGGGGTTTCACTATCTGGGTTTGATGAATCCTGGCACTGTCATCTTGGAATATGACTGAATATGACCACTTAACATTGCTTAAAAGGTGCATTATTGTAATAAATCTAAAGCAGGGGTTCTCAAAGTTTTGATACCAGAGGGCCAATTTAGGAACCCAACTTTGGACTGAGGGCCGCCAAAGGGAAAAAAACGAAAAAAAACTTGAAAGAAATCCCATTTGTAATAACTACGGCGTCCAAAATTTGACAAAACCGACATACTATACTACGTTGTCCAAAATGTGACAATTTTGGGGAAAAAAAATTTTGGTCTACAATTTGACAAAAACGTCATACATACACTATGTCGTTCACAATTTGACATTTTTGGGGGAAAAACGTTTTTGGTCCAAAATGTGACAAAAACGTTGTACAATACTATGCAGTCCCAAATTTGACATTTTTTATCGAAAAAAAAATTTGTCCAAAATTTGACAAAAATGACATATATGCCGTACCATATTTGACAATTTTTTTCAAAAAGAATTTAGGTCCAAAATTTGACAAAAATGACATATATGCCGTCCCAAATTTGACAATTTTTTTCAAAAAAGAAATTTGTCCAAAGTTTGACAAAAAATGTCGTACTATACTATGTCGTCCCAAATTTGATAATTTTTTTCAAAAAACAATTCAGTCCAAAATTTGACAAAAATGACATATATGCTGTCCCAAATTTGACAATTAAAAAAAAAAAAAAAATTTGGTCCAAAATTTGACAAAAACGTCATACACAAAACGTCATTACAAATCGACTGTAAATACAGTTGTACAGTTTACACTTATTGGTCTGTATCCAGTATTGTCCAATAAACATTTAACAAGCTTAGTAGCTCCTGGATTAAAACTATCAAGTGTAATTCATTGCGGGGCCGCCAGAAATGATTCTGCAGGCCGCCATTGGCCCGCGTGCCGCACTTTGAGAATCAATGGTTTAGTGCTTCCATCCTTCCTCATCCCCCCCTTAAACCCCCCCCCCCCTCCTCCTCCACTGTATCTTAGTGGCGGGAATAGAGAATGGGTGAAGACAGGTGTGCTATTATGGTGCAGATTAGCGAGGAATGCTGAAGGCTAACGCAGATGGGAGTCGATTTACTGGAATGTGTGTGTGTGTGTGTGCGCGCGCACACTTGCAAACAAGCTCGTATCCCCTTGAGTTAAGTGTGCAAAATACGTGATCTGCATGTCCATATGCTGAATGATATTCAAAATATGCACTTTGGGTGTGTAAATATGTGTGTGTGTGTGCGTGTGCATACATACATACCACAGCTTTTTTTTCCTTCTTCCTTGCCCTACCCATGTATGGGCCAGTGGTCGCCCCCTCGCTATCTCCTTGTCTCCAGCTTATCTTCTGGCCTGTCTTAAAGTGTTGATGCAGAAAATAGAAACTACTCCGGGGGGCGAGATGTGTTTTTTGTTTTTTCCCCTCTGTGTAAAAACACACACCTTACGAGAGTGTTTTTATGAAAAAAAAATGTTTGTGTTATTGTAAGACATTATTAACAATACTTAAACACCAACTATGAGTGTTACAAAAAGACACACTCTTTTTAATTAAAATAAATAATATATTTTTTTCCCACTTAAGTTAAATACTAATTAAGTAATCGGCCAGTGAATCATAAAACAAGCCATGCAATGGTGGTGCCCCCTCATCTGCCTCATCTGGTGCAGACAAACGGCCCTTTTATTCCTGCGCACCGCCCCTGCCCTGTTCTCTTCTCCCTCTCCTGTGCTTCTGCGTCTTCAAGCGGTCTCTCCGTATCCAAAGCAGACTGGATAATTTCTCTACATGCAGTTTTATCCTCACATACAAATAATGATGTTTATGACGAGGATGGAGTACAATCGAGATGAAGTGCAGGTGATCCGAGTGGATCTGAGTAAAACGTGGTGACAGACTCTGAAGAGCAGAGCGCCCTTTTCATCGTTTTCACTCCGTGGTCTCAATCTTTGCGTAGAAGGCGCTTTAGCGTTGCAATTAAGGGAATAACAGATGCATCAGATGAGCTGATGTCTTCAGTTAACTGCTCAAGTTCATAATCTGCGCCGTATGCAGCCAAGTTTCGCTTTCCAGCGTTTAATAGTTGCTGTTCCACAGTGAACTCGCTGCGTTTGGGCCGCTGAATTATCGCTGCATCCCTAAATACGACATCTTTATTGACGAGAACCGTAAATAATGACGCATTTGATGGTGCGAATTGGGTTTCAATCGACACCTGGGCGCCGCGCAGCGCCCCCTGTTCCCCGGTTAAGAAAAATCTGTGGTGTATAAAAAAAAAAATCGATTTTCAAATAAATAAATAAGCAAAGCTAAGCCTGGCGGGGGGGCAAGTATAAATCAAGTTTAACACAACCAACAACAATACAGCAGCTATTTGCTTCAAACCATTACCGTTATTTTGTCCAGCTTAAAAATAAAAATCCACCATCAGTCTGCCTCTATTTTCTTAAAAAATAGGTACACTTTATTTAGCGTTGTCTACACACTGGTGTGTATTTTGTGTTCTCCTCTTAGCTAGCGTCTACTGTACGGTTGTCAGTGTGTCTCACTGTGAGCCAGACATTCAGCCATGTGGTCCCTCTTCACTCTAATTAAACTCACTGTGGTTCCAAACTCCAACCAGAAAGACATCGTCTCGATGCCAGCCTCTGTGTCGGCTGCTGCCAAAGACCTGTGTGTGTGTGTGTGTGTGTCTGTGTGTGTGTCTGTGTGTGTGTGTGTGTGTGTGTGTGTGTCAAAGAAAGAAATAGTGAGAGGGAGAGAGAGAGAGAGAGAGAGAGAGGGGGCTCATATTCAACTCTTATTTTACACTGTCAAGAAATAGTGAGATACAGTGAAACGGTCTTTGCCAGAGCACATGATGGAGAGTGGGGGAAGTGAATAGAAAAATTTGCAAGTGGAGACGACAGAGGGAATATTCGAGGTAAAAGGGGGAGTTTAGTGGATTTATAAAACTGAGGTGAAGGCTGGAGGAGACTAATTAACTCTGAATTATTCTATCTCCGAGGGATCAGGGGGATTAATACGGGCTTTACTTTGGATTCTGCACCTTTCACTCAGTTTCAGCATGAGGGCCTGGTTCGTGTGTGTCTGTGTGTGTCTGTGTGTGTCTGTGTGTGTCAGTGGGCTTGTGACCATATCTGCCAGCCAGGCAGCGATTGTGTGTGTGTTGATGTGTGACTTTTGTAACCCCTCACCCACAAACCACCACCACCACCCTCTTACTCAAGTTCATCCAAGCATTATAAGTTAATCCACTGTAATGGGCAAAAAGAAGTGGGCGGAGGTGGGAAGGGGTGAGAGGTACAGAGTGTGTGTGTGTGTGTGTGTGTTTGTGTGTGAGGCATGGCAGGCAGTTGACTGCAGATTTAGGACGAGACAGACGTTCTAAATCTCCGGCTTATACGCTGTTTTGGGACAGTGAGCGTTGATAGCCCACAGCAGGCGTACAGCTCATGTCGCTCAGATGCAATCTTGGCTTTTGGCATTGCAGCGTCCCACTATCGAAGCCATCAGTCTGCCATAATATGATCATGAAACAACCATTTACCAACTTGTTTTTATTCGGGGTGAATAAATCATTGTTAGAGTTTACAGAGCCCCCGAAGTGACATGAGAAAAAAAAAATTATTTTTTTTTAAATCTCGAATCTTGAAAAAAATACATAAAAAAAACCACACAACAATTTTTTGGGATTTTTTTAACTGATTTTTTGTTTCATATTTTCTCGAGTTCCCAAAAAATTATGAAAAAAAAATTCATAAAAATGTTTTCGATTTTTTTTAAAACATTTTTTGAAAAAAAATAAAAATATTTTTTTTGGGAAACAACGATGAAAAAAAATTAAAACTTTTTTTTGGAGAATCTCGAGGTCTCAACTTTGAAACTCGAAAAACGAAAAAAAAACGAATCTGACTGACAAAAAAATATGATGAATATGATATGAATTTCAAGAGCAATTTTAAATATTTTCAGGATTTTTTTCCCCAAAAGCCCCCTGTAATTTATTTTTTACCCCTGATAAAGAATTCAGAATCTGGCGTTGCCACTGTCAACACTGTCTCTGTCACAGCAGGGTTTAGGTGACGGTGCTCGAGGGCAGGGGCAGGTGCAGGGGTAAATTTGTGATGGCTGAGGGTGGAGGTAGGATTTATTCAGCCTTTCTGGAGGCACTGACCCGTACTGTATATACATATATATATACACACCCTGTCTCTCTATCAGTCTATCAAGTGCGCCATTTTTCTTCACTGTGTATAAATTCAGGATTTCCCGGCTCCTGACCGTCAAACATATGCTTGAATGTGTTTTTTACGGATGACACTAACAAAGAAAACCCCACTCTTTTCCCCCAGCTTTTCATTTCCACACTCTTGTGCCCCTATCTCTCAGGCTGCCATGTGTGTTTATCCCTCTATCTGTCACTCGCACACAGGCTTTACCAGCCCGCTGAGCATGATGGCCTGTTTAAAAAAAAAAAAAAACCTGAGCAATGGACGGATAAGGAAATAGCAACGGGTAATGGACGTGTAGAGAGAGAGAGAGAGAGGGAAAGAAGGAAGGAAGGAATGAATCAGTTCGTACTCCAGCGGGCCTGTTATCTCATTACAGCCGTACCAGATTGTCACGCCCGGATGACCGGCCCCCCTAAGGAGTGCCCTCGCACCCCTTTTGAGACCCCCTTTTATTCAGCGAGTGCCCTCGTATTTCAGCCCGTGCACAAAAGAAGCGCCGTTCTCCCCGGTTTCCGAGTCTGTCTGCACCAGATTTGTGTATCGTAGCTCAGCCGAGGCCACACAGACGCCCCCCTTGTTAGTCGGTAGTTATGAAATGATGTTTGTGGATAATGGAGGCTAATAGGGAGAGTGGCTATCCATTTGTTCCGCCATTTTCGCCCCCTATTCCGGCCCTCTTTCATAGTCCCATGTGGATATTAGAAGAGGGCTTGAAGAGGACAGCTGCTGTCAGCTGAAGTAGTGGAGATGGTGGTGTTGCTCTCTCTGGCTTTTCTCCCCTTCTCCTGCCAAAATGAAGCCTCATTAGAAATGAGGGGGAGGGTTTTGGTTCCTAATGCTCAGCACTTTGACGCAGGGAAAGAAAGAAGGAATGGCAGCGAAAGAGGAACGCCGAAGAGATAATGTGGAGTGAGTGTGCCAAAGGGAAGCGCAAAAAAAAAAAAAAAAAAAACGCACACAACAACAAGAACGTTATCGACTTTTTAATCACTGCGTCGGATAAAAAGCAAATGTGGGAAAGTCTGACAGTGAAAACGAGCCTCTGAAAGTCTTCAAATCCAGTGTAAAATAGCTCGATCACAAGTAGAGCTGCAAATAACGATTATTTACTCGATTCTTCGATGAATCGTTTTGGTTCATAAAATGTCATAAAATGTTAAAGAACGTTGATCAGTGTTTGTTCTCGGACGTCTTTGTTTTTGTCCGCAAACCAAAATGATTCAGTTTTACTGATTTCTTTGTTTTACGTGGAGCAAAGAAACCAAGAAAAATATTCACATTTAAGAAGCTAAAACGATCAGAAATCTTGTTTTTATCATGAAAAAAAACATTGTGATTTCCAGCTTTGACAAACACTGATCAACGTTTTTTTAACATTGTACATACAGTATATCTTGTCGATACTGTGATGTCAATACATTTCCTAAATATTGTGTAGCCCTGCTCTGGAGAGCATTTGTTTTAAAAACAGCATGAAGTAGATGATGTACATCAGGGTTTCTCAAAGTTTTGATACCTGAGGGCCAATTTAGGAACCCAACATTGGACTGTGAGCCGCCAAAGGAAAAAAAAAAGAGAAAAAAAACCTGAAAGAAATCCCATTTGTAACTATGGCCAACTATGGCGTCCAAAATTTGACAAAAAAAAAAATTTCAACAAAATTCGGTCCAGAATTTGACAAAAACGTCATACCATACTATGTCGTTCAAAATTTTTCAATTTTTTTGGGAAAAAGTTTTTGGTCCAAAATTTGACAAAAACGTACAATACTATGTCGTCCCAAATTTGACAATTTTTTTCAAAAAAAAATGTGGTCCAAAATTTGACAAACATGACATATATGCCGCCCCAAATTTGAAAAAATAAAATTTCAACAAAATTCGGTCCAAAATTTGCCAAAAACGTCATACCATACTATGTCGTTCAAAATTTTTCAATTTTTTTGGGAAAAAGTTTTTGGTCCAAAATTTGACAAAAACGTACAATACTATGTCGTCCCAAATTTGACAATTTTTTTCAAAAAAAAATGCCGCCCCAAATTTGAAAAAATAAAATTTCAACAAAATTCGGTCCAAAATTTGACAAAAACGTCATACTATACTATGTCGTCCAAAATGTGACAATTTTTGGGGAAAATATTTAAATGCCAAAATTTGACAAAAACGTCATACTATACTGTGTCACTATGTCATCCAAAATTTGATGACATAGTAAATACAGTTGTACAGTTTACACTTATTGGTCTGTATCCAGTAATGTCCAATAAACATTTAACAAGCTTAGTAGCTCCTGGATTAAAACTATCAACTGTAATTCATTGCGGGGCCGCCAGAGATGTTTCTGCGGGCCGCCATTGGGCCCCCGGGCCGCACTTTGAGAACCAATGATGTAGATGAAGTAGGCCTCGGGTAGACGCCGTCTAAAGCCACATTTCACTAGGACAATGATGTGGCAGCAAACCACAGTTATTTACCCACAAGCCCTTTGCTTCCCCTCTTCTTGTTTACCCCACTTTGCGTATATGTGTGTGTGTGTGTGTGTGCAGCAACAGGCTCCATTTCCCCCGGGGCCAACGAAACACCTGGGTGCTACAAATCAGCCCCGACGTGACGCGAGCTTCAGAATGAAAAGAAAAAGGTGACGCGGGGGGGAAACCGCGGTGTTTGAGGAGCTGTTAGTTGTGTGATGTAGATGTGACGGCCGGGTGTGTGTGTGTGTTTGTGCGTGTGTGTGAATGCAGCGGTAAACATACTGTAAATAGGTGACTGTAAATAGAGCCCAGAACATTCATCCACAGACTCATCAGTATTAAAATACATGTGTGCTGGCAGGACAGTCTGTGTGTGTGTGTGTGTGTGTGTGTGTGTGTGTGTGTGTGTGTGTGTATATGTGTGTGTGTGTGTGTGTGTGTGTGTGTGTGTGTGTGTGTGTGTGTGTGTGTGGGTGTGTGTGTGTGTGTGTGTTTGGTGGAAGAAATCTGACACACCGCACGTTGACCTGCTCTCACCTTTTTTTTTTTCTTATCTCAAATCTTATTTCCCCTCCGGAACACATTTAGCAGAACAGGCTAATAATCACCAGTGATTATTATTGTTTTTGTTCATTTATTTTGCACAGTGAAGAAAATGTATATTTGCAAAAAATGCTATGCTAATTTCCCTCCGTAAGAGACCAATGATCTCTGCAGTACGGCAGCATAGACACAGTATATATCCACATCCTTTTTCGGCCCGAGCACTCCCATTGTCGTATTGGCATATTGGCGTTTCCCGCTGTCGTGGTTAGCGCTCGACCCAGGTTGGCTGGACTAAACCAAAATAGTGGAAAACGAGGGGGGGGGGGGGCGGCGTTCTCTGAAGACACGCTGTTACCTGCGGAAACACGGGTGCTCTAAAACACCCCTATTAGCACTTGGTACCTCCCTCCTAATGAAATTCACCATAAAAAAAAAATTGTTTTTAAAGCTGCATTATGTAATAAATCTAAAGCTAAACTGGCCATAAAACCCTCCTAATATGTCACAGAGACTCAGGAATAATGTTCATATAACAAACTGAACTCACCAACAACAACAGTACAGACAAAATATTTGCATTAAAAACAAATATTTTGCAGACTGCAAATCATGATTATGTTTTGGCGCCACCTACCGCCGTCTACCAGTCATTGCAGTCAGTAGAGTCTCAGCTGCCGAGCAACCACGGGTTGCCAGTTACGTTAAAAAAAAAACGAAACCCAAAAGACCCTCGGTATTTTGAATTTGAATGTAGTAACCGTTTTTGGCCACATTCTTACATATGGCGCCCTTTAAGTCGACCAATCGCAATTTTGGTCGAGCCGGAACGCGACGACTAATTAATGGACCGGTCGACTTGGACTTTACAGCCCTGATATAGACACTGGTGTTGGTGCATCCCTAGTTGAAATACATCAGTCACACACAAAATAAAATAAGGTACTAAAAACACCATATTAGTCGGTGTTTTGTTGAAAGACTCACACACCGCACAAACCCTGTAATGTAATACACTTTAGTGTGTTTTTGTATTGTGGTAAAAGTGCTACCTTTTTGCTTTTTATCAGCAGAGAGTAGAGAAGGAAATGAGTTTGCAGGATGAATTGATTCGGGGATGGAGGGAGGAGAGAGAGAGATGGCAGCACTTTGTCGTAACCCTTTTAGCGAGATTAGCCGCAGTCTTAATGTCTCTGCCTTCATTCTTTACTCTGAGTCAGCCTCTCTGTCGTTCTCTCTCTCTCTCTCTCTCTCTCCATCTCGACTGTAAAAGAAGTGGCGTCGATATGCTTTCATTTTGAAAATCCTGCATGCCTGTTTGTCATTTGTAAGTAAAATACAAAGTCGAGTCTACGTTGACTGAAATTGTCCAATGTACGAGTGACCTCTGTGAAACAGAGCAGCAGCGACCCTGTGTCGTCTCTAATGCAGAAACATGGTGCTGTGTCAGTTTTACAGATAAAAAAACAGAGGATCCTGAGGACAAACTTCCTTCAGAGCCTGTTTTTTCATCTTTCTGTCACTTTTAATATCAGCGCACACACTGAAAAGTGTGAAAAGTGACTGCATCCCCTGAGGCACCGCAGTTCAAGGACTCTGCATGAGCACAATTTGGAACATCTTTAAAGCAGGGGTTCTCAAAGTTTTGATACCCGAGGGCCAATTTAGGAACCCGACATTGGACTGAGGGCCGCCAAAGGGAAAAAAAAAGAAAAAAAACTGAAAGAAATCCCATTTGTAATAACTATGGCCTCCAAAATCCAAAAAACAGTGAGCAATGGCGTCCGAGAGAGAAAGACAGCGGCCGTTTCTCACTTTTCTGTGTCACGGAACCAATTTTTAAGATAATTTGCGGCGAGAAATTGGCCATTTAGGGTCTAAACATGTGCTGTGTGTATTAAGATATGACGTATTTATAGTTTGGCAGTGACGTTGTCTGCGGTGATCAGCTCCGCCTCTGTGGACGCTCGGTGAGCCGGCACAGAGCCAATCGCAGCCCTTGCCGTCTCCGTTGTCCCTCGACGGACACTTTTATTTATATATATTAAAGCGGACCTAGACCGGAAGTTCCAATTAACGCTGTTTTTTTAGTGTGTATCTGCGTCATTACCTTGTTTAAGAAGCCCTGAAGGTTCGAAACAAACAGTTCAGCCACTGCTGAGAACGCTGTGTTTTATTGTAATCTCGGGCTCAGCGAGATCTCTGAAAAAACCCGGTCCGGTTACGTAAACACCGGTTCCCCCGGAACAGCAGATCGTCCTGCTCCGGGCACTAGTCCGGGCACATCCGGTTGCGTACATTGAACCGCAGAAGAAGAATAACGTCCGTTGTGGAGGTGTTTCACGAACGCCCAAAGGTCGTCAAAGGGACTGCGGCGGGAGTCGTGACGAAGCTATTTTCAAACACTGTTAAAACAATGTTTTGATAATGAGTAGCAGTGCATCCACCGACAGTCTGTCTTCTGGGTGAGAGAGTTGAGTCTGAAATATCGCGGCTGGGCAACAGCGTCAGAAAAGAGGATTTCTATCGGCTCGTTTACAGCAACTAGGAGGTTTTTGACCATAAAAACACGTTAATGTATGTAAGTAGACCTCCATAACTAGCATATATGTGCAACAGGACCACTCTATGTGAGCTTTAAAGAATATTTCGAGAGCTCTGCGTAACCTCCGTGGAGCCCTTTACGCAGGAGTAGAAATTGGGCTTCACATCGTCCCATGCAGCCAAACTCCTCTCATGTCCTCTATCCTCGCCTGCTCTCCTCCTCTATCTAAATTTCATATTTTGCCAGAGGCTGCATTTCAAGGAAGGACAGAAAAACTAAGAGGGACGAGGAAACAGAGGAGGAGGAGGAGGAGGAAAAAAAAAGGGCCATGGTGCGTTAATTGGAACTCCTGAGGCCCTGGGGATGGAAGGAAGAGGGAGAAGAGTGGAATGAGGAGGCCCGGGGGGTTGGGGGGCCCCAAAACATAAAATATTAACACCCTTTCTCATCTCTGGCCCTTTAGTGACATCCACTGATTGGCTTTTCTCTCTCTCTCTCTCACCAAATTGAGTTCCTCCTGAAAATGAAAGGCAGCCAGGAGGAAACACACTGCAGTAGTTGATGCACCGTCTCTGTTTTTGTGCCCATTGATTCAAAAAAGTAATGAAATTCTACTTGACATTTCTATCTGATCTTTCATGTCATTTCCCGCTCTGGCCTTTGCTGTTTTTTCCCCCTTTCTCTTTGTTGCTCCGACTGTATTAAGACTCAAAATGGGAGCTGTGAAAGGAGACTCTGGTCTACACAGTGCCATAATGTAGTCACATACATAATGGCGCACAATGTTGTCAGCTAAAAGACATTTGCTGCATAAATGGCCCTTTTTTTGGACGACATAGTATAGTATGTTTGGGACGGCATATATGTCATTTTAGTCAAATTTAGGACCGAATATTTTTTTGAAATTTTTTTTCAAATTTGGGACGACATAGTATAGTACGACGTTTTTGTTGAAATTTTTCGCATTTAAATTTTTCCCCCAAAAATTGTCACAATTTGGACGACATAGTATAGTATGTAATTTTTGTCAAATTTTGGACCAAATTTTTTTTGAAAAAAAAAGTCAAATTTGGGACGACATAGTATTGTACAACGTTTTTGTCAAATTTTGGACCAAAAACTTTTTTCCCAAAAATGTTAAAATTTTGAACGACATAGTATAGTATGACGTTTTTGTCGAAATTTTGGCATTTAAATTTTTTCCCCAAAAATTGTCACAATATGGAGGACATAGTATAGTATGTAATTTTGGTCAAATTTTGGACCAAATTTTTTTTGAAAAAAAATTCAAATTTGGGACGACATAGTATCGTACGACGTTTTTGTCGAAATTTTCGCATTTAAATTTTTTCCCCACAAATTGTCACAATTTAGACGACATAGTATGGTATGTGATTGTTGTCAAATTTTGGACCAAATTTTTTTAGAAAAAAATTGTCAAATTTGGGACGGCATATATGTAATTTTCGTCAACTTTTGGAAAGTTTGTGGTGTGATTATATCTGCGCTTTTAATTATTTTTACAATGCAATATTGCCTTTGCTCGTCTGAGCAGTTTTATGTTAAGATATCGAAAACCGTACCGATACCGTGACCACATACCGAACCGTGGAGAAACTGTACCGTTGCTTCCCTAGAAACAATGCATCAAAGCTACTTTTGCAGAAACACTTGCACAGCACTAAAACTCCACACTCACGTGTATTCAGAGCTCTATTTATAATCACGTTGGCTTTGTTTTTTCCTTTTCCTTTATGCAGTGTCAGCTGCAGGAATCCGTATCCCCCCCCCCCCCCGTGCGCTCATCACAGTTTTATTTTTGTCCTTCTTGTTCCTAGAATCTCTCCTTGTCCTCATTTCCTCCTCACGTTGAAAGAGGACAAACGCAAACACTCGTCTCAGACTCAACAAGAAATGGTTTTCAAAATTAAATCACAATTTCAGGCAGCGCCATTAGAACCGTAAAAAACACCGTAAACGCGTACGAATCCTTAGTTAACATTCAAATCCATGTATTATCTGAAATTAAAGGTAATAACTTAAACAGAACATACCTAGTAGATATATATTAGTGTGTTTACAGTGTATTGTCAAATCAACCATTATTACATACTTACTTTTTATTTACCTTTTATTATTGTACCTCTATAACCGTAAAAAAAAAAAAATTGAAAAATGGTCAAATTTGGGACGGCAAACGTAATTTTTTTCAAATTTTGGACCAACAACTTTTTCCCCAAAAAATTACAAAATTTTGAACGACATGGTCTAGTATGATGTTTTTGTCAAATTTTGGACCAAATTTTTTTTTCACATTTTGGACGACATAGTACAGTATGACGTTTTTGTCGAATTTTGGACCAACATTTTTTTTTTTTTTTTCAATTGTCAAATTTGGGACGGCATATATGTAATTTTTGTCAAATTTTGGACCAATTTTTTTTTTTGAAAAAAATTGTCAAATTCGGGACGACATAGTATTGTACAAAGTTTTTGTCAAATTTTGGACCAACAACTTTTTCCCCCAAAAATTGTAAAATTTTGAACGACATAGTATAGTATGATGTTTTTGTCAAATTTTGGACCAACATTTTTTTTTTCAAAAAAACATTTGGGCCAACGTAGTATAGTATGTCGGTTTTGTCAAATTTTGGACGCCATAGTTATTACAAATGGGATTTCTTTCAGTTTTGGCCCTCAGGTATCAAAACTTTGAGAACCCCTGGTATATACAAAGTTACTTTGAATTGATTTGAAAACAAATCCCCAATTGTGTTAGTTATTTTTTCCTGAATCACTCAGCTTTACTCCAGTCTCCCTGTGTTTGCACGGGTGTTGACTTCTCACCCCGTTGCCATGCCGACGGGACTGTCGAGGCGGAATCTCCCCGTAGACAAAGGAGCGTATGAGGGCCTGACCTTGTCGTCCCACTTCACACTGTTTGTCTTGAGCTCTTAAACTCGACACACACACCGGCACATCTGTGATTTATCTGCACACACACTGTGATGTTACCTCTCTGCCCTCTGAACACACACACAGAAGCACACACACACACTTGCCAAATCACTGAAATCTGCATTTTATTGCACTTTGGAGTTGTTCTGGTGCTAATATTGTGGTTGTTCACGGCAGTCTGGGAGAAGGACGCAGACTTAACTGCTAATAGTCACGTCGGTTTAATTCCCTGGGAACATCTGGGTGAAATAACTCTTGTCCTTGTTGCTTCCGCGTGACTCCCGACTCTCTTTAAAGTGAAGTTTGACTGACGAATCCAAACGAGGTTAACTCTGGTTTAAGTGCTAATCGCATCAGCCTCCTTCAAGCTGAACACGCATCAGACGAGAAGGAAAGAAAATCTGATTCGATGTCACAGAAATGGACAAAGACCAGAGATAAACTAGAGCTCATACACACAAAACTTTACAGCAGTTTTGCAGAGGAGGTCACAGGATTTTTATTAACTCGTTTTAACCCCTTGCAGCTTCTTCCTCTGGTGGTTTTTTAGACGCCATAAATAAACAAAGAGGTAAAAAAAAAAGTCTCCTCTGCTGGATTCACACGACCTCCGCTGCGCGTTGCTACCTGCACGTTGTGTGTATCGCTGCAGGTTTCCCCAGGTGTGTGTTTTACCTCCACTTAGGTGGCACATAGACTCAAGCCCAGACAGGAACCCTCACAGGCTCTGCTATATCCTGTAATTGTGGTGCATGTTGCTCCTGCACGTCCGGTATACGTGTATCTCGCAGAACCCTCATAATAAAAAACACTCGGGTATATCTATGAAACTGGAGTATTAAAGGTTTTGGTTGTGTTTGGCTCCGTATTAGTGGATGTTTCCAATAAGAGTTGGCGTTTAAATGTGTTTGTTTTTTGTTTTTCTTACTTTTAAGTTTGTAACTTTGTGTCCAAACTGTTCTTGGTTTTGCGATAACTTTAAATTCGACCACACTTTTCATATATATTCTGTCCATTTGGGGAAACTTCCTGTAACAGAACTGTAGTTCTGTGTGTCGTGTGTCTTTCGTGTGGCATTCATTGTGTGTGTGTGTGTGCGTGTGCGTGTGCGTGTGTGTGTGTGTGTGTGTGTGTGTGTGTGTGTGTGTGTGTGTGTGTGAGAACATGAGCAGCTGCTGTTTCTGCACCTGTTCTCGTCTCATCAGCCACTGACAGACTTCAGGCCTTACATGGACCCACCCTGACACTGGCCCCCCACCAACACACACATACACACACACACACATATATACATATATATATATATATATATACCAACTCTAATATCTCTCTGAACTCACCCTTGAAAAAAAATGGCTCCATTCTTTATTTTAGCAGCCACAGTAGAACATTTTTGCTTTTATGATTAATTTTTCCATCTCACCGCTGCCTCCCGAGTCCATTCCTTCGCTGACTCTCGGTGAACAAACTGTTTGTCGGGAACGTGAAGCATTAACGCTCTGAGGGCTCTCTGCCACGCCTCGCTGCCCACAGCTGTGCTCTCTCTCACACACACACACACACACAGACAGACACACACACACACACAGACAGACTCTCTGGCTCAGAGTGATGATGATTCAGTCACATGGCGTCACAGTGCAGTCAGTAGCTGGAAGTGAAAGCACTTTATTTGTTCTTGAACTACTGTCACAAGTGAGTCACAGCTTAGTAATAACTATGGCGTCCAAAATTTGACAAAAACGACATACTATACTACGTCGTCCAAAATGTGACTTTAAAAAAAAAAAAAAAAAATGTTGGTCCAAAATTTGACAAAAACGTCATACTATACTATGTCGCTCAAAATGTTACAATTTTGGAGGAAAAAAGTTATTGGTCCAAAATTTGACAAAAACATTGTACAATACTATGTCGTCCCAAATTTGAAAAAAAAATTCGGTCCAAAATTTGACAAAAACGTTGTACAATACTATGTCGTCCCAAATTTGAAAAAAAATCTTCAAAAAAATGTTTTGGTCCAAAATTGGACAAAAATGACATATATGTCGTCCCAAATTTGACTTTTTTTTTCCAAAAAAATTTAGGTCCAAAATTTGACAAAAATGACAAATGCCGTCCCAAATTTGACTTTTTTTCCCCAAAAAAATGTTGGTCCAAAATTTGACAAAAATGACATACTATACTGTGTCGTCCCAAATTTGACAAAAACGTTGTACAATACTGTCGTCCCAAATTTGACTTTTTTTTTCAAAAAAAAAATTTTGTCCAAAATTTGACAAAAATGACATATATGCCGTCCCAAATTTGACATTTTGTTTTAAAAGAAAATGTTGGTCCAAAATTTGACAAAAATTACATATATGCCGCCCCAAATTTGACTTTTTTTTTTCAAAAAAAATTCGGTCCAAAATTTGACAAAAACGTCATACTATACTATGTCGTCCAAAATGAGACAATTTTTGGGGAGAAAATTTAAATGCCAAAATTTGACAAAAACGTCATACTATACTGTGTCACTATGTCATCCAAAATTTGACGACATAGTAAATACAGTTGTACAGTTTACACTTATTGGTCTTTATCCAGTAATGTCCAATAAACATTTAACAAGCTTAGCAGCTCCTGGATTAAACCTATCAACTGTAATTCATTGCGGGGCCGCCAGAAATGTTTCTGCGGGGCCGCCATTGGCCCGCGCGCCGCACTTTGAGAACCAATGGTCTAAATGAAAAGGAAGTAGTTGTGCAGACGTGCTGCTCGTGATGTGCCTGCAGATCTCACAGCTCTGTAACGTTCTCCGTGACCGTTCCGTCAGCTACATCGTCGCAGTTTCACTGTCACCGATTATTGAAGCGTAAATTCAGCCGGACGCATCGTCGGCGGCGGCAGATTAAAACAAAGAAAGTGGCAAATAAATCTTATCGTATTAAAAAGAAGGCTGCTGGGTAACTGTGTGGATGGTTATTTATACACGACCTCAGTCCTCGTGACATTGAGGCTGTGTCTTCTGCTGCAGGGACGATGTTTGCAAAACAGACAAACACACTAATCCTGTTAGAGGCCACACACACACACACACACACACACACCAGAGCCGGACAGTAACGGAGTACATTTACTTGAGTACAGTACTTAAGTACAATTTTGAGGGATCTGTACTTTATTAGAGTACATTTGAGTTAAGTTAGGTTAACATGCAGGACGTTTCTACACGTAAATGTAAGAACTGTGGCAGTAGTATTGCAATATTAACAATAATAATAATAATAATCTGTCTGGGTTAGCAGTGAAACACGATTAATCCAGTGGTTTCATAAACACACCATTGTTCCCCTTTGTCCGTCTTTTTACAGTCCTTCTCTTTCTTTTCAAACCGCAACTCGTCGTCACGCGAGCGAGTGAGTTTGTGCGCCGGCGGCTTTTTAAAGATGCTCTTTGAGAATAGAGGATGAAAAGAGGAGAGAGTTTGAAAGGAGAGAGAGAGAGAGAGAGACAGAGAGAGAGAGAGAGAGAGAGTGGCTCCTGGTTTGATGTCCAGAATATGGCAGTAGGTAAGAGGAAGGAAACAAGGTGAGGAGAGAGAGAGAAGGAACCATCTGGTTCTTTTCATAATGAAGGGCATGTGTGTGTGTGTGTGTGTGTGTGTGTGTGTGTGTGTGTGTGTGTGTGTGTGTGTGTGTGTGTGTGTGTGTGTGTGTGTGTGTGTGTGTGTGTGTGTGTGTGTGTGTGTGTGTACTTGCGGCATACTGAGGACCAGTGAGGGTTTTTAACCAACAAAGTTAGGTCATTTTTATGGAGTGAGGACATTTTGGCCGGTCCTCACTTTGTTTTCATTGAAATCACTTCCTTAAGTTGTAAACATGCTATACTCCTTTTTTTTTAACACAGGTCCTCAGTTTGGTTCAAAAAAACTCATTTTCCAGCCCTGGTGTTTCACACACGTTTTGCTCTGTGGCTCCACCTGTAGACATTTTTTGGTACTGCACCCAGTAAGTTATTTATAGATGTGAAGTAGATATTTGTAATTGTGTTGACTTATAAAGAAATCGCTTCCATAAAGTTGTAAACATGCTATACCCTGATTTTTGGTACAATTTGGTACAAATACCCGTTTTCCAGCCCTGGTGTTTCACAAACTTTTCGCTCTGGGGCTCCTCCTGCAGACATTTTATGGTACTGCACCCACTAGTTCTTTGTAGATGCTATATGCTATACTCAAATTTGTAAAAAAATAAAAAAATCACATTTTGGACAACAGTATAGTATGACGTTTTTGTCAAATTTTGGGTAAAACATTTTGGGTAAACATTTTTTTTTTCAAATTTTGGACGACAGTATAGTATGATATTTTGGTCAAATTTTGTACCAAAATTAAAAAAAAAATCGAAAAAAGTTTTACAGCCCTTTTTGCTCTTGGGCTCCACCTGCAGACATTTTATGGTACTGCAACCAGTAGTTCTATGTAGATGTCATTCATGAAGTAGATATTTGTAATTGTGTTGATTGATAAAGTGGAAATGCTGGTCCTCACTTTGTCAGCAACCCAGTCCTCAGTATGCAGCAAGTACAAGAATGTGTGTGTGTGTGTGTGTGTGTCTGTGTGTGTGAGAGATGTAGCAGACAGAGATGAGTGAAAGGAAAAGGCAAAAGCAGACGCTCACAGAGAGACAGAGATGATTAAAGATGGATTCGCATTAACTTTTCAGCGGATGTGTGTGTGTGTCCTCCTTTGCAGAGTTGCTATGACTGCAGACTTCTGGATCTTTTTCTTTTCTTTTAAAACACACGCGCGCACACACACGCGCACACACACACACAGTGTATTTTACTGTAGCCTTGTGGCATGGTTCAGTTGCTCATAAATATCACATGCATTATAGATATACTGTACCCGTGTGTGTGTGTGTGTGTGAGTGTGTGTTAGCACAGGTCACAGTCTGACCGTCTCGTTCCCATCTGTCCCTCTCCACAGTCACACACACCACCTCACACACACACACTTTCCCCTCTCTGAGGCTTAATCCGACGAGCTGGCCTGCGTCAGCTAATGAGACCCCCATGTCGCTAAACCCCCCCCCCCGCCCACAGCCACTCTCTTGCTTTGTCTGACACACACACACACACACACACTCTGACGGCCAACAGCCTGTCTCTAAATCCACAAACACACAAACACGGCGACTCGGACAGAGGCCTCGCTAATTACGTCTCAATTGCCCACCTCTGTCAGTGCAGCTGCCCGGAGCGTCGATCACAGAGCCGAGGCCTCACCGATCACTCTGACCCTCAACATGTTGTGAAATGACACCAAAAGAAAAGAAAAGGAGGCGGAGGAAGGAAGATGTAGTTCAGATGGACTTGATATCGTTGTCATAACCTCCTCCGTTTAAAGGAGAGAGAGAAAACAAGTGCATAATAGAGTTACTAGGTTAATATTCTACTACTGATTAAAGGTAGAGTAGGATTTTTTTTATTTTTAAATTGATCAATAATTCCTCCTTTTTTTTTTTTTTTAGTATATTCACATTAAAGGTGAAGTTAAGTAGTCTATAGTGACATCTAGAGGAGAGGCTGAAATTTACAACAACAAACTGCTCCTCTGCTCACCCCCTCCCTTCCCTGAGCGCTACGGTATCCTCAGCCGGTTTAAATGTCGTCCTCGTCGTCTTTCCCCGTGGTGCGGGCGTACGGTCAGGTACTGGTGTTCCTTTATCCCATTGGTTCTCAAAGTGAGGCCCGCGGGCCAATGGCGGCCCGCAGAAACATTTCTGGCGGCCCCGCAATGAATTACAGTTGATAGTTTTAATCCAGGAGCTACTAAGCTTGTTAAATGTTTATTGGACATTACTGGATACAGACCAATAAGTGTAAACTGCAGAACTGTATTTATTATGTCATCAAATTTTGGATGACATAGTGACACAGTATAGTATGATGTTTTTGTCAAATTTTGGCATTTAAATTTTTTCCCAAAAAATTGTCAAATTTTGGACCAAATTTTTTTGGGAAAAAAAAATTGTCAAATTTGGGACAGCATAGTATTGTAGAACGTTGATGTCAAATTTCGGACCAAAAACTTTTTTCCCCAGAAATTGTAACATTTTGAACGACATAGTATAGTATGACATTTTTGTAAAATTTTGGACCTACATTTTTTTTTTTTTTTTATTGTCAAATTTGGGACGGCATAAATGTAATTTTTGTCAAATTTTGGACCAATTTTGTTTTTTGAAAAAAATTGTCACATTTGGGACGACATAGTACAGTATGACATTTTTGTCAAATTTTGGACCCAAAATTTTATTTCCCAAAATTTTTTTTCCAATATAACGTAACCTATTTCTAAAAAAGAAAGAAGAAAAATAACATATCCTACTTCTCTCGCACTCGCGAATCACAATTAATTTTTTCTGTCAACCGGTGCGTATCGTCCCGCATTTGTACCGATTTGAATCGCGTCACGATGCATCGTTACACCCCTACGCGACGCTGTTGGCGCGCGCCCCGGCACAAGAACAAGGCTTTCCTCTGCACGCAGGTCCTTTTGTTTTGACAGATCTCTACTCTACTTCTAATAACAACTTCCTGTCCTGTAAAGAATCGAGTCGTACACCAAAGCCAATAAAAGCTGTTTATATCAGCAGAGGCTCAGAGGAGGTCATGTGTCGGACACCAGGAAACGAGAGCGTCTCTGTCCCCGTTCATGTGATGATTAGTGTTTTATCAAAGTGTGGATGACACCGTTTTCTCCAGTCATCCTGTTTTTTTATACGGCAGCGTTTCACTCGCAATAGAATGTTCTGCTCATCCAGGAACTGCGCTCAGGGCCGGCCCAAGCGTTTACGGGGGCCTTTGAGCTGACTCTGACTTGAATGTGACACAGCAGCTCCTTTTTCCTGCTACGTCAAAACTTGTATGAGAATAAACCGCTGGCGTCTGCCTCGACTTCCACGGGATATTTACACCGGGTGGCAAGGGAGTTGATATTTTTATATCGTCCAATCAGCCGACTGTCACAGACTGTACCATTTTACTCTGCTACCCCCCGAGGGAAGGGTACCGGAAATGGAATGATTGGAACCGGTTATTTTGGTACTAACAACAAAAAACGCAGTATCATGCCAAAGCGTTTCACAGGGGGGAAACATGGCTATACAAAAGTTTGGAAAAATAGTGCTTTACAAGGTGTGTGTGTGTGTGTGTTCTTGTACTTGCGGCATTCTGAGGACCAATGAGGGTTTTTAACCAACAAAGTGAGGTCATGTTTACAAAGTGAGGACATTTTGCCCGGTCCTCTCTTTGTTTTCATTGAAATCACTTCTTTAGGTTGTAAACATGCTATACTCTATACTTTGGTACAAAAAAACTCATTTTCCAGCCCTGGTGTTTCACACACTTTTCGCTCTGGGCCTCCACCTGCAGACATTTTGTTGGTACTGCACCCAGTAAGTTCTTTATAGATGTCATTCTTGAAGTAGATATTTGTAATTGTGTTGATTTATAAAGAAATCGCTTCCATAAAGTTGTAAACATGCTATACTCTGATTTTTGGTACAATTTGGTACAAATACCCGTTTTCCAGCCCTGGTGTTTCACAAACCTTTCACTCTGGGGCTCCACCTGCAGACATTTTATGGTACTGCACCCAGTAAGTTCTTTATAGATGTCATTCATGAAGTAGATATTCGTAATTGTGTTGATTTATAAAGTGGAAATGCTGGTCCTCACTTTGTCAGCACTTATGCCTGGTCCTCAGTATGCCGCAAGTACAAGTGCGTGTGTGTGTGTGTGTGTTTGTACTTGCGGCATATTGAGGACCAGTGAAGGTTTTTAACCAACAAAGTGAGGTCGTTTTTACAAAGTGAGGACATATTGGCCGCTCCTCACTTTGTTATCATTGAAATCACTTCCTTAGATTGTCAATGCTATATTTACTTTTTTTAACAGAGGTCCTCAATTTGGTCCAAAAACCTGGTTCCACCTGCAGACATTTTTATGGTACTGCACCCAGTAGTTCTTTATAGATATCATTCATGAAGTAGATATTTGTGTGTGTGTGTGTGTGTGTGTGTGTGTGTGTGTGTGTGTGTGTGTGTGTGTGTGTGTGTGTGTGTGTGTGTGTGTGTGTGTGTGTGTGTGTGTTCCTCAAAAGCCAAATAAGTTGAGTCGCCATGTTAAGAGTTGGGATCATGTGCCTTTAAGCCACTTGATTTAATGTGGTATGCTGTTGACGTGTGTGAGTGTGTGTTTTTCCCATGCTGCGCTCGACGGGACTCTCTCAAACCCTCCGTTCTGCCTAAAAGCAGCGGCGCTCGATTTACTCGCACAACATTCTTGTATCGTTTGCTCGACTCGACTCGCTTGTTTGTGTTGGCGCGGAAACAGAGGAGGAGGAGGAGGAGGAGGAGGATTTTTCTCCCCCGGGGGGTGGGGGGGAAATCGCCGCATCCCTCCCCGACAAACTCCGAAACACGATCCCTCGGTTTGTTGAACTAATGTTGGTTCACTGGAGAGCTGCACTGAGCTGCTGGAAGATAATGTTTGAGATGGAGATAGTGGGGGTGGGTGGGGTGGGGGGGGGAGAGGATGGATAAAAATAGAGTGGGAAAAAGTAAATAAAGACAAAGTGGACGAACAAAGCTGTGGACAGAGACGTGAGATCGACGCTCCGCTGACCCCTGACCTCGTGTGGTTTGTGGGCTGTGGTGGATTTCAGCGTATATATGACCTCTCCTCCTCCATCCTCCCGCTTTCTCAGCAGAGCGATAAGAAGGCTGCCGTCCCTCGGCTCCTCTCGTCTCTCTTTGGACGTTTTTTTTTTTTTGGAGCAAACACACTTTCATCTTTCGTTTCTTTTTAAGCGAGTCGAGTCGAGCGCTCGACAGCTGCCGTTCCCAGAAGCCGCTCCTCCGACGGCTCCTGGCAAATTTCTTTCACGAGACGTAAAATCAATTATTCACGAAGTGGATTTTTGTTGTCCAGAAATCGATGATTAATTTATGCTGCTGGGTTTTTCACTGGGAAAAATATGAATAGTAAAAATGTACTCTTTACATAGGGTTTTTTTTAAAAAATGATGTTTTTAAAGCTGCGGAATGTAACTTTCTTTTAGACGTTTGTTGTCTCTGTTTGGTCTTTGTGAACAGAAATAACACCAGAAAACAGGCTCTGTCGAGCAATACTATCAGACCTGACTGAGGGAGCTTTTGTTGAAAAGTAAACGATAGCAAACCCTCGCTTGTCCGCACCGGCCGGCTATTGACAAAAGATCGTAAAATAAAAAAATAAATGTTATACGCAACAATGACGTCAGTAATCTATAAAAACGGGCCTAAACTAAGATAATACAATGGTTTTCATCATTTTTATATCTCTATTAACAAAGAAAATCTTTGGCGCCATCTTTGTTATGTGAAAACACGCAATGCATTCTGGGTAGCCCTCGCTCCCAAGGGTGGTCTCGGAAAAAATCTCAATATTGAGGGCGATACAGCCCTTAAACTTCACCCTGAAAGTGTGTTACCTAGTTTTAGATAAATCCATCGTTTGTGGCTCAATAAAACCGACTTATCTTGAAATAAATGACTCTTATATCTTCCTAAATTGCTCATGTTTCCAGTCCCTAATCCAATGTTGTTGTGTGTTTTTTCTCTGCAGTGTGCTGTGCGGCCGTGAGCGTGAAGGTTTCGCCTAAAGTGGAGGTTTTGAAAGGAGACACGGCCAACCTGCCTTGCAATTACTCCGGCACACCGCCATCAGGCAACGACATCGTGGAATGGCACATTGTAAGTGGTTTTTCAGGTGTTTAGCAACTTAATACCTAATAAAATACATTGCTTCTATAAGTCTGTGATATATAAGGACTATGTTTGCCAGTGCATCTCATTGCAGTCAACAGTTTTCGACTGGAAACCTTATAAACGTGTCCTTCACCAAAGTCCAGAGAGATGAGATGTGTCCGAACGACGGATTTCAAAGACGCGAAGATGGGCGCATTTTAACGTATTGAAAGAAGCAGCAGAGGATCAGCAATGTCGTCATTTAAAATCATTGGTTTCTCTCTATGGACTTTGGTGCAGAGAGTGAGCGGTTTGCACTAGTCTACACTAGCAATGCTATTCAACTCAAGGCCCGGGGGGCCAGATCCGGCTCTTCAAGGAATTTGGACCGGCCCGCGGCCCATTGATCCATAAATAATGAATGTATTATTAAAAAGCCAATAAAACAGTGGCTTCGCTTATTTCTGACACTTTGCGACACTTTGCGACACTTTGTGTCCTTTTTTTGGCAAATACTAGTACATCTGTACTTGTACGCAGCCTATGTATGTACCAGAATATTTTGCACTAAGAGTCAACTGTAATAATTGTATCTGAATATTATTGGTACTGTTACTTCTGCTAAAATAGCCTATTGTGGCCATTGCACCTTAATGTTGTTTATATTGTTACCTCTAATTTTGTTAGAGCCAATTGTGATACTGTGATACTGTAACTGGGACCTTTTTGCACGATACGCACATTGTATTGTACCTGAATGTTGGTGGTTTTGTTACTTTTTTGTTACCTTTTTAGCACAAAACTAGCAGCTATTTCAATAGTAGTAGTAGTGCAGGGTTACCAGGGTGTACCTGGTGTACAGTGTTTTGCTGTAGTTGACGATATGTCCCTCAATGTCTGGCACAGATGTCTTCCTTTTTCTTGTACTCCTTCATCCTCCCATCTTTCTCTCTGCCCGACCTTTCAGGAGGAGCAGGGAACCAGGAAGCGCGTTGCTTTCCGACCTCTGGGCGGCGCCGGGAAAAGCGACGAAGGCACCCCTCTGAGCGGCCGCGTGACCATCGGAGAGGACTTCACCTTGACCATCGCCTCCGCTCAACCCTCCGACGAGCTCGTGTTCTACTGCCAGGTCAACGCTGGGCCGGCTGGGGTGGCGGACGCTTCCACCATGCTCAAAGTCTTCTGTGAGTCGGGCCGTTTGCACCTTTCAACCTCTCGGCATGACCCGCTGAGACTTTCCCGTTTACCTGCGGATGTGTGAAATTTCCCGACTTAAACCTCTTTCGCAACCTTGGTTGTTCTGCCCGGTGGGGTTTACCTCACTCCTGCAATCAAGTGTGTGAAAAGTGGCGTCACAAATGCACCAGAATCAAAAAATGAATGGGAGTAGATGAGTAAAACAGCAGCGAAAGAGAGCTCAGTCACAGTAGTGACTTTTTTATACGGCTGTCAAAAGATTAACATTTTTAATCACGATTAATCACAGGGTAGCTGTGGATTAATCACGATTATTCACGATTAATTACCATTCGTTAATATGCCGGGAAAATTCTAATTTTCTCTTTATATTGTTGTAGGAACGGAGAGATAAATAAAGTGTGTGAAAATATAAATGTAAAGAACAATAAAATACTGTAAATAACTTTAAAAAAACTTTAAATTGTCAAATTTTGGACGCCATATATGTAATTTTTGTCAAATTTTGGACCAATTTTTTTTTTTTTTTTTAATGGTCAAATTTGGGACGGCAGAATATTGTACTATGCCGTCCCAAATGTGACTTTTAAAAAAATAAAAATAAAATCCGGGGCCTAAATTTGACAGAAATGCCGTCCAAAATTAAAATAAATAAAAAAAATTCTGTCCAAAATTTGACAAAAACATTGTACAATACTATGTCGTCCCAAATTTGACCATTTTTTTCAAAAAACAATTCAGTCCAAAATTTGACAAAAATGACATATATGCCGTCCCAAATTTGACAATTTTTTTCAAAAAAAAATTTGGTCCAAAATTTGACAAAAACGTCATACTATACTTTGTCATCCAAAATGTGACAATTCTTTGGGAAAAATTTTAAATTCCAAAATTTGACAAAAACGTCATACTATACTGTGGGGTTCCTCATCAAAGCTGAACCTGATAAACTAAAACCCATGTTAATCGTAGCGATCTTTGACCTGGAGGTAAATGCTGATGAAACTGTCATATTTGACCAGTGGGAAACGGGGGGTGTGGTTGGTGTCTGGTTTCCATCAGTTCTGTTCATGCATACCATGATTTAACAGTGGCTTAATTGCTCTTAATTCATGTCATTCATTTGGCTTATTGCATTTCACACACACACACACACACACTTTGATGCCACACGTGCAGAATCTCTCAACATCACCAGTATGATTTGACGCACACAATTGCGTCGTTATGACGTGAATTTAGCAGAATTCCATTTTCTCCGTCATGAGCAGGACAGTGTGGGGAGTCGTCTCCAATAACTGGGGTCACTCGTTTCCTTTGATAAGTTTCCCCAAGAGGTCAATTAACCGCAATCTAATGACTCTAATCACACAAATGATGAATAGTTCAATCCCACCTGTCATGTCTCATATATCTCACCTTAATAACAGTCCAGATTTATCACCGAGGCGTGGGCGGCTGACCCCGGCGCAGCTCGCGGAGCCCTCGCTCCTCCCATAGAAATCCCTACGACAGACATCAATCATACTTTTAGCGTTTAGCACTCGCGTCAATATATAAATGGGATTCATTAGCATTTTGGATTGGACTGATCGCTCACGCTAAAGAGGGAGAATCTGCACCGCGACTAAAGAAAAGCAAAACAAACCGTTCTAATCTAAATCTACTTAATCTTCCAAAAATCTACTTAAAGTTACAAAAATCTACTTAAAGTTACAAAAATCTACTTAAAGTTACAAAAATCTATTTAAAAATCCCAAAAAATCTACCAAAGTTCCAAAAATCTACTTAAAGTTCTAAAAATCTACTTAATCTTCCAAAAATCTACTTAAAGTTCCAAAAAATCAACTTAAAGTTACAAAATCTACTTAAAGTTACAAAAATCTACTTAAAGTTACAAAATCTACTAAAAGTTACAAAAATCTACTTAAAGTTACAAAATCTACTTAAAGTTACAAAATCTACTAAAAGTTACAAAAATCTATTTAAAATTCCAAAAAAATCAACTTAAAGTTACAAAAATCTACAAAATCATACATTTTTTCGTTGGTGTCAGATTATTTGTAACATAATGGTGATGAACACTGATTGGAAGAAAGGGCCCCCCCTGGGAATTTTTTTTTCTCAGGGCCCCTACAGACTCTAGAACCGCCTCTGGATATAGATGTGATATCAAGATGTTCTGTCCTAGTTCAGAGCGTCCGCGGTGAAGAAAACCTACTTTTTGGTTTCACTGGGAAAATCCTAACGACTGTGACTGTGAAGTGAAGTGAAGACTGAATGGTTTTCAGCTGCGTTAGTTTGAGGAACAGGTGAGAAGAAAGAACTGATTGAGTGCAACAGAAAGTGAAACTGTTTATTTTTGCAAGGAGGAGACAGCTGCGATAAGATGACCTCGCATGTGGAGTGAAAAGTGAGCAGAGCATAAAGCTGTGTGTGTGTGTGTGTGTGGGGGGGGAGTGTTGTGTTTCTTTTGTGCGATCTGACCCTTATCAGCTCATGTGAACCAGGTCACAGTGATATAATGTGTGGAAGCATATTTACTGCTCAGCTTCATTAACAGTGCAGGAGGCCTTGAGTGTCTTTTTTATGTGCGCACGTATATCAGGTCAACGTTGAAGTGTTTTCCTTCTCGTGAATCAAAGCGATGATCTTGAGGAGCCGCCGCCGCAGCAGCAGCTCCTCTGCCTCCATCTTGTCCTTCCCCCGTCTCCTCAACCGTCCTCGTGTCCTCCTTGACAACATCCACGCACCTCCTCTCCTCCGTGCTCTTTCTGTTTTCAAGATCTTTCTCTCTCTCATTTGTTTCTCTTACAGTTGCTCCTGAGAAGCCAGAACTCACCAAACCATCAAGTCAAGCCATTTCTGTGGGAGAGACCACCAGCTCTGAGGTGTGTGTGTGTGTGTGTGTGTGTGTGTGTGTGTGTGTGTGTGTGTGTGTGTGTGTGTGTGTGTGTGTGTGTGTGTGCGTGAGTGCGTGTGTGTGTTTTAGTGAGGACATTAATTTTGGCCGGTCCTCACTTTGTTTTCATTGAAATCACTTCCTTAGGTTGCTACAACATGCTATTCCCAATTTGTCCAAAAAAAATTCTAATTTTGGACGACAGTATAGTATGACTTTTTTGTCAAATTTTGGACCAAATTTTTTTTTTCAATTTTTGTTTTAACTTTTGGATGACATAGTATAGTATGACGTTTTTGTCAAATTTTGGACCAAAAGTTTTTGGTAAATTTTTTTGTCAAATTTTGGACGACATTGTATAGAATTACTTTTTTGTCAAATTTTGGACCAAAATTTTTTTTTCACATTTTTTTCAAACTTTTGCATGACATAGTATAGTATGACGGTTTTGTCAAATTTTGGACCAACATTTTTTGGTCAAATTTTTTTTTCCAAATTTTTTCCAAATTTTTTTTTTTTTAATTTTTCTTTCAACTTTTGGACGACATAGTATAGTATGACGTTTTTGTCAAATGTTAGACCAAAAATTTTGGGTCAAATTTGTTTTTTCAAATTTTGGATGACATAGTATATGTATGATGTTTTTGTAAAATTTTGGACCAAAAAAAATAAAAATAAAAAAAAAATCGAAAAAGTTTTCCAGCCCTTTTTGCTCTGGGGCTCCACCTGCAGACATTTTATGGTACTGCAACCAGTAGTTTACAGTAGATATTTGTAATTGTGATGATTTATAAAGTGGAAATGCTGGTACTCACTTTGTCAGCAACCCAATCCTCAGTATGCAGCAAGTGTGTGTGTGTGTGTGTGTGTGTGTGTGTGTGTGTCTGTGTGTGTGCATGTTGATGTGATTTTGTATAAAGTTTGCAGGAACACTTTCTCCGTCACTAATCTTTTGCTTTTCTCTCTGAATTTTGTCCACGTGCATCAGATTGGCACTTGCGTGGCAAAGAATGGACATCCCCAGCCGAGAATTGTCTGGTACAAAGACGGTCACCCTCTGGCTGAACATAAGGACAAGAAAGAAAGTGGGTGCACTCTATAACTATACACACACTATGTTTTATTTTGTTGCTTTCACTCCTTTTGAACAAAGTCGAATTTCTGGCAGGTTCATATCTAAACAATCAGAATGTGCACTGTTAACGACATCGATCAATGTGTATTTATACGACACTTTAAAATACTTCACAAATATACTATACAAATAAAATATGCACAATCAATAAAGTAAAACAGAGGGAAAGGCTCCATCCGTCTCTGTCTAGAGCAGGGGTGTCAAACATACGGCCCGGGGGCCAGAACTGGCCCGCCAGAGGGTCCAGTCCGGCCCACAGGATGAATTTGTTAAAATGAAAATGTCAAATACAATATTTTTTCACTTTCAGATACCTGTGACTAAATGTTTGTGCCTTTATAGATCTGGTGTGATGTGTAAATGGTACATTTAGGCATAATATTGTTGAAATTGCACTTATATTCCTCCATAAATTTCATGTTTTTTAAGATTAAATTAAATAAAAATTAAAATTCAGAGTTCTTTCTGTTCATAGATTATTATGCTATTATTTTACTGGTGCGGCCCAACTTGAGATCAAGTTGTGCTGCATGTGGCCCCTGAAGAACAACAAGTCCAAAATTTGACGAAAACGTTGTACAATAACTATGTCGTCCCCAAATTTGATAATTTTTTTCCCAAAAAAAATTAGGTCCAAAATTTGCCAAAAATGACATTTATGCCGTCCAAAATGTGACAAATTAAAAAAAAAAAAAAGAATTTGGTCCAAAATTTGACAAAAACGTCATACTATACTATGTCGTCCCAAATTTTACAATTTTTTGGGGAAAAAGTTTTTGGTCCAAAATTTGGCAAAAATGTTGTACGATACTATGTCGTCCCAAATTTTACCATTTTTTTCAAAAAAAAATTTGGTCCAAAATTAGAAAAAAATTACATATATGCCGTCCCAAATTTGTCAATTTTTTTCAAAATTTGACAAAAATGACATACTATACTATGTCGTTCAAAATGTGAAAATTTTTTGGGAAACAATTTAAATGCCAAAATTTGACAAAAACGTCATACTATACTGTGTCACTATGTCATCCAAAATTGGATGACATAGTTAATACAGTTGTACAGTTTACACTTATTGGTCTGTATCCAGTAATGTCCAATAAACATTTAACAAGTTTAGTAGCTCCTGGATTAAAACTATCAACTGTAATTCATTGCGGGGCCGCCAGAAATGTTTCTTTGAGAACCAATGGCCTAGAGTATACATGGGCCTTTAGGCTAATGAAGACCACCTATTAGAGCTGAAACGATTAAATTAATCGCCAACTATTTTGATAATTGGTTTGAAGGTTTTTTTTCACGATTAAAACCCGATTTCTGATTGTTTTAGCTTCTTAAAAGTGAATATTTTCTTGGTTTCTTTCCTCCACATAACAAAGAAATCATGTAAACAAAGATTTCCAGGTTTGACAAACACTGATCAACGTTTTTTTGAACATTTTCTGACATTTTATGGACCAAACGATTCATCGGTTAATCTGACAATCGACTACAAAAACAATCGTTAGTTGCAGCTCTACTAAGTATTTACTGTACTTCAAATGATCTGTAAATCGGTGTTGACGTACAAAGACCTTTAGAGCTTGATGATAATCGTTTTCGTTTCCTCTGTGTTCTGTGTTCATGCTTCTCCTCTCTGTCAGAGATCTTCATGGCCCCCTCAGTGGTGAAAGAGGCCTCAGGTCTCTCCACCGCCAAGAGCAGCCTGTACATGCAGCCCAAAAAGGCCGACAAGGACTCTGTGTTCCACTGCGTGGTGGAGTACAGCATGCCAGGAGACCAGATCAAGCAGAAGAAGTCCGACACCATCACCATCAACCTCAACTGTGAGTGCAGACCAGGGAAGGATTAGTGCGGGGATTATATTCACTGGTCACTGTATGAGATGGTGGTTAATGAGCAACAAGTGAATTCATTAAGAGAAGATCATCATGGGGTGTTTGTACCATGAAGATCGTTCTCCCTGTCTGTCGTGCCTATGAAAAATAAAACAATGAATCAGTTGCCAGGGTGACTTGATAGAGGAATGATTAACTGAGTAGTTTGTATGGGTGACAGACCCAAACACTGTAAAAAAAAAACCCATTAAATTTCAAGACAACTTGATGCAATCAATTTTTGAGTTTACAGCCCAACAAATAATTGCGAGTTTTTTTTAAAAAAACGCTCCATCAACTAATATTATTTTGTTAGACAAACTGGTAAGTTAGAGTTTCAAAATTCTCTTTTTGAATAGTTTGGCTAACAAATCTTGTTCAGATAATGTAAAAAAAAACAACAACTATTAAACTGTTTTGAATTTTGAGTCGGCACAACTTGAACTTTTTAGAGTTTTCTAAACTTTTTCTTTTTACAGTGTAAAAAGAAAACTCAAAATTTCAAGGCAATTTGCTGCAATCAATTTTCGAGTTTACAGCCCAACAAATAATTGCGAGTTTTTGAGCCAACTCAAATTCTCTTTTCGAATAGTTTGGCTAACGGATCTTGTTCAGATAATGTAAAAAAAACAAACTATTTTGAATTTTGAGTTGGCACAACTCGAACTTAGTAACTTAAGTGTGTCTAACAAAATAATATTAGTTGATGGAACTTTAAAAAAAAACTTGCAATCATTTGTTGGGCTGTAAACTCAAAAATTGATTGCAGCAAATTGCCTTGAAACTTTGAGTTTTCTTTTTACAGTGTAGACCACCTCAGGGTGGCCCCCAGAAAATACACTGTAAAAAGAAAAAAAGTTTAGAAAACACAAAATTTCAAGTCAACTTACTGCAATCAATTCTTGAGTTTACAGCCCGACAAATAATTGCGAGTTTAAAAAAAAAAAAAAAAAAAAAGGTCCATCGACTAATATTATTTTGTTAGAGTTGAGCCAACTCAAAATTAAATTTTTTTATTTTTAATAAATGTTTTCCATTATCTGAACATGATTCGTTGGCCAAGCTTTTTGAAAAGAGAATTTTTGCTGCACATCTTTGATGACTGATGATTTTAAAGTGGGGAGTGGTCACCTGTTCCATGCCTGTCTCTTCTTCGTCTAGATCCGTCCGAGAAAGCGACCTTCACTCTCGTCAACAAGGACCAAGTCAAGGAAGGCGACAGCGTCAGCATGGAGTGTGAGACCGATGGAAACCCCCAGCCTGAGTTTGACTTCATGAAAGACGTACGGCTGTTACTGTTACACGTTTACAGTTTTTTTTTTTTTTACTATTCAAAATAAGATATCTGACTCAGCCTCTACGTTCTTTCCTTCCGTCTCCCAGGGAAAGGCCATCGCTGGTCAGGGTGGGCTCCTCATGCTGAAATCCGTCAAACGCTCAGATGCCGGTTTATACACATGCACGGCCATAGATTTCGACAACCTGGACGCCGAGCTGAACGAAACGATCGCCCTCAAAGTCCACTGTGAGTGAGCCCAAAGACGGAGAGTAACTGCAGAACGATGTTAAAAAACAACACACATCAGGAGCACTTCGACCTCCTGCTTCTTCCTTTCAGCCCTCGCAGTGAAGTCATTCTTTTTTCGTCGTTAGGTCGTAGAATTAAGAGGGTCGGAAGAGAAAAAAGCGTCTGTGGAGCTGATATCCAGTTCAGTTTTTCACAAATGTGATCCCAACTACACCTCCTGATTTGATCTTATCGCACAAATTAAGTGGAAAACGCCCAGTAATAGCAAGAAAGAGGGTTAACATGCATAGGCTTTTAAAGTGCATTATCTCTGTACTTAGAGAAACATAATAATCTGCTTAGTATGGTCATTCTAAGAGCCTTATTGCATGGTCATTTAACCTCTTCTTCACGGTTGCCCCCGGGGTCAGACACAGCGACAAAAGCGTCATAAAACCACGTCTAACTTTAACAAACACAGACATGCTGCATACCCACAGAAAGGTCGGAAACTCAGCTAAAAGCTCATATAAACCATTCTTATGTTCACCAAACACAGTTAAAACACCGATGGATCAAACAAGGAGGAGCGAAAAAAAAAAACCGTCACAGCGCACACATTGAAAAGCGGCACCGGAGAGCGTCAGCGTGATTATGTAAACAAAAAAAACACGTGTCGACACACGTGACGTATAAATACAATTAAATGGGTTTTTTAATAATTTGGTACCTAAGAAATCTCGAATGGCACAGATGGTGCCAAGCTGTGCCTAAAACCTCTTTACTAAAACCTCTGTAATTTCACTCTGCTTCATTTCGGCAGCATCAGACTTTGCACAGCTCACGTCCACGTGTTGTTACATTGTTGTTACATGACCTCCATGTGTTTTTAAGCTCCTACTGCATATGCTAAAGGTGATATTTGCTTTAAAATGCAATATTTCTTTTAAGGCGAGAGAAAAAAAATCCTTCAGTTATGCTGTGTTCCATGTACATTTGCTCTGGCACAGTGAAACTTTTACCTCTGGTGGAAATCTCAAAAGTGTTATCTTTATTTTGATACCAATCCACATAGAGTGTGTAACTGCAGAGATTTACTCTATTTAGTTTGGGCATGTCATTTTCGAGCAGGGACTCCAAAAAGAGGGTCAGGGAAGAAGTGGTTAAGTGGTTTTAAGATGTAAGATCATATAACATATGATAGATAAGGTATATATTTACTATATATATATATATATATATATATATATATTTATATGTGTGTGTGTTTTGTCTTCCTTCTCTGAACTGCTTTTCTTTGTGTGTGTGTCAGTCATGGACGCAGTGAGCGTTACACCTGCAGAATCTCAGGTCATGCTTGGAGACAAGGTGGAATGGCAGTGTAAGACCAAGGCGTCCGCTCCACACACGGTTCAGTGGAAAAAGGTGAGCTGCAACCGCTCTGTTCACCTTTAAAAGTCTTCATACAGAATGTTCTCATTCATACATACATGATACCTGATGATTCTTGGAGTCATTGAGCAAAAGTGTTTCATGTGAACGATGAAAAACGGATTTACGTTACTTACACCTTATTGAATCTCTTAAGCATAATGTTCACCACTTTATTGTGGTGTGTTGCTACTGCTGTTCTTTTGTGGAATTGTAAACACACAGATTATAATATTGTGTGCAGCTGCTGCCGCTGCTGACCTTGAGCAGGGCTTCCTCTTCAGACAGTTGTGGCCGGCACCACACTGCCTGTATTGTGCTGTGTCCTGTTGCAGCAACTGTAGAGTAGACACTGGTGTTTGTTCTGTGCTGTGAATAAGTGGAAAAAAAACAGCATCCACACATGGTGTGTGTGTGTGATTCTAAAGCATTGGTTCTCAAAGTGCCGCCCGCAGGCCAATGGCGGCCCGCAGAAACATTTCTGGCGGCCCCCCCAATGAATTACAGTTGATAGTTTTGATCCAGGAGCTACTAAGCTTGTTAAATGTTTATTGGACATTACTGGATACAGACCAATAAGTGTAAACTGTACAACTGTATTTACAACTGTCATCAAATTTTGGACGTTTTTGTCAAATGTTTCCCTAAAAATTGTCACATTTTGGACGACATAGTATAGTATGACGTATTTTTTGTCAAATTTTGGACGGAATTTTTTTTGGAAAAAAATTGTCAAATTTGGGACGGCATATTTGTCATATTTGTCAAATTTTGGACCTAATTTTTTTTTGAAAAAAATTTCAAATTTGGGACGACATTTGTACAACGTTTTTGTCAAATGTTGGACCAAAAACTTTTTTCCCCAAAAAATTGTAAAAATTTGAACGACATAGTATACTATGACGTTTTTGTCAAATTTGGACCACAATATTTTTTTTTTAAAACGAATTTATTTTTTATTTAAATTGTCTAATTTGGGACGGTATATAGGTAATATTTGTCAAATTTTGGACCGAATTTTTTCTGGAAAAAAATTGTCAAATTTGGGACAACATAGTATTGTACAACGTTTTTGTCAAATTTTGGACCAAAAACTTTTTCCCCAAAAAATTGTAACATTTTGAACGACAAAGTGTGAAAAAAAAAAAATTCAAAAAATTGGTCACATTTTGGACAACGAAGTATAATATGTCGGTTTTGTCAAATTTTGGCCACCATAGTTATTACAAATGGGATTTCTTTCCGTTTTTTTCCTTTTTTTTTCCTTTGGGCGGCCCTCAGTCCAATATTGGCCCTCAGGTATCAAAACTTTGAGAACCCCTGCTCTAAAGTGTGACCTTAACAGAAACGCACAAAAGAAATGTATTTTTTTTTCCAAACAGCAGCAAAACTTAATCTCCTGTGAATTCAATTTTTTTTTTTTTTACTAAACTATTTGCCAGTTTGGGCAAAAAGGTAGTAGTTCATGGGAACAAGAAACACTCCAGATGTCTCTTTGTCTGACAAAAACAGTCACAGAACATTTTCCATTTATTTTTCATGAGTTCAAAGAACAGAAAATGTGTCGGCTATCTGTCTGTCTGTTTGAGGCGACTCTGCATATTATTTGTTGCAAAAACACAAACAGTCTGATAGCAATGTTATTTGGGGATTCGCTGTTGTTACCTATCTATCTATTGTTGTGTCTCCAGGGCTGTGATGAAAACACACCAGACACTGGTGGGTTTTCTGGGTAGAGAATGTGTTTGTTCTTAGAGAGGGAGATTCCTATGAGAAGAGTTTGCATTATGATGCAGGACTCGCATTGAATTTGTTATCACTGCGCTGTGGAGAGTGTGTGAAGGTTCTTCTCCCGCTTTCCCAGCAAACTACATGTTCACACTGATGCTCTGCTCTAATATTCACGCACATAGGGCCTGATTTACGCTATTATTTAAGCTTTGCGCGTGCAAAAACGTGCGCAAACTGGATTGCACGCGCAGATTTGCGTCAATGCTGATCTACTAACGGGGCGCAACGAGTAGCGCGTCCCTCAGACGGGCAAAATAGCACTCGCAACATATGCAATGTGGGGCGTTTACACGCAATTTTTGCGTGTGATGGGAGGAGAAAATGTATTTTATGTATTTTATTTCTGCTTGCTTGTGTTCCTCCAGGGCTCAGATGTTCTCTCGCAGGACGGCACTCTGTCAATAGAAGACGTTTCCTTCGATAAAGCCGGAGAGTACAAGTGTGTTGCAGCCGTGCCGTCTGTGGCAGGACTGACGGCTGAGACTAGTGTCAACCTGACTGTCAAAGGTAACCATTTCACATTGATATATCCATCCATCCATCAATCATCTACCGCTTTATCCTCCACCAGAGGGTCGCGGGGGGTGCTGTTCCTATCGGGGTCACACCCTGGACAGTTCGCCAGTCCATCACAGGGCCACATATAGAGACAAACAACCATTCACTCACACTCTCACACCTACGGTCAATTTAGAGCAGGGGTTCTCAAAGTTTTGATGCCTGAGGGCCAATTTAGGAACCCGACATTGGACTGAGGGCCGATAAAGGAAAAAAAAAGAAAACGAAACTGAAAGAAATCCCATTTGTAATAACTATGACGTCCAAAATGTGACAATATTTAAAAAAAAAAAAATTTGGTCCAAAATTTGACAAAAACGTCATACTATACTATGTCAACCCAAATTTGACAATTAAAAAAAAAATTGGACAAAAATGACATGTATGCTGTCCCAAATTTGAAAAAAAAAATTCACAAAATATTTCGGTCCAAAATTTGACAAAAACGTCATACTATACTATGTTGTTCAAAATTGTACAATTTTTTGGGGAAAAGTTTTTGGTCCAAAATTTGACAAAAACGTTGTACAATACTATGTCATCATCAAATTTGAATTTTTTTTTCAAAAAAAAATGTGGTCCAAAATTTGCCAAAAATTACATTTATGTCGTCCCAAATTTGACAATTTTTTTGCAAAAAAAAATTTGGTCCAAAATTTGACAAAAATGTCATACTATACTATGTGGTCCAAAATGTGATTTTTTTTTAGGAAAAACATGCAAAGACTCTGGCGGCCTCTGTTGGTCATATTGGCAAATGCAAGTGAGGAAGCACAAAGAAACTCAAAAAAAAGAAAATGAAGAGGATTATTTACAGTGTAATGCATATCTTTTGTACTCAGTTTATATGTGTTTTTTTTTTTTTACAATATTTTATTGTTCTATATAACATATATCATATATATCATTTCATAATGTGGGTTCTTTACAGTGTAATGTATATTTTAAAATCAGTATTTTATTCTTCTTTACATTTATATTCTCACATTCTTTTTAATAACAAGGTTTTTCTGTTATCATTCATTTTGAAAAAAAAATTTTTTTGGAACTCATACATTTTTCGTTGGTGTCAGATTATTTATAACATAATGGTGATGAACACTGGTTGGAAGGAAGGGCCCCCCTGGGAATTTTTGCTCAGGGCCCCTACAGACTCTAGAACCGCGTCTGACTGTGCATATGTACTGTTCAGGACAAAAAGTTTCTTTCATTCATCCACCCCTCCCTCACTCCCTCCCTCCCCAGGAAAGCCGATGATTATGACTCCCGCTGTAGGTGAGGTGGGGAAGGAAGGAGACATGGTGTCTCTGAAGTGCTCGGCTTACGGCCACCCTGCCCCTCAGTTCACCTGGAATCCCTCAGGAAAACAGGTATGAATGTGTGCAAACAAAAGGCTGAGACCTGCACAGACACATCATGGTGAAGATGCATTTCAATCAAACGTGGCATTCGTCGCGTATTGATTTCATTTTCACAACCTCTATTTATGCTAGTTTACAACCAAGCTAGCAGTAGTCGCGGTGACGTCGTCAAGGGACGGGGGTCAGTATCCAAAGAATAGACATGTTACATGATTTATAACCAGTGATGCCACTAACGCGCTACTTAGTAACGCGTTACTGTAGTCGGACTACTTTTTTTCAGTAACGAGTAGTCTAACGCGTTACTATTTCCAAACCAGTAATCAGATTAAAGTTACTTTTCCATGCCACTGTGCGTTACTATTTTTGTCATTTCCCTTCGTAAAAAAACATTTGCTTTCTTCTTGAGTCTCGGGGTGATGTTTCCGCATGAGGAGGTAAACGCACATGTAGAGTGAGACACAAACGTAAACAATGGAGGGAGGAGAGATAACAGCGTTTTCCAGCTGGAAATACAGCCATTATTCTGAGTACGTGTCAGCAAAAGATGGCAACATAAAGGTTCGTTGTACACTCTGTGTTGACGACAAAGTCTTATCTACATTCAAAAATACAACTTTGAATTTAAAAAAGCATTTAGAGTCTCACCCCGGATTTCCACTGGACGCGGAACGGCCGTGGAACGTCAGCGGCGCGGTCGTCGTTGCAAATCGCTTCCATTCTAATCAATGAGAGTATTTTCACCAGACGCGCTGCGGAGCGTCTCAGCAGCGGCCCAGAAGCGGCTCGCCGTGCCGCAGCGCTATCGATAGGAATCAAAGTAAAACATTTCCGCCCCCCTTCCAAAATAAAACACAATACGCAGGTCATATAGCCTGTCACAACTTCACATCAATATTACGTCGTGACCGGTGCTGCCAGGACAACAGTCAATTAATCAGAGCGTCTCGCACAGTCATAATGTACGACGAGAGACTGATTGTTGAAGTGGAGAAACATAAAATCATTTATGACACCAGATCAACAGTTCTTCCATGTCGGAGAATGAAAGAAGCTGTTGTTGTTTCCTTTATACACACAGTGTGTCAGCAGCTGCTGAATGTAACTAAAAAAGTAACTTGTAATCTAACTTAGTTACTTTTAAAATCAAGTAGTCAGTAACGTAACTAAGTTACTTTTTAAAGGAGTAGTCAGTAGTCACTAATCAGATTACTTTTTCAAAGTAACTGTGGCAACACTGTTTATAACACATACCCTCAAATTGACGGCTATGGTAGTTAAAGGGATAGTTCGGAATTTTGGACATCAGACCTATTTTCCAGCTCAGACGGTGTGATGATGGAGACGTCTGAAGACGTTTTCAAGAAATTTCATTCAGTTCTTCTAGTTGCCGAGTTCGCTGGTGCTATGGCTAGCGCGAGTCAATGATACCTGCTAGCATGGCATTAGAAACACTCACTTTATTTCAAACATTCTATCAACACAGATATGTACATCGATAGTCTGCCGTTACAACGGTTTGCCTCGGCTGCACTGTGGAGTCGGTATGAGGTTTTGCTAATGCCATGCTAATGCTAACCTGTACCACTGACTTGCGCTAGCCATAGCACCAGCGAACTCGGCAACTAGAAGAACTGAATGAAATTTCTTGAAAACGTCTCCAGACGTCTCCATCACACCGGCTGAGTTGGAAAATAGGTCTTATGTCCAAAATTCCAAACTATCCCTTTAAAGCATTGGTTCTCAAAGTGCGGCCCGCAGAAACATTTCTGGCGGCCCACAATTAATTACAGTTGATAGTTTTAATCTAGGAGCTTATTAAATGTGTATTGGACATTACTGGATACAGACCAATAAGTTTAAACTGTACAACTGTATTTACTAGGATGACATAGTGACACAGTATAGTATGACGTTTTTGTCAAATTTTGGACCCAATCTTTTTTTGAAAAAAATTTCTAATTTGGGACGACATATTATAGTGTGACGTTTTTGTCAAATTTTGGACCCAAATTTTTGTTGAAAAAAAATGACACATTTGGGACGACATAGTAGTGTATGTTTTTGTAAAATTTTGGACCAAAAACTGTTTTCCCCAAAAATTGTTAAATTTTGAACGACATAGTATAATATGATATTTTTGTCAAATTTTGGACGCCATAGTTATTACAAATGGGATTTCTTTCATTTTTTTTTTTTTTCTTTGGCGGCCCTCAGTCCAATGTTGGGTTCCTAAATTGGCCCTCAGGTATCAAAACTTTGAGAACCCTTGCTTTAAAGGTAGACATGACCAGAACTTTTTTTTTTTGCCTTTTGTTGTTTTAATAAAAACAATAAATACACATATTTAGGAAAAGTCAGGGACCCACGGTCTCATAATGTTTAATTTCAACAAAGTTATCACCCTACAAAAATCAGTAGTTGTAGCGTTAAAACGGGACATATTAAGCAACGTACGACAGGAAAATAAGCCACAGATGATGTTTTGTTAAAGATATAATGACGAAATCGGTAAATAATCATGTGTTTCTTCCCTCCCTCCCGCCTTTCTCCACTCTTGCCAGTCTGTATCAGTGGAAGGTAATAAGGTGGTGAGCACCGTGACCCTGCAAGCCACGGCCGAGGTCATGAAGAACGGGGCGACCTGCGAGGTCACCAACAAGTTTGGAACTGATAGCAAGAACTTCCCGGTATCTCTGAAACGAGGTCAGTGTCGGGGGGGGTGACAGCGATGCTTCTTCACCTTCTTCACCCTCTTCACATTCTAACGATTGAGTTTACGACGTTACGTCCTGAAAATGTCGATTTGTGGTGGACGATTGAAGCGAGACAAAACTCAAAATTAGCGATCATTTGAAATCATAACGACTTTCGGTTTCCGATTGTGAAATCCGTATATTTGCTACTTTCCAAGTAAAGGAAAACAAAACATTTCATTTGTATTAAAGGTGCCATATGTAAGAATGTGGCCAAAAACAGTGACTACATTCAAATTCAAAATACCGAGGTCTTTTAGGCAACCCGTGGTTGCTCTGCAGCTGAGACTCTACTGACTGCAGTGATTGGTAGACGGCGGTAGGTGGCGCCACATGACGCCAAAACATGATTTCAAAACGTAAACATGATTTGCAGTCTGCGAAATATTTTTTTGAATGCAAATATTTTGGCTGTACTGTTGTTGTTGGTGAGTTCAGTTTGTTATATGCAGGGTATCCGCGGGGTCTTAAAATGTCCTAAATCCAATAATTTGAATTTAAGGCCTTAAAATGTCTTAAATTCTCCTAAAATCTCATAAAAGGTCTTAAATACAATTTTGAGAGGTCTTAAAAATCAATTTATAAATCTATCTGCGATAACAACAATAACTACAACACGGAACTAAAGTAGTCCACCTGTTCTGCCCGGGGAGAATTTATTGAGCACCACTAGCTAGTGTGCTGTGCGCGCGCCGCGGTGTGTTAGCTTAGCATAGCATTGGAGAAAACGATTTGTGGCTCCAATTTTCCTTCATGTCTTTTGTACCAAATTTTTTTTTTACCAAATGGGTCTTAAATTGTATTCATTATGGTCTTAACAAAGTCTTACATTTAAAAACTCAAACAACAAGAAATAAAGGGACATTTAGAATAGATAAAAAAATGTGCGATTGATTGCGATTAAATATTTTAATCGTTTGACAGCACTATTTATTACATAACGCACCTTCAATGTTAAGAATTTGACGTTTTTTCAAATCGCTCTCTGTTGCACCTTTTACCTGCCGATCTCTTCCTTATTGTGGTTTTTTTTCCCGCTCTGTTCTCTTCACAGCGATCGGAAACTCAGCTGACAGAGGTAGAGCCTTCTCCCTCCTCCTCCTCCTCCTCTCCTCCCTCCTTCTCTCAGGACTCTTTTTTGCACAGACCCTGTAATTTAGAAATCCTGCCCCTCCACCGCCTCCTCTTGCCCCAGCCCTTCCATCACACATGTAGACACATGCATACACTTACACTCACACACACACACACACACACACACACACACACACACACACACACACACACACACACACACACACACACACACACACACACACACACACACACACACACACCTTCCTCTTCTGTACTGTAATCTTGTATATTTGTCCTCTTGCTACCGAACACTGTGGATATTGTATATTCTTCTTCTTCTTCTTCTTCTTCTTCTCTCGTCACCTTTGTATGATGTCTGTCCTAAAGTTTTGTGGATGCTACTAGACTTTTTCGTGGCCCCCCGGGGACAATAAAGGACTCTATTCTATTCTATTTCCTCCTTTCCTCTCTTTGTCTCTTTTGTGGTCACCTCTTGTTTCCGACTTTTTTTTCCCTTTCTCGTCCCTGTGTAGGATTGTGTATAACCTTAGCCCAGGGGTTCTCAAAGTTTTGATACCTGAGGGCCAATTTAGGAACCCAACATTGGACTGAGGGCCGCCAAAGGGAAAAAAAAAGAAAAAAAAACTGAAAGAAATCCCATTTGTAATAACTATGGCATCCAAAATTTGACAAAACCAACATACTATACTACGTTGTCCAAAATGTGAAATTTTTTTGGAAAAAAAAATGTTGGTCCAAAATTTGACAAAAACGTCATACTATACTATGTCGTTCAAAATTTTACAATTTTTTTGGGGAAAAAGTTTTTGGTCCAAAATTTGACAAAAACGTTGTACAATACTAACTCGTCCCGAATTTGACAATTTTTTTCCCAAAAAAATTGGTCCAAAATTTGACAAAAACGTCATACTATACTATGTCGTTCAAAATTTTACAATTTTTTTGGGGAAAAAGTTTTTGGTCCAAAATTTGACAAAAACGTTGTACAATACTAACTCGTCCCGAATTTGACAATTTTTTTCCAAAAAAAATTGGTCCAAAATTTGACAAAAACGTCATACTATACTATGTTGTTCAAAATTTTACAATTTTTGGGGGGAAAAGTTTTTGGTCCAAAATTTGACAAAAACGTTGTACAATACTATGTCATCCCGAATTTGAACATTTTTTTCAAAAAAAAATTGGTCCAAAATTTGACAAAACCGAAATACTATACTATGTCACTATGTCATCCAAAATTTGATGACATAGTAAATACAGTTGTACAGTTTACACTTATTGGTCTGTATCCAGTAATGTCCAATAAACATTTAACAAGCTTAGTAGCTCCTGGATTAAAACTATCAACTGTAATTCATTGCGGGCCACCAGAAATGTTTCTGCGGGCCGCCATTGGCCCGCGGGCCGCACTTTGAGAACCAATGCCTTAGCCTCTGGTGTGCGTTTGCAGTGTGTGTGTGTTTGTTGCGTTGCTATGCTATGCTATGCTGTGGGACTGAGAAACTCTCTTTCTTTCAAAGTGCTGCTTTCTGGAATCCCTGTGCTTACGTCAGGTCTGTATCGCTAACCCTACTGACATCTATATGGTGTACGTCTACAACGTTTAAGTCGGTGTTTGTGTCGTGATTCCTGTGTGCTCACACACACACACAGGGCGTGTGTGTTTACAATAGCTGATGTGTTACTGTTTGTGAACTTGTATTACTGCCCTTGTGAGGACTTGATTTTAAGAGGCAGAAGTATGATCTAAACTAGAATATGTTCAGTGCTTCACTCATAGCCATGTTTGTGAAAACTAGACGTTATTGAGGCAGAGGGACTGATATCACTGTTTCCTTCATCTTTGTCAGAGGTTCTGATAGTTTTGATACCTGAGGGTCAATTTAGGAACCCAACATTGGACTGAGGGCCGCCAAAGGGAAAAAAAAGAAAAAAATACCATTTGTAATAACTACGGCGTCCAAAATTTGATAAAAACGTTGTACAATACTATGCCGTCCCAAATTTGGTCCAACATTTGACAAAAGTTACATATTTGGCGTCCCAAATTTGAAAAAAAAATTCCGTCATACTATACTATGTCGTTCAAAATTTTTTGGGGAAAAAGTTTTTGGTCCAAAATTTTACAAAAACATCATACTATACTATGTCGTCCAAAATGTGACAATTTTTTGGGTGAAAATTTAAATGCCAAAATTTGAGAAAAACGTCTATACTATACTGTGTCTCTATGTCATCCAAAATTGGATGACAAAGTAAATACAGTTGTACAGTTTACACTTATTTGTCTGTATCCAGTAATGTCCAATAAACATTTAACAAGCTTAGTAGCTAGTTAAATGTTAGTTCGGAATTTTGGACATAAGACCTATTTTCCAACTCCGCCGGTGTGATGGAGACGTCTGGAGACGTTTTCAAGAAATTTCATTCAGTTCTTCTAGTTGCCGAGTTCGCTGGTGCTATGGCTAGCGCAAGTCAATGGTACAAGCTAGCATGGCATTAGAAACACTCACACCGACTCCACAAAAACGGCAGACTATCGATGTACATATCTGTGTTGATAGAATGATATTTGAAACAAAACTAACCTCATCGCATCACATTAATTTTTGAGGGACTACTTTCTCAGCAGCAGCGGAACCAGTCCGCCGCTGCCATAGCCTAACAGGAAGTATGACGCGCTGCTGCTGCTGCTGCTGAGACATAAATCCTTCAAATTGCAAGGTTGGTTTTATTTCAAACATTCTATCAACACAGATATGTACATCGATAGTCTGCTGTTACAATTGATTTGCCTCGGGTGCACTGTGGAGTCGGTATGAGTGTTTCTAATGCCATGCTAGCAGTTACCATTGACTTGCGCTAGCCATAGCACCAGCGAACTCGGCAACTAGAAGAACTGAATGAAATTTCTTGAAAACGTCTCCGGCTGAGTTGGAAAATAGGTCTTATGTCCAAAATTCCGAACTATCCCTTTAAAGCTGCTGGTGGGGGGGGGGGGGGGCATTGTTAGGGACGTCGGCCCTGAGTGATCTGATCACATGCTGACAGCTGCAAGCTCATGCCTGAACGCTGCTAATCCAGATCCTGAATACGCCCCACAATCCGTCCTCAGGACATATTAAAGAGCGACTTCTCAGCTAACATCCTCCCGCTTCAGTTTCACAGAAGAACTGAAGGTTTTTTTTACACTTCTCAGAGCCTCATACTTTAACGAAATCATATTTCATGTTACAGCAGCGTGAGTGGAGCTCATTTTTTTTCTTCCATGATAATAGTTTTTCTGATTTTAGCCTTTTAAATTTGGTCTTTGGTTTATAAATAAAACATTTTAAACATTTTAGGAAATATATAGTTTAGAGGTTGAGGAATGGACATTCCCAAAATATATTGGCAGTTTTTGCTATTAACAAAAAATTGATTATACAAGAAAATAGTAGACAACTTAGTCCATTATGAAAACAATTATTAGTCGCAGCCCTGGACTGAATGAAGAAAGCAACTTAACTGTATTTCTGAAAAGTTTGCGACTTTATTTTAAGGAGATCAGCCATGCAGTCAGAAACACTGTTAGTGTTCTTCATGGCCATAGAGTTCATCAGTGTTCTTGGCCTTGAACATGGTTGTTTAAAGTTATGGATTATGTAGAACAGGGGTAACAAGGGAAAAAAAAGAAAAAAACTGAAATAAATCCCATTTGTAATAACTATGGAGTCCAAAATTTGACAGAACCGACATATACTGCGTTGTCCAAAATGTGACAATTTTCTTTCAAAAAAGTCCATTTTAAAATTTTGGGGGAAAAATTTTTTTGGTCCAAAATTTGACAAAACATTGTACAATACTATGTCATCCCAAATATGACAATTTTTTTCCAAAAAATTGACAAAAACATCATACTATACTACGTTGTCCAAAATGTGACAAAACATTTTTGAAAAAAAAGTTTTTGGTCCAAAATTTGACAAAAACGTCATGTCGTTCAAAATATTACAATTTTTTTGGGGAAAAGTTTTTGGTTCAAAATTTGACAAAAACATTGTACAATACTATGTCGTCCAAAATGTGAACTTGGGAAAAAAATTTAAATGCCAAAACATTTAAATGTCATCCAAAATTTGATGACATAGTAAATACAGTTGTACAGTTTACACTTATTGGTCTGTATCCAGTAATGTCCAATAAACATTTAACAAGCTTAGTAGCTCCTGGATTAAAATTATCAACTGTAATTCATTCACTTTGAGAACCAATGATGTTAGAACATCGTCGTAGAGTCGTCCTCACACGTGTAGTAATACAAGAATATGTGGACGGGTGAGTATGTGAGTATGTGTGGTTTTCTGGCCGTCAGTATTATCTGTGTCGTGAACAGGCCCCGTTCAGGGTCCCATCACATTCAGTCAGTCATTGCATTCAAAAGTTAAACTAACTCCCATCCCGATCCCCCCCCTCCCCCTGCCTCTTTTCCTCTCCCCCATCACCCCATCACCCGTTGCCTTTACCCCCGTTCTCCCATGGTACCTCCCAAATCGAATCCCTCCCTCTCCTTCCTTCTCTTCCACCCCACCAATCAAATCTGTCTGAACCCCAAACATGATTCCCCTCTCCCCACCACTGCCCCTTCAAAAATCAACAAAATTCTCCCTTTCCTTCCCTACACCTCCTCCGTTCCGATCGATTCACCTCCCCCCTCCCATCCCTGTCCTCCCTCGACTCTTCCACCCACAAACCCCTCCCTTCCTCCCTCCCTCCCTCCCTCATTGCCTCCCTCCACGTGTCCGTTGTGACGCTGTAGCTGACAAACAGCAGGGAGGCTCCAGCGGTGTGGTGATCGCCGTGGTGGTGTGTGTTCTGCTGCTCCTGCTGCTGGTGGCCCTCCTGTACTTCCTCAACAAGAAGAACAAGCTGCCCTGCAGCAAGAAGGACAAGAAGGAAGTGTGAGTAGAGACAAAGGGGCAATTCCGACTCCTATCTTAACCCTCAAGCTCAAGCCTTAAGCCCAATTTATACTCCTGCGTAACCTACGCAGAGCACTTTACGTCGACGCAGAGCCTGTCGGAGAGCCCTCTGCGTCGTCTCCGACTGCACAAATTTTTTTTTAAGTGTCCGTCACTCCGTCAAGGGACAACGGAGACGGCAAGGGCTGCGATTGGTCCTCAGGACAGGCCGAGATATCGCTGCCCTGTGCCGGCTCACAGTGCGCACCGAGCGTCCACAGAGGCGGAGCTGATCACCGCCGACAACGTTGCTGCCAAACTGTAAATTATATTTTATATATTATATTATATATCTTAATACACACAGCGCATGTTTAGACTCTAAATTGCGTTCCGTGACACAGAAAAAGTGAGAAACGGCCACTGTTTCAACAACAACACTCTTTCTCTCTTGGACGCCATTGCTCACTGTAGCCAGAAGCACAACAACCTTTGCGTAGCGACCCCTACTGATCGGGCGGGAAATTGCATCGCGTATCCGTCACCACAAGTATGAAGGCTCGAGTCGCCTCCGTGGTTTCGCAGTCGGAGAAGTGTAACGTGGCCCTTAATCTTAACTGGCCAAGTGTTGAGGGTTATTTTGTCACTTAGAAATGGGACACTACCTTAAATGCACATACGTCTTCAGACTGTAGGGGGCAGAATAACGCGAAAGCTGCGTCCAGTCTGTCAACTCCAAAAAAGAAGAAGAAGAAGAACACATTTACGTCAGGATTATTTATTACGATCCGTTTGTCAGTCAAGTTATTAGGTTGTCAGTTAGTTATAAGATGATACTCATACTAATACCACAACCACGGACATATTCAGCTGACAGTTACCACACACCACGGCTTATTGAAAAGTAAACCATAGCAAACCATCGCTTGTCCGCACCGGCCGACTATTGACAAAAGATCGTAAAATAAAAATAAATGTTACGCAACAGTGACGTCAGTAATCCATAATATGGGCCTAAACTAAGATAATACAATGGTTTTCAAAATTAATTCACAAAAAAACAAGAGTGCACTTAGATGTAAGCGTTGCTTCCTCAGAAATTAAAATACTCTTGGATAATTAAGATTGGAACTTATTCCCTGACTTACTGTAATATATCAGCTTCATTTAACTGTGTGCCAACAGTGGAGTTTGCTCCAGTACCTAATATTATGCCAGGAAAAATGTTTGGCTGCTTCTATTTCAGCTTTAAAACATTACACTGGCAAGGATTTGTTCAGTTTTTGAGTGATATTTAATTTAGGCTTAACTTTGTTTGACACTGTAAATTTCTGATGATGAAATAAACATATTTTCCATTCACTGTGTTCAGTATTACGGAAGCGTATTGCATTCACTTGAAAAATTCTCAGTATTTTCTTACATAATTATTAATTATTAATTTTCGGTTGGATTTTTTGAATAATTATTTTTCAATTTTTCGGTCTATTTTTTCCCCGATTTTCTGAGTAATTATTTTCCTGTTTTTCTGAGTATTTTTTTTTCTGTTTTTCTGAGTATTTTATTTTCTGTTTTTCGTGCAAAAACGCACTAAAAATTACTCTGAAAAACAGGAAAAAAATTTGCACGACAAAACATAAAAATAAAATTAATCAGACAATCAGAAAAAAATTTGACAGAAAAACATTCAAAAAAAATTCAAAAAATCAAACTGAAAATTAATTACTGAGAAAAACAGGATTTTTTTTTCAAGTGAATGCAATACGCTTCCGTACAGTATGAACAAATAACATTTAAAGTACTCAATTAGATAATAGTTCTCCAAAATGTGAATATTGTCTACACGTCTATTTTAAACTGATTTAGTTTTCAGTGGGAACACAAAGCAAAAGTGATTTTAGCCACTTAAAATGCTCAATTCATAAAATATACCAATATTTTGAGTCTTTCAAGACTGGACGCTAGAGCTCACTCTTCTTCACCAAAGTCCATCAGCATTTCTGGATGTGACTGCTGTTTTTTACTGCTGCCTTGTGTGGTGAATTTGTGTCACTTTGCTAAATCCAAACAACGAATTTCAAACACCAACGGCAACAAAAGAACACCTTGGAATTTACTGATGGATTCCGCTTTCAATCAATAACAAAATCACTGATTTTCTCCCGTGGACCTTGGCGCGGGCAGCGTCTGGCATACGAAGCAAAACAAAACTTGATCCATTCGTTCCACTCACAGTCTCACATCCCCCCTCTCTCTCTCTCTCTCTCTGCAGGTCCAGCGTGGACGTGAACAACGACATTGTCGTGGAGATGAAGACAGACAAGGGCAATGAAGAGGCCGGTCTCCTCAACAAGAGACCGGCCACAGAACAGGTGAGGACAATAGACACAAGATCCCACATAATGTTAGACATCTTCTTCCCTGAAAACGACATGCCCAAACTAAATAGAGTAAATCTCTGCAGTTACAAGCTCTATGTGTAATTATCTTGGTATCGAAATAAAAATAACACTTGTGAGATTCCACCAGAGGTGTACGTTTCACTGTAGATGCCACTGTGTCAGAGTAAATGCACATGGAACACAGCATAACTGAAGGATTTTTTTCTCTCGCCTAAAAAACATATTGCATTTTAAAGCAAATATCACCTTTAAAATATGCAGTAGGAGCTTAAAAACACACGGAGGTCATGTAACAACACGTGGACATGAGCTGTGCAAAGTCTGATGCTGCTGAAATGAAGCAGAGTGAAATTACAGAGGTTTTAGTAAAGAGATGTCTAGGCGTTCTCTCTTTTGGCACCATCTATGCCATTTGAGATTTCTTAGGTACCAAATTATCAAAAACCCATTTAATTTTATTTATATGTCAATATTGGTCTAAAAAGAACTTGTTTTGAAAAAAAAAAAAAAAAAAAGTATGAAAACCCGCTCTAAATGGATAGCTCCTGGATTAAAACTATCAACTGTAATTCATTGTGGGCCGCCAGAAATGTTTCTGCGGGCCGCCATTGGCCCGCGGCCCGCACTTTGAGAACCGATGGTGTAAAGCATTCAACAGCAAAAAAAAAAGGGGCTCTGGAAACATGAACACAGGCTTTACAGTGAGCAGAAGAATCTTAAGGAGTCGGTTGTAATTCAAAGAAAAACAGTTTTGTCAAAGCTGTTCCTGCAGCTCAGATGACGACAGCTGCTCACAGTCGTCTGAAAATGTCAACGCAAATGGAATTCGTTTCATCAGGAGATTTACAGCCGTGGCATATTTCATGTGAACCTGAAAGCCGGTCGAAAGCGGGCCTTATTTTGTGTGATTTATTCGAGAGCTTATTGAGAACAAGACATCGAACCATCACCACAACTCTCAAGCTAAAGTTAAATCAGGGTAAAACACAGGCACAATTTGTATGAAAATTCATACCTGAATAATCCATACAACAAAAATGAAGTTGATTTTAATGATGTTGTCATTTTGTGTGTGTGTTTTTTTTCCTCTGTCAGTGATCGACTGAGCTGAGGAAATCGACCGACGGAGGGACGAAGGGAAGGAGGACAACGGTTATCAAGACACAACGGGGCTCGTTTTTTATTTGTTATTCACTGAAGTGGTGGAACGTGGACGTGGGTTTTTGACTTGGGAACTTTGGGAGAAACTGCATGTTCTGCATCGGTTCTGCTCGTTTCATAACCTGGAGGTAGAACAGTCGGGTGAAGTTACTCTCGTTTCTTCCACTCCATCCCTCTGCGCTACTACAGGTTAAAGAAAAAGAAATCATAATGTCACTCATAATCACTGGATTGTCTTTTAATTTAAACTCATTACTCATTACCAATCACATCTTTGGCTCCACTGCAGAGCAGTTCATCTGCCCCCAAAATGAAACACAGAAATGCCGTTAAGCCACTGCGTTTAGTCAGGACTGTGTGTTTGAACGACTATTCTGCACTGGAGTCACAAATCATCTGCTCTCTGCTGGGTGTGGCGAGCTAAATCACAGTGACAGGGCTGTCGCTCTGTGTTTTTTCCTTTATTTTTTTATTTTTTGTGACTCTGTTTGGCACACTAACCGGGTCCGCTCTAAGAAGCTCTGCGATTGCTTTAGGCTTAAGCTTTACACGACGACGATCTGACCACGACCCCCCGCAAAAGTGGCTTCGCGTTCCCACTAGAGCTGCGACTAACGATTATTTTCGTAATCGATTAATCTGTCGACTGTTTTCTTGATGAATCGTTTGGTCAGAAAATGTTAAAAAACGTTGATCGGTGTTCGTCAAACCTGGAAATGACGATGTTCTCGAACGTCTTTGTTTTTGTCCACAAACCAAAATGATTCAGTTTTATGTGGAGCAAAGAAACCAAGAAAATATTCACATTTGAGAAGCCCAAAACAAACAGAAATCTTTTTTTAATCATGGAAAAAAGCTTCAAATCGATTAACGATTATCAAAACAGTTGACGATTAATTTAGTAATCGATTTATAATCCTTTCAGCTCTAGTTCCCACTTTTTATTTATCGTGTTCGGACGAGCGTCTTTGGGTTGGAGATCTGCGCGTGCGCGGTGACGCAAAAGTGCGTGAAATTTGACGTAGTGTGCATGCCCGGTGGCTAGGTGGCGCTGTGAAGCACTGTCGTACAACAACACCAGGAGCGCACGTGCATGCGCTGAAACTGACGTCAACAGCGTACGGGAGGATAGCCGGCGTGAGCAGCTCAGAGCGCACTTTTGCGTTTTCAACCCTTTAGACGGGAACGCGACGGCGGAGCGTTTTTAAGATTTCCACTCTGGAGGGCGGCTTCATTTTTCATGGCCGCCGCCATCTAAACGAAAAGGCACAAATCTGATCAAATATTTTGTCGGTTTCGCCCGGGAGCGTTGTCGTGTAAAGCACAGCCTAAGTGCCATTTGTTTAACTGTGTGTTGTTTCTTTTTACCACCCTATGACTGTTAGCTTTAGCTTTTCATCATCACTCTGATTCTTTCTCTAAAAAAAAAAAAAGAAAAGAAAAATGGCTTCCCGATTAAAAATGCAGCTAAAAACGCCTCTGAGCAAGAAAGCTGTTGGTTGTAAAAATTAGTTCTTGCTATTTCCAGCATACTTGTATATTATGTTCACACACACACACACACCACTTGTTCATGTGTTGTACTTTGCTCTTCTGTGTTTTTTTTCTTCGTTACGCCGAGGTCTACTGTAAAACTGCTGGTTGTCACCGTATTAGCTGTCATTTGTCGTTGGGGCTTTTGCAGATGACGCTCTTCTGCTCTGTGATTGAAAAACAACATCATGGGCGAAAAAACAAGCAGCAGCTCCACTCCACAGTTGCTGTTGAGCTCCAGGGTAGGCAGGCAGGTCACGGACCAAGACGGACCCGCGCTAAATGAGTATTTCGTACGTTGCAGACCATGCAATCGGAGAATATCAAGATTGTAGTACTGTACTATAACAGAAACTTATCACCAAATGCGGACACATTTAAACCTGTGGTAATGTTATCTGAAATAAAAAAAATACAACATTTCAAAAAATAATCAAACCTTACATGAACTCATCCTCAAATTTCCCCTGATAGCTGCCTACCCTGACTGCAGGATCGGTCTCTGTAGATCAGGGGTTCTCAAAGTTTTGATACCTGAGGGCCAATTTAGGAACCCAACATTGGACTGAGGGCCGCCAGAAGAAATCCCATTTGTAATAACTACGGCGTCCAAAATTTGACAAAACCGACATGCTATACTGCGTTGTTCAAAATGTGAAAAAAATGTTGAAAAAAAATTTTTTTGGTCCAAAATTTGACAAAAACGTTGTACAATACTATGTCGTCCCAAATTTGACAAATTAAAAAAAAAAACATGTAGGTCCAAAATTTGACAAAAACGTCATACTATACAATGTCGTTCAAAATTTTACAATTTTTTGGGTAAAAAGTTTTTGGTCCAAAATTTGACAAAAACGTACAATACTATGTCGTCCCAAATTTGACAATTTTTTTTCCAAAAAAAATTTGCCCTCAAATTTGACAAAAATGACATATATGCCGTCCCAAATTTGACAATTAAACGCACTTTGAGAACCCTGATGCTGTAGATAAAACCTTTTCGTCGTAGTGCTATGGGTGTGATCTCAATGCTGATTAGTTTTTTTGCGCTTCATTGTATGAGTGGATTTTGAAACTCCAGTGAATGACCTGGAGGTGGCCCACGGCATCAGAGACCCTTCGTTATTCATCATCATCATCGACTTTTCACTGTATCACTGATTGTTGGATTTCGGCAAAAACGGTCTCAGACGTTCTTTTGTTTTGTTATTGTTGTTATTTGGGATAAACCATGAGTACAATCTACTTTGTTATACGCCTGGGAAGGGAGGGGAAGGTGTGTGTGTGTGTGTGTGTGGGGGGGGGGGTGTATGTGGTGTCCTTTTTTTATTTTTTTGTACCAAATGAAAGAGTTTCTTGAGTGTTTGCAGTACTGTTTCCCTCCTACACTGTTAGCAGGCCTGAGAGCGTTGATAGCGGGAGGATGTGGCCTATTTTCTTTGTTGTACACTGGAACCAACGGCCTCGATTTTTATTTTTTATTTTTTAACCCTAGAACACCATTGCCAAATAAATGTATGTGATTTTCATGAATTTTTTTTGTTCCTAAATTCCTAATTTTCCAGTCATTTTGGAGCATTTTTTTATATTTTGACCCCTCGCAATGCTTTTTTTTAAAAATTTTGTTAGACGTGACACAGTTTAAAATAAAAGAACACGACTCAAATGTGTCACGTATTGTCACGTTTTGATCTATTTAAGTACTTTTTATTGGGTGTATGATGTATTATCTCGGGTGAGCCATAGTGTTCTAGGGTTAAAGATCTCCTCAAACCACTGTCTGTGCCCACAAGGGTCTTTTTCCCTCTACTGATCTTGTCATATTGACTTTTAGCAAACATATTATGGCAAGCAAAGAGCACCATTTTTAATTGTTTTATATTTTATATAAAAAATATTGTGATATGCAATTTGTTTTTGTTTTTTAGAAAGGGGTATTCTTTGATTTTTTTTAACTACTGAGTTTTTAAAGTTTTTCCACTCCCTGCGAGAAGAAAGGAATATTTTTTTTTTTTCTCCATTCTTTTGATGAAATATCTCAGTGCTTTACTTCTCTCTGTACTGTATGCTGTATATTTTGTGGTACGCTGCTGTGACATCTGTGGTGTGTTGATGAATTTTCTTTTCTTTTTCTTTTTTTCCACTTGTTGTTTTTTTGTTCCAGCTGTGTAGAATTTATAATGTAAAAAAAACAAAAAAAAAAAACAAGAAAACCAATCACACCCCTTTATCTTGTGTGTGTGTTTTTTTTATCCCATCTTGAAGAAAAAAAAAAAAAAGGCAATTTACGAAATGTTGTTTTCTAAATGATAAGGCACAACATCACTCTCAAATCATCTCATCACACGTCCAAAGAAAGTCTCACCAGACAGCTTTTGATGTAATTCCTCTGTCTGTTTCTGACACTTCCTGGAAGACAGCATCTAAATTGATTCCCTGTTTGCACCAAGCTTAATCTCTTTGATATAAACACAGTTATGTAAATTCCCCCCTCACGCTGATTGGGCCCATGATTTGTTGTGACAGAAGAGAAAAGTGGAGGAAGCTTCACGATGCAGCGCGCAAACAAGTACGAAATGAAGCCATCGGTCATCGATAAATCACTGTGTGGCTTTGTGCATAGATCAGCTGCAGTTAGCGCATCGGTTCTCAAAGTGCAGCCCGCGGGCCAATGGCGGCCCGCAGAAACATTTCTGGCGGCCCCGCAATGAATTACAGTTGATAGTTTTAATCCAGGAGCTACTAAGCTTGTTAAATGTTTATTGGACATTACTGGATACAGACCAACAAGTGTAAACTGTACAACTGTATTTACTATGTCATCAAATGTTGGATGACAGTGACACAGTATAGTATGACGTTTTTGTCAAATTTTGGCATTTAAATTTTTTCCCAAAATTTTTTCACATTTTGGACGACATAGTATAGTATGACGTTTTTGTCAAATTTTGGACTGAATTTTTTTTTGAAAAAAATGTCAAATTTGGGACGGCATATATGTCATTTTTGTCAAATTTTGGACAAAATTTTTTCTTGAAAGAAGTTGTCAAATTTGGGACGACATTGTATTGTACAACGTTTTTGTCAAATTACGACATAGTATAGTATGACATTTTTGTCAAATTTTGGACCAAAATTTTTTTTGAAAAAAAAAGTCACATTTGGGACGGCATATATGTAATTCTTGTCAAATTTTGGACCAAATTTTTTTTTGAAAGAAATTGTCAAATTTGGGACGACATAGTATTGTACAACGTACAAAAACTTTTCCCCCCAAAATTTAACAATTTTGAACGACAGTATAGTCGAATCCTGACATATCAATAAATACATAGATAAATACAGGAATAAATAAATAAATAAATAAATAAATACAGGAATAAATAAATAAATGCACAAATAAATAAATACAGAAATAAATAAATATAGAAATGCATGCTGTCTGACTGAGGCTAGGACCTACTACCTCATTAACATATGGACACAGAAATTAATAAATAAATAAATAAATGTAGGTGAACAGAAATGTTGAAATAAATATAAAGCATTTATTTATTTATGCATTTCTATATTTATTTATTTATTTATGTATGCATTTATTGGTGCATTTATTCATATATTCCTGTATTTATTTATTTATTTATGCATTTATTGGTGCATTTATTTATTTATGCATGTATGTATGCATTTATTTATTCCTGTATTTATTTATTTATTTATCTATTGATATGTCAGGTTCCGTCCTCCATGGCCCTGCACAAAACTGAGAAGATGTGCTCCTGGATCAGCAAATGTGACCCTAACCCACGACCAAAGGGGGCGCAAGTCGACCCAGCGCAAAACCAGTAAAACGTGACTTTTTTTTCTTCTTTTTTTTCGAAAAAAATAATTTTTTAAATTTTTTATTTTTTCAAAATTGTTCTTAAAGTTCGTAAGAAACCGCTACATGCTTCAAATCACTGTATTGTGGGTCTTATAACCATATCAGCTGATGGTCACATGGCTACTTAATATGCACAGATCCAGCTAGCTCTCTCTCTCTCTGTGTGTGTGTGTGTGTGGAAAGTTCCAGAAGTTATCAATCGTGTTCAGTGGAACTCAAAGCGTCATTGAAGCTTTGTTGACCAAAAGAAGACAAAGAAAACCGGACAATAATCAAACTGTGACTGAAGTTCTTAACAAAGACAGACACATATCTCCCTTCTGCTCAGTGAGGTGGACTCTTTAGCATTTTAAGCTAGCGATCTTTATGCTAGCGTGTTAGCTAACGTGTTAGCATAAACGTTAGCAGGCTCGGTCGTCACAAAAAAAACAAACCGATGATTATTCAGCGGCAGAAAGAGAGCAGCACAGACACAGCAGTCGTCAGAGATGATGACGTGACGCCAACACAGCTCTATCTCCTCATGGTGAGTTTTTATTAACGTCGTTAATGACACAGCTTTGTGTGTGTGAAGTATTGACTGTGATGCTAGTGATTTAACCGAGAGTTGTTAGCACAACATCAGCTCATTGAGGAACAGACTGATCCATTCACACTCCACCACAGAGACACTTCAATGTATTTACTTTGATTTGATATTAGAAATATGTGTCTGTCTTCGATCCTTCTCTCTTAAGTATATAAAGTGTATTTTGTTTTCATGAAACGACACAAACAGATGATGGAAATACAGTGGTATGCAAAAGTTTGGCACAAATCATTGGTTGTTTGGATAAGACATTTCAGTGAAATATGTCATATAGGAGACGAACACAGTGATATTTGAGGAGGGGAATAAAGTTTATATGATTTATAGAAAGTCTGCAATATCAGCAGAGTCTGGAGAACAATGTCCAGGAATCAGTGACAAAGTTGAAGTTGTGCCGGAGCAAACCATCAAACCTGACTGAACTGGAGATGTTTTGTAAAGAAGAACGGTCCAAAATACATTTCCTCCAGAATCCAGACTCTAATTAGAAGCTATAGGAAGCGTTTAGAGGCTGTTATTTCTGCAAAAGGAGGATGCACAACATTCTAATTCTTGCTCGCCTGGTATTTGAAAAAATAAACAGAAATTGCAATTACTTGCATTATTTATTTATTTTTATAATGATCAGTTTTCATAAAATACTCAGTTAACACACATATAGCACCAAAGTGTGCTCATACAAATACAAGCTTTACAAATTGTGTACATTTGCAATTTTTTATTTCTTAGTCCAACATCAGACCTCATTATAGACCTCTTGCCACCGCTCTGCCGCCCCATGTAGAATTTTTCTAGATCCGCCCCTGGTCCTTCCCTCCCTTTCTCCCTCCTCCGCTGTGACTTTCCCCTGCTGCTGCCACCACTGGGGTTAAGTCGGAGAAGCTTGAAACTGATTTAGCCATTTAGTGTCAGCCTAATGAGGGATGACAGTGGCTGCGTGTCCCCCTCCGCCTTCCTCCATCCTCATCTGATGGTTAGTCAGCAGCACTTGGCTCGGGTTCAGTTGTAAACACACACAGAAATAGACTCGGACAGGTTTAGGTGCGTCCGGGGTTGAACGAGACTCTGGTGACAGCCCTGTTTTGACACTGTGTGCTTTGTCATCCTGCATCATCAGCAGTGTTTGTACACATGACCCCCAAGAGCAATGAGGCAAGACAAGGATGAATGTCCCTAACTGTACAGTGGAGAGAGAGAGGAAAAAGCAGATGAAGTGAAGTGAGCATGGATTTAAAGGCAGGATTTTGAGGGAGCAGATGTTTTAGGAGGAGGAAGACTTGGCACACATGATTAGTGATGAGGAAATAAAGATGGCTTTGTTCAGATGCCATAAATCTGCATTGGTACACACACACACAAAAATGTTCAGGAGATAATGGGAGGGAGGAAGGAAGGAAGGAAGGAAAGAAGGAGGAATGAGAGGAAGGGAGGCAGTAAAGGTGTGTTGCAGAAGAGTGGACAGAGATAAAGCATGAAAGAGAGCGCCTGTGTGATAAATGTGTTTATCTCCTCCAGCTCTGAGCTTTAATATCCTGTGTGGCCTGAATGTGTTTAGTGTTTGGGAGTGATGATGACAGACGGAGCAGACTGATGTGTTCTCAGTGTGTGTGTGTGTGTGTGTGTGTGTGTGTGTGTGTGTCACTTCAATGAGCCTACATTTAATTTTTCTATTTCTGATATCAATCTTTAGTGGGGTTTTTTTTTTTAAGTGTCGGATGATCTGTTCCAAAGTTTGTATCACATTATGCCACATTTAAACCCAAGCACTGCAGTTCGGGGCTCACATGGTGGTGTAGTGGCCCGCACTGTTGCCTCACAGCAATAAAGTCACTGGTTTTACCAGGGTGTACCAGGGTGTACCAGGGTGTACCAGGGTGTACCAGGGTGTACCAGGGTGTACCCAGCCTTAACGTTTGGCATGTTACACCAGGCATGGACTGGCCATCGCCCGGTGGGCCGACGCATGTTTCTGGGCCGGTCCGCCGGGCTGTCATAATTCCAGGCCATGCACCGTTTAGCAGTTAGCTCCGTTCGCTCCTTTAGTGTCGTTTAGCGTTAGCCTACAGTGGAACTGGAGCGGTCTGTTTATTAAAGGAATAAACAAATAACGTAACGTAGCTTACCTGTGTACTGCGTACGTGTGCCTCTGTTTTTAAAGTTTAGCTTTACTTTAGAGACTCATTTTAACAATCGGGAGTCAGCGTAAACATGACGTCACGTGTGTCTTTTTCCGGTCAGTTGCCATGGAAACGCGTCATACGGTAACGCCGCATAGTGCCCAGCAGTGTTGTTGTTATTATTATTATTATTATTATTATTATTAATTTAGATAGGGACAGATACAAAAACATAGACAAGTTTGAACAGTCATTTTTCAGATTTTAGCTAAAGCTAATTCACAACACTTGTCCCTAGTAGGGCTTTTGAGTAAGATAAAAATACAGGTTGACATTATTAAAAAAAATAATGCCCTCTGATATTATATATTATAAATAATTTTTTATGATTTTTATTTTGTTATTATGTAATATTCATGAAACGTTTAGGTAACCAGTAGGGCTGACAAATGCAAAAAAATAATTAAAACTAGGTTACAGGTTTGATAAACACTGATCAACACTTTAACTATATTTTATGACAAATTCTTTTTGATTAATCTAGAAAATAATTGACAGATTGATTCTAAAACTGTGTGTGCGTCTTCATTTTAATTGCTTTACCCATTTTGTATTGTGTCTATGGGGATTAGAGGAAACTACTACAAAGGGAGACATATTTTCCTGCAGTTTATGAGCTGATGATTGTTTAAATTATTATTATTTTTTTAATTAATTCATTAAAATACATCCAAATACACTGATGTGTGTAAATGTATTTGGAGTCGGATTTATGTCTTTGTGCTTTACTCCCTCTGCAACTCCTTCAGCTGACAGAGTGATGTAGTGTGTGAATCAGTTTGCAAAGGTCAAAGGTCATTTAGATTTTCCATGACAGGCTGAGGTCAACATTTGGAGATTTACTCCTGGATCTAAATCAAAAGGTCACAGCACGTTTACCATCCAAACAAAGTTCTTTTTTATTAACCACTTGAACACGTCGCCGGATGCTGCCACGCTATGTTACACAAGCAGAGAAGTATGTGACATTTAAGTCTATCTGGCTTTCAGACATCGATGAGATTACACATTACAGAGCGTGTTTGGATGTGCAGAGACTTGGAAACCACACGAGGTCTCAGGCTTTTAGCTAGGATTTTTTTAGAGGCAAGGGGGGTATTTTATTTTAATACTTTGTGCTTTCTAGCTGTATTCTGATAAAGAGTTTTTCAAAAATAATTTTAAATGCTCAATTTAGCACTGCTGAAACAAGAAATCTGAAGACTTTGGCATAGTACTACATCATATAAACTGAATACATGCACATTCACTGCAAAGATTTAGGCAGAACACCCCCAAAGGTTGCGGTAAAGGTGTATGATAAAGGGTTTTTGACAACACCTCGACTGTCGCCAGAGCCGTTTCTTGCTATTATGCGGACTATGCAGCTGCATAGGGCCCCACGGCCACTGGGGGGCCCTATATATATGATTTGCATGTATTGGATGCATTCATTATGCATATATTTGCAAAGCATGTAAGTGTTTGTCGGGTAATCCTAAAAAGTTAGGAATATCTACCTCGAATTTGAAAAAAATAGGGGCCCCCAAATAGTATCTCACATAGGGCCCCCAAATAGTATCTCGCATAGGGCCCCCAAACAGCTAGAAACGGCCCTGACTGTCACTTACATCTTCCTGTGATAATCTGCAACTACGACAGGATTATGATAGAACACTATATGCTCCCGTACTTGCTTTTAAAATAAAGAAATTAGACGCCCTACTTTTAGGCAGGACTCCCTAAGGACTAAAGATTTTTGCTATATGGACTTTGGTGCACATGAGTGAGTCGGATATCTAATGGTGCGATAAAGTGGCAAACGTATTGTGAGGGTAGTGAATACTAAACATATGGCGTACTTTTTCAGTTTTTGTCTCACTTCACTTTAAAAAAAAAAAATGGCGTACGCATACCAGCAAGTTGAGCTGTGTAGCGTAATGAAAGAGTAGCACATTCTTCACACTTAACCTTGCTGTTCAACTGTAATAAAAAAAAAAAAAAAACACCTTAACACACACACTCACACCTGCCTGAGGCCAAACACACACGTACAGACACACACAGTCAAGAAAAAACAGCTGTGGCGTATATATATATATATATATCATCAACACTAACCCGGCTTATATTGTTCTCCCACCCTCGTCATTCTCCCCTGCTCCTGTAGAATTCCATTACCAGGGGTGTGATTGGCAAAGGACAAAAAAGAAGGAAACCAGATATATACCAGAGGATATAGTATGTGCACATTGTATTGTTTGAAAAATTAAAATAAAGTGCAGTAGCCGACATGGAAGAGAGTTAAACCATGTTTAACAAAATGTAAATGCTCTTTCACTCACAGAGACTTTCATCTTGGCAGAGATGGCCTCAGTGAAAGTGGTCGTCAAAAAGAAACACTGCCAGAGATGTCTTTTCAGTGTTTAATGAAATTTATATATATTTAGTTTTAGAATCAATCAATTTTTTTTAGTCCATAAGATATCGTTAAAATGTTGATCAGTGTTTATCAAACCTGGAGCCTAGTTTTAATTATTTTTTTGTCAACTGGAGCAAAGAAACCAGACAATATTCACATTTAAGAAGCTAAAAAAATCACAAAGCTTGTATGTATTGTTAAAAAAAAAAAAAAAACCTCTCTAAAATCCATTAATTCATCGTTGCGGCCCTACTGGTTACCTAAATGATTTATAATATATAGTGCTGGGCAGTGGGCACTATACGACGTTAACGCATGTTACGTCATGTTTACGTAATTCCCGATTTGTTAAAATGAGTCTCTAAAGTTAACGCTAAACGCTAAACTTTAAAAACAGAGGCACACATACGCAGTACACAGGTACGCTGGTTATTTGTAGCGCTGCTCTTTTCCTTTAATAAACAGACCGATCCATTTCCACTGTAGGCTAACGCTAAACCAGTGTTTCCCAACCCTGGTCCTGCTCCAAAAAACACCTGATTCAGATGAAACATTACATTTTTTGAATGTATTTATTAATTTTTTTTTATGTTTTATTTATTTTTATTTTTTAAGACAAAAGTTGAAACATTAAATTTTTGGAAAAGAAATTGACAAAAGTTAAAATATAATTTTTTTGATTTTTTTTTTTTTTTTTTACAAAAGTTGAAGTACAACATTTTTGGGGCGGAAATTTTACAAAAGTTGAAATATAACATTTATTTTTTTTTTAAATCCGACGAAAGTTGACCTGACGATTTATTTGAATCAGGTATTTTTGGAGCAGGGCAACATATAAAACATGGCATGGCCGCGTTCCCTGAGGACCAGGGTTGGGGAAACGCTGCGCTAAACGACACTAAAGGAGCTAACGGAGCTAACTGGTAAACGGTGCATAGACACCGGTGTCGCGGCACGAAAAACTCACTTTAACAATCGGGAGGCACGTAAACATGACGTTACGCGCGTCTTTTTCCGGTCAGTTGTCATGGAAACTCGTCATGCGTTATAACGTAGAGTTTTTTTAAACAAAATATGACAGCCCCGGAACGGCCCAAAAACATGCGATGGCCAGTCCATGCCTGCACGTCAGCTAAAATAACGGACTATGCTGCGAGTGAAACGAAGACTTGTGGCAGAGACGCTAAAACCGCTGCACCGGACCTGGGCAAACTCTGCATGATCTGCATGATTCACGTGAGGCTCATTTTCAGGCCGAAAAAAAAAACAGAACGGAAATATCACTCCCCTGCATTACATATAAACATATGCACAACATGCTGAGAAGCATTTGTGTCCCGTGTGTGTTGTAACAGCCAGAGCAGTGACAGTGAGAACAACTTAGGGCAATCCCAAGAGTACGCCAGATAATTACTCTCATGTGCTCCATTGGCTTACTAATGGAGCTTTGCCATTGTATCCCATTTTCTCCTCTTTTTTTCCCTGTCGCTCGCTTCTCTCCCTCTGCCGGAATAAACAGAATCTGGTGTGTGTGTCGCTCGTTTGTTTAAGTGGTTTGGAGCATTTTCCATTTTCAATCTCCCCCTTTTCACCTCAGCTTCTATTTTATACCACCCATTCACCTTCACTACTTCCTTTCCCTTAATGGCTATCTAGTGATGACGAGAGAGTGTAGGAGCTGACAGCTGCTGTGGCAGTGTGTGTGCACGTGTGTGTGTGTGCATCACATCTTTTGCATGCGGAAGTTAAGACAGGGCCGGTCCAAAGCCTCCATGGGGCCCCAAGCAAAATGTGATTTTGGGGCCCTCTGTTACTGCCAATAATAATAATTATTGATCATTCACACACCTACTATACTAAAGCTATTCTACTTATTCTACTCTGTCACGAATACTCTTGTAAAACTAGATGTGAGAACTTTTTGTTGCATGGAAGCAGACACCAGATTTGCAAACGTACAGAAAAATCTTTCAATTCATATTTGGCAAACTCAGCAACTCCCCCTACTGGCGACACAGAGAATCAATACATAAAACCAAACGGTTAACAAGTAAAATATTAAGATATTAAGGGTCTTAAAATGTAAAAATGTGCACAATCTTTGGGGAGGATTCAAAAAACACTCCTGTAATACAAAGATTTGACTTTTATATGTAAAAAAAAAACAGCATTAAATAAAATAAACAAATAAATATCAAACAAATACTTAAATAATAACAAGGTCATAAAAATGGTTTATAAATAATCACATCTGACAACTATGTAAAAACTGTGAAAAAGCTTTGGTAAAAATGGGGAGAAATATTCTAAATAAACTACAGCAATCCAAACTTCTTTTTTTTTTTAAAATTAGTTAATTGCTCTTGGGGGCCCTCTAGTGGTCACGGGGCCCTAAGCAGGGGCTTAGTTCGCTTATGCCTTGGGCCCGGTCCTGAGTTAAGGAGTCCTGCTCTTTGTCTTAGCTGCGTTCATATCAGGTTATCAGACCTGTCCACTAAATTAGATGCAGCATCAGGAGGATATGAGTCTGCACAACATCTCAAACACAGCTTAAAAAAAAGTGTGTGTGTCTGTGTGTATTGCAGTGTATGTAATCATCCAGGGTCTCCTCTCTCACCAAACTGCTGTTTACATGGAGCCCACAATAGAGCGCACATAGGCAAGATAGTGTAAAGCGGGAGTCGGCAAGTAAGTTTGATTATCGGGCCAAAATTGTTTTAATTTTTTCCGACTAAACTTTATTTTCTTCTACTTTTAGGAAATGCATTTGATCCCACAATTGTGAGAATTACTCCTTCTTTGAGCCTAATATGCTAATAGTTGTTTTACGGATATTTAGGCTCTGAATTTGGCAATTCATTACAACAGCGGTGTTTTGTTTTTTGTCAGTTACTTGTCAATACTAGCAACATAATCAGTTCATATGTTTTCAAAATAAAGGCTCTAAATTCTGTATGAAATTGTTTTTTGTTTTTTTGTTTTTTTAAATCAGATTTTTAAGGCCAAATACCGATACTGGCAGGCCACCAGTTACTGACCACTGGTGAACACATGAGCCAAAATCAATCAAATGCAGCATTATGAATGCATTTAAAAGTAAAAGCCTCATTGGCTGTGAATGAACAAAGTTTTTTTTTCCTCTAATGAAATGTCACATGAGGCTCAAGGCTGATGTCTGTTTGCTGTGGTTCTTGTTTCAACTACAGACGTGATCCCAGACTTTGATTGTCTTTCAAAAACAGGTGACCATCACAACTGTTTCCATGAGGTCAGGGGTCAGCGACCTCAGGCACATATGCTGCCACTGGCATGCAGCAGCTTCACCAGCTTCTATAGATCGTGTATTGATGCTGCATTCGGTAAACACGGAGTGACTTCACCTCCCGAGTTCACCGTGTTCTGGGCTGAGAAGACAGAAATGCAAATATTTCTTGGGTTGGATATTGTTAGCAATATCGGTCGATAACAGATAACTCTAAAGATTGGCTAGCGTTTCACCACATGCATTTACACCTAGTATTAACATGTCCACATCAAGATCTGATCACTATCTGATCTTCTTCTGCAACGTGCGTGTCGCTATATCAACAACACATCCCCAACACATCAGCGATCCACCACCGTGTTTCACAGTAGGAATGGTGCACCTTTCATCATAGGCCTTGTTGACTCCTCTCCGAATGTTTACGTTTATGGTTGTGGCCAAAAAGTTCAATGTTGTTCTTGTCACTGTACATATCCATAAGATTTGTATCACAATCTTTACTTTTTGACTTATCTTTGCTCACAGTCAGACAGAGAAACAGACTAACATGGAGGAGGTACATCTTCTTTAGCTCATGTAACTACAGGTTATAGCTAATTACAGTCTTTTTTTTTTAGTTAAAGTTTAGTTTAAGCTAAAACATAAGTGCTGGTATGAGGACGGCTCGCACTCGAATCAAAGATCATCTTGAGATAACAAACTCCATGTGTTGTTGTAATTTAACATTTCAATGTTTTCAATTATATTTATGTCAGCATGGCCCATTGGGAGGTGAAATGCCCACCCATGCACAGTGCAGATAAAACACACACTGTACTATCAGAAGCTGCCATAACTATTTTCAGAGCTGCATATGACCGATATGATCCTGGGGTCACGACCTGTGCTGGATGAAACATTTCTTTTCTGAGCGGCACGCTGCAGGGTAAGGGGCGGCATGGGGTGGAGTTAGAGGAACGAACATTCCTTACTAATTGTTTCCCCCCCCCCTCCCTCCCTTTGTAGTGTGTGTGTTTGGTTATGCTTCATGGTGCAGAATAGTTTGGAAAGTTGTTGCTGATACGTGCGTTTGTGAAGTCGACCTTTGCCACAGAGGGCAGGGCCAGGGTTAGGGTTTATGTTTCAAAAGTTTGCTGTTATTCTACTGTAAGCATCAGGGTCAAAGGTTATTTAAAAGTTTTTTTTAAAGTATATTCATAAACACTAAATCAATATTAATCTTTTTGCATTTGCTCTGTTAGCAGCGGATGAAGAGCAGAGTTGATTCACTCTTTGAAGATAATACATTTTCTGATTCTTTCCTCGGGGGATCTGCTCTTTCCAAGTTGAAATCTGTTGACAATAGTTTTAGCAGTGACAATAGTTTGTTTACACTAAATAGAAAAAGGGGACGGTTCTGTCGTCGCAGAACTCACCTCGACAGTGAGCTGACTTTAGTCTCGAAAACAAAAAGTATCTCGGAATGACTTGAAATTTACTTGAAATTTACCATCATAATAGTCGGCATCACCCTGATCAAGGATCCGTTGAAAATATTTGCAAACCTCTTAAGGAATAATTTTCAGGAATTTTTGAAAATCAGGAAATGATCAATTTTCCCTGATGCACTTTGACAGTGAGCTGAGTTTTTTCTCGAAAATAATCTCAGAATGACTTGAAATTTACCATCATAATAGTCGGCATCGCCCTGAACAAGCATGTGTTGAAAATATATGCAAACCTCTTAAAGGGGAAATAAGTAGTTTATAGTGCCATCTAGAGGAGAGGCTGAAATGTACAACAAAGACCTGCTGCTCTGCTCACCCCCTCCCTTCCCTGAGCGCTACGGTATCCGAAGCTGGTCAAATGTCGTCCTCGTCGTCTTTCTCCGTGTCAGCAGATGAGGTTCGTGAGGTGAGGGAGAGGGCGAGCTACCGCGGCCGTACCACACGAAGCGGAGAGAGAGGAGGCGGGACTTCCGCTACAAGTAAAGAGACGCTTGATTTGTTCTCTCGCGTTTGTCCTTACAGGCTCCGGTAGAAACATGGCGTCTCGCTGCTAACAGTGGCTATGCAACCGCGGCCCGCGGTCATGTTATTTAACATGACTTTTTGAAACACTACGAAAATGAAACAAAAACTATTATACAGTGACTAGACAATGCAGGAGCACATAATATGTATAAAAAAGTGGATTTTGGGTTATATAAACCCATTAATACTACATATTGTACCTTTAAGGAATAATTTTAATGAATTTTTGAAATTCAGTGAGAAAAGCACCAACGCGACTGAGAAAAGCTGTAAATATAATAAAATAATTGCCTCACAGGTGTGAAAAGTGCCCAGTGATTCATTATTTATGGTCTCAGGCCTGGAGCAGGACAACTCAGCTACAACATCAGCGGCGAGATGAAATGAAGCGATCGTCCAGCACACCGCTCACCTTTTTGTTCCCTCTCAGAACAGTATCACTGTCTGAGGCGCTGCCACTATTCTGTGCCTGATGATGTTTTTTTTCTGCAGGCAGGGGGTTTCCAGGAGCGCGATGATATATGAGTGGAGTCCTGTCCTTGGTGTGACAGACCTATCAGTGATTCCTGGCTTAGCTCAGGGGAGTTTGTCAGGTTTACCTGGTGCTAGGGATGGTGCTTGGATTGTATTTTTGAGGTCCACAGAAAGCGTACAAGCCTATCTTTGTGAGGACATTTTGACGTTGTGGGCACATTTTGTCTAGGCCCCCACAACTTTAAAGGCTTTTTCAGAGTTAAGACCGTGGTTTTAGGGATTGGATTACGGTTATGGTGAGGCATTTGATTGTGATGGTTAAGGTTAGTTAAGGTAATGGATTTGGGAAAACGTTATGTTTGTTCAGTGTCCTCGCACACGACAATGTGGTGTTCTTGTATGTCTTTCCTTCCATCTTTAAAGGGCTTTTTGGGGTTTGAGACTTGGTTTTAGGGTTAGGGTTAGAATTGGGTTTAATTTAATGGTCAGGCATTTAGTTGTGATGGATGACGTTAGGGGTAAGGGGCTAGGGAATGCATCATATTGTACAGTGCGTAACCCAAATACCATAAAACTGTATATAATATATATATAGTGTGCTTTACACGTTTTTCAGAGCGCATTTGAAAATTCACGGCTAGCAATAATAATGATATTTTAACATTGAAAATATGATTTCTGTTAAAGAGCTTCCACACTGTGTGTGTGTATTTACTACCTCTTTTACCACCTTTTCTGGCATAAACACTGACACTAGGAACAGTAGTCCACACACACACACACACACACACACACACACACACACACACACACACACACACACACAGATGTTTGCTTGCAGGAAACAACATGTTATGGTATGCAGCAGGGATTACAGGGTCTTCTCGAAAAAAAGAAAGACGCATTGGAAAAATTACAGAGAAAGAGGCCGGGAGGAAGCAGTGCGTATCCATGGCAACTATACCAGTCCATGGTGTTTTTTAAGAGAAGTGTGTGATAATTGCAAGGGAAGGCAAATGGATTCCCTGTGGGGTTTTTACCTCTCTGTGGCTCTGCCCAGCTTTTTGAGGAAAACGTTACTGGAAATGGACATGCTTTTGTTCACGAGTGTGATCGCATCAATACTAATGCATTATCAGAGCACGCACGCACGCTATCAGGGGCATTTTATGCCAGCACACTATACTAAAAACGCGTGTACATCGCCTGTGCGACGACATCAAACCGCTAACGTGTAAATTCCATTCACTTTCAATGGACAGACGGGCGTCACGTACGTGTCACGCAGACGCTGCACACGCGCCTACTTGACGGGTGAACGACGCCTCAAATACGTGACGTGAAGACCACGCGTGACTGTTGAGTACAATTCCACATGAGCGTTCAGACACACACTGTGTAGTGTTTGGGGAAATCGAATAGCGAGGGCTCATTCATGCCATGACACCTGCGAACGCAGCGGACACCTGTGCGCGCTCTCTTGAGTTTAACAGCTGCAAGTATAACCAAGAGAGAGCGATGTGACAGTTTAGACCAGGGGTCCCCCAATCGATTACATACGGCCCCCCACTTAATATCATGTTATAATGAAAACATGGCCTTTTAAACACAGTAGCTGAGGCACAGCTGCCAGCGAGGTGATAGAATATAATATATGATTGCTCGCAATGTTTTAAAACAGTAATAATAAGACATTTGGTCATAATTGAGAATGGCAGCAGCCGAAACTGCTCCTGGTATGAATTTTAATAACAGTGGTCCACACTATTATTACTACAATTACAGTTGATAGTTTTAATCCAGGAGCTATTAAGCTTGTTAAATGTTTATTGGACATTACTGGATACAGACCAGTAAGTGTAAACAAAAATACTGGGTATTTACCTGGTTTCTGTACGGTGAATTTGAGTGTATTATTGGGTTATAAAATTGGTAATAAGCAGGTAGCTAATTAGAATGTAAGAACAATGGCCAAAATACTGGGTAATTACCCAGTAAATTATAAAGCGTTATTATATTAACGCTTAAATTACATTATATTAACGCTTATATTATTTAACGCTAAACTGTAGAACTGCAATCTGGTCATTGAAATTATTACAAATGGGATTTTTTCAGTTTTTTTTTCCCCTTGACGGCCCTCAGTCCAATGTTGGGTTCCTAAATTGGCCCTCAGGTATCAAAACTTAGCGAACCCCTGGATTAGAGACTATTTCAGTCACACATGCACACATTTAGGCATCTGAAGTGTTGGCTTCAGTACAATAGTGACAGGCGTTAACGCCTATAGCGTGTGCACGCCTACAGTATAACGCATAACTAGAACATTTCATCAAAAAAGGTATGTGAGTGGACGGGGGGGGCGGAGGGAACCGGGCGGAGGGATTTCCTGGGAGCACATAACATCCCCCTGTTCGTTCCGTTTAATTTTTTTAAAATTTTTACATGATAATCACATTAGATGCAGAGGGGGGGGAAAAAAAACAAATTTTACGAGCGCATGGAGGTACAAGCTCAGCTACTTCCACGGTGCAGTTCGACGTAGTGCTGTCCGTGGTGCTGGATTCTCGATGAACATGGAAATGTTCTTCAGCAGAATAATTGAATTCAGTTCAAGAATGTATGACTATAATGATATATAAAGTCAACTGTATGGGTCTTCTTGTCAAAGAATTTTGACAGTTTTGAAAAGGTTTGGCAGCCGAACTATTTTCCAGCATTTCCGAGGTAGTAGATGATCATTAATTAAGATCACGTCATCAGTCTTCAAAAGGTTAGTGAAGGTTGTTGAATTTGTCAGTACATTGAGACCTGCGTTCGCACGTGTCATGACACCCGTCACCCTTCAGTATTTGGTGTACCCGCAATATGCTCGTCTGTATGCACGTGTATCATAGGCGTGTTTTTCAGTCTTTATGCAGCCGTAGGCGACACGGTTAAAGCGTTTTAGTATAGTGTGCTGGTATAAAATGACCCTGATAGCACGCGCACGCGCACACACACACGGTTCCATTACAAGCGCAACAAAATGGCTGCTCATTGCTCACTCTGGTCCATCTTACTTTGTTGTCTTTCTCTTTGTTCTTCACCTTCTTCAAAGGTCGGAAGCAGGAACTGCACATAAAAATCACAGAAAACACAGTCAAGAGTGAACCAGGTTTTCCTGCAGCACCATTTTTTAACTGTTCAGGAAAAGGTTGGTCTTCCTTTGTTTAATCCCGTAAAGGACAAAAGTGGCTCCCTGGGCAGTTTTTAATTTTCTCTTTCATGTTTGATGTGTTGTTGGCTTGTGTTCTCTTAAAGATTGGCTCTGTAATGTGTTTCACCTTTCATCTCATTTGTTGAAATTGACTTAATTAAATATTAAGCCCTAATTATATTTTAATAAGCACAATAAATAATATAATTCAGGCAGGTACACATGTCACTGACTGACCTGCCCACCAGTGGAGGTTCTAGCATGTATATGCTCCCTATAGGTTTTATTATTAAATTGAATTAAAATATAGCCAAAAAGGTAATGAGTACTTACTAAATACAGTACATAATATTGTCTGTCCGTCCCCTGGTAGTTTTCCCTTACAAATATACAAATAACATTTGATTTGATTTGGTATTGTGCAATCACCAGCATACTGCTCATGTGTAAAATTAATTTAGTAACATGTAGGGTTGGCTATTGATTCAAAATCTCCAATATGGTATGGATATCTGGTCAAATTTAGATTTAGCTTAGATCTCGGTCAAACAGAGACCTGCATGTTTTAGCATACTGACGCTGATGAGAATGACTCCTTGGACACCAAAATGTGATATTGAATGACAGCATAATTTTTTATATTAATTAAAGGAAAATTAATTTGCAGGCTCGGTACCTTCTCATGGTGAGCCTGCAGAAGACTCCAAGCAGAGCAGGGAGCTACAATGGCATTTGCATACCATGAATGTTCATATATAGATACAAATGTTTTTTAAAGTATTATTTTATTTAGTTTATGTGGGTGAAGTTCATAATTTAAAACATAAGCTCTGGCTGTTTCTACAAGAGCCCAAACGAAAGAAAAAAAAAATATTTAAGCACAACTCTTTTCTACAGTACATATAAACTATTACAAATCATATATATATATATATATATATAAATTATTTTCAAGCAATTATACTCTAACACAAATGCATCTAATGAGTGGTATTTTAAATTTTTCCAGTAAACTCTCCTAATTGAGACACACTGGACCTTTTGTTGCCTCGGCTTTACCATGAAAAGGAATGAGCTCATACTGTACACTGTACACATTGTCTGCATGCGTCATGTGCCCTGCAGTCCACTTTATAGCAGCATTTACTAAACAGCTTGTTCACCAAAGTGCATTGGCTCATTTAAATTCATAGCAATTTCAAACATGAATGCATAATTCAGCCCCCGCCACTATCCCTATCTCTCTCTCCCACACACACACACACACACACACACACACACACACACACACACACACACACACACACACACACACACCCAGAGGAATGGATTGTGCAGCAGATGAGGGCAAAGCTCTACCTTAAATCTAACAAGGGAAGCAGTGCCGGCCCAAAATTTGATGCGGGACTTTGTGGGGATTTGATTTGGCCACCTCAGAGTAGCCTTGGAGGGTTGTAAAGTCACACAAGTGACCCAGTATTAATTTGCACTTTCATGATAAATAAATACATAAATAAATAACTACAATAGACATTGCATTTACTGTAAACAAAATGAAACCAAATAATTTAAGATGAGCACTATTTAGATATCTGAATATATCTAAAGATATCTTTTGATTTATTTAAAATGTTGTGGGTGTGGCCTGGACACTCGTATCCATGGTATTCATTATCCCATCAGCTGCCACGTTACAACCACACACTCTCGCAGTCTTCTAAACACAAAACATAATTGTAATCACAATTCACTTATTCCCCAACTCTCAGATACACATACCCACACACACAGCTGTCTCTCAGTGTGCTCTTGTAGCTATTAGCTGGTATCATTACTGCTCTTCAGAGTAATTACCTCCCCTGATGAGCCACAGGTCTCAATGGGATGACGGGATCCACCATGATTGACTTGGGGTGCTTTCACACCAACAGCAGTTGGTGCGCACCAAACGATCCTTTCGAAACCAAAAACTCTAGTTCGTTTCATTTTCGTTGGTGTGAAAGCATCAATCGCACTCGGGTCCGCACCAAATCAAGCGGGCCGAGACCGCTAAAAAGAGGTGGTCTCGGTCCGCTCTTCTACCGGAAGATATAAACACATTGATGAAACGTCAATCGTGCCAATTTTGGTTCGTTTGCTGGTGTGAAAGCAGACCACACTGGAGTCATATGTTACATAATAACAATTGTATTGCCTGGTGCGGATCAAATAATCGAACTAGTGGTGTGAAAGCACCTTTTGGCCCAGTCCCAATTCTCTCACTTGCTCTGAGAATACTTCCTGTGATTTTCCCCTAAGAAACCACTAGTATGCAAATTAGCGTAGCCAACGTGTTCCCTACGTCGCGCGCATCATCGACGTGTCTGATGATTTCACCCCAGTCCAGTAGATGGCGGTGATACCCATTGCCCGTGAACTGCAATACCACCATACAGAAGGAGTACTGTTTTCATTCGCGTTTGAAAATGCCGGTTCCAACGGAGCTCCTGCCCGTTGTGTGGGCTACGTTGATTCATCTTCGTTTGATAAATCAACGGCGAAGCACTCGACATATTTACGAACGTCGTCAAATAACGATTTTCAAACTATACCTTAACAGTCCATTGCAAATACATCTAACTAACACATTCCAACACGTTTCAGATTTTTTTACAGGCATATTTGCGAATACATTCTGTTTGCATATAGTCGTTTGCTGCGTTAGCCGCCATATTGTTCCAAATCGCAGCTGGCTGAGTGTGCAAGGCATCATGGGATACTCCCTTGCCTGCAAGCCTGGTCCAGAGCTGACTTGGTGGCGAGGGGCATTTTTAGGGGAGGATAGGCACTTCCCCTCAAATCAAATCTCACGCTAGGGTTTGAAGGCGTGCGCTAATGTAAGTCAGCTTCTCGTATTCATTTACGTCACTGTGAAAAGGCCTGTCGGTTATCAGGAGAGAAGGAGCGTATGATGGAGGGATGAGTGTGAGCGTGTGCCTGTTTGGGCCAATTCCAATTCCTATCTTTACCCTCAAGCTCAAACCTTAATCTTAACTGGCCCTCAAAACCAAGTGTTGAGGGTTATTTTGTCACTTAGAAATGGGACATCCCTTAAATGCAGATAAGTCTTCAGACTGTAGGGGGCAGAATAACGCCAAAGCTGCGTCCAGTCTGTCAACTCCAAAAAAGAAGAAGAATGCATTGGCGTCGCAAAGACCGTGTTACGCTACAATGACGTAAGTAATCCATAATATGGGCCTAAACTAAGATAATACAATGGTTTTCATCATTTTTATATCTCTATTAACAAAGAGCATACTCGTTTTGCTGCTTTCGGCGCCATCTTTGTTATGTCAAAACACGCAATGCATTCTGGGTAGGCCTTGCTCCCATGGGTGGTCTCGGAAAATCTCAATATTGAGGGCGATACAGCCCTTAAACTTGGCCCTCAACTTAATTTTTCTGAGAACCAGGACAGCACTTGCACTAGAGGGAGCGCGCATTTTTGAGATTGAGGGTTAAGCAAGGAATTGGAATTCACCTCTGTCATGAGCGTGCAGGTGCCACGGGGGAATGATGGGAATGTAAGACCCCGCTGAGTGATGGCAACAGTTTGCTGGAGAAAGGGAGAGCTATAGTGAGATAGAGAGATGTGGGGTTGGGGGGTAGACGGGGGTTTGAGTTTACTCTACAGATATTCCAAGTAAACACTGTTAATAAACACTGACACGCCCCAGGAGAAAGACTCCGTCTTGTGGACCATCACTCATCTTAATTCCCTCATTAATCAGTTTTACGCCGTGGTGTTTGGGCAATTGAGGATGATGCTTGTTTTCACTGTGGGCTGAACATGCATGCCTGAGTTATGAAAGCCAATCGAGAGGCACGGGGAGAAGGGAGGGAAGGACGTTTAGAAATTGGGAAATGATTTAGTCAGAATCTGAGAAAAAAGCAAAAAAAAAAAACTAGGGAGTGAGGTGGGGAAGCGAAGGAGCGATGATTAACCATTAACAAATGTACCCATGTTTTTTGCGAATGGTGCTTCGTGGACGCCTGCCAGTCGAAGATATTCAGATGTGTGCGTGTTTGTCTGAAGGGTAAAAACAAGTCAGACTTGTCTGTAGAATTTATTTCATGCTAATGACTCTCGCCACCAAGGTTATCGTCGCAACTTTACGGCTTCCGATTGTGTCGGCCTATTTAAGTCTCAGCAGGAGGTCAGGATGGTTCATCTCACCTTGGCTGCACCAACAAACAAGGTGTTAAAGGCCCCATTATACTTTCTCCGACTGCTTAACCACGGAGACCCCTCGAGCCTTCATACTTTTGCGTCGCCGTGACGGATACGCACTGCAATTTCCCGCCCGATAAGCAGGGGTCGCTACGCAAGGCTGTTGTGCTTTTGGCTACAGTGAGCAATGCCGTCCAAGAGAGAGAAAGACTGTTGTTGTTGAAACAGTGGCCGTTTTTTCACTTTTCTGTGTCACGGAACGCCGTTTTAAGATGATTTGAGGCGAGAAATTTGCAATTTAGAGTCTAAACATGTGCTGTGTGTGTTGAGATACGACGTATTTATAGCTTGGCAGCGACGTTGTCGGCAGTGATCAGCTCCGCCTCTGTGGACGCTCGGTGCGCACTGTGAGCCGGCACAGACCAGCGTTAGCTCGGCCTGTCCTGAGGACCAATCGCAGCCCTTGCCGTCTCTGTTGTCCCTTGACGGAGTGACGGACACAAAATATTTCGTACAGTCGGAGACGACGCAGAGGCTCTACGACAGGCTCTGCGTCGGTTGCGTAACCTACGCAGAGCACTTTACGCAGGGGTATAAATTGGGCTTTAGTTTGAATGCAGACGGTGTTTTCAGAGACAGAAAGCACACACAGACTTTTCAATACAGCAACTCGGATGCGTCTTTGTTGTCAAGGTTGAGTCTATTTTATGTATGAAGGTCCAGAATTATTGACGTCTGTACAACAAAGGACAGAATCTTCCGCTCACTTTCAAAAGCATGTCAGTGAAATCACAGTGGCCTTCACATACCAGTAAGGATGTAAACTCTTTCTCCTGTTTCTTTTGTTGGTTGATTCAACAGTTTATGTTGGTGGAGCCACTCGTCTTCACTGTGTAATAACTCTTCGACTCTGAGTGGTTTGTCCCTCGCGACTGTCGCCGGAGCAAGAAAGCTGCATGGCTGAGTAGATTGAGAACATTTTTATCATTTACAGAACTTTCTCGACTCGTAGTACCGGTCCCAAGCCCATATACAAAAACCCCAAAGCTGTCTAACTTTTCTGTTATTGAATAACTTCCCGTTACACTTTGTGTTTTGGCTCATTTTAGGCTCCCTGGTTTTGTGGATTTTTACCTTGCCTGTCCGTATTGGTCCCCTGGCTCTTTGGACATCCTGCCTGTTGAAAAAGTGAGTTTTTATGTATTTTCTAAGTCATATGTTTATATATGTATAATATATATATGTATATCATATATGTATGATATAAAAAAAATCATTCAAACTGAATCGTTTTGGTTTGTGGACAAAACGAGACATTCGAGAACATCGTCATTTCCAGGTAGCTTTTGAACATTTTCTGACATTTTGTGGACCAAACGATTAATCGCTTAACCGAGAAAATAATTGTTAGTTGCAGCTCTAATATATGCATATATGTATATACAGTGGTATGCAAAAGTTTGGGCACAGTAAATGTTCATGAGTTTCCTTTATAAATCATTGGTTGTTTGGATAAGAAATTTCAGTTAAATATATCGTATAGGAGACAAACACAATGATATTTGGGAAGTGAAATAAAGTTTATATGATTTACAGAAAGTGTGCAAGAATTGTGTTTTGACTCCTATGTGATATATTTAACTGAAATGTGTTTTAAAGTTATTTATTTATTTTTAATGAACAGAATGATGCACTGAGTTCTGTCTATCTTGTTCCACAAGGTGACTTTCCCTCTTTCTTTCCCTCTCCTCTCCTCTCCTCTCCTGAGGACATATGGTCCATAAACTTTATTAAATGTCATCTCCCCATTTCAACAGTCAAGAAAAAAACATGTTACTAAACTGAAAACTCACCCACACAAGGTATATTAAATATTATACAAGGCCTAAAATAAATGCATATTGCTCAGCAGATTTATTTATGGTGTAATGAAACTGATAGTGTGGCATTTTTGTAGGTACTTTACGATACTGTGTCATTATTATCCAACCCTATAGTTCTCAACGATATCACTCACTGGTTTATGAACCACCATTTTGAAGCTGCTTAGTTTTGTACCATTTTGTAAACCATCTTGGTTTCAAGAGAATTCAGGTGCCAGTCACTTCTGTACTGGCTTCCATACCCACACAGTGTGTGCAGTATTTGTATACAGTCAATGGTACTGGACTCCAAAGTGGCCAGAGGATGACCTTCACAGCACTCAGGTCCATTCACTTCATCTAGTTGTGCACTATCATCAATCAATCAATCTTTATTTGTATAGCCCACAGTTTACAAAACATAGTTTGTCTTTGTCTACCAGGGGTCATCGGGCTAAGAGTAGACGTGTCCAGTGTTTTGGTTTATGAACAAATACCTGCAGTACAGACCTACAGTTGACCTTTTGCCCTGTGTCAGCTGGGATTGGCTCCAGCTACCTGCAGCCCCCATGTGGATGATAAAGTGGTAGACAATAAATGAATGAATGGCATTGACTGATTTTATTTGCATGGGATTTAAAGCAGCTATGTGTTTTTATAAAAAATTAATAAATCGATTCATAAACTTCAAAAATCGATTTTTAAAAAAAACACCAGTATGTGTTATTTGTGTACAGTTTATTTTTGTAAATTCTGGGAGAAAAAAAGCAGCTAGCCTAAGCTTTTATTTACGCAAGTTATTTTTCTGTACAGTAAGTAAGTTTTTGTTTGTTTTGAAATGAATAAATGTTAACTTTTGTCTTAAGTTTGCCTTTGTGTGATCACATTATCACATTGTCTTATACAAACGCTATTGTTTTGATGCCATCATTTGCCTTAAAGGTGAAGTAAGTAGTTTATAGTGACATCTAGAGGAGAGGCTGAAATTCACAACAACGAACTGCTCCTCTGCTCATCCCCCCCCCCCTTCCCTGAGCGCTACGGTATCCTCAGGCGGTCAAATGTCGTCCTCGTCGTCTTTCTCCGTGGTGCGGGCGTACGGTCAGGTACTGGTGTTCCTTTATCCGCTGTAAAATACGTGTGGTCCTCCATTCTAAACGCGTAAAAAGATCCGTTTTGTTCTCCGGGGTTTGTCCTTACAGGCTCCCGTAGAAACATGGCGTCGTGGCAATGCAACGGCGGCCCGCGACCGTGTTATTTTACATGACTTTTTGAAACACTATGAAAATGAAACAAAAACTATTACACAGTGACTAGACAATGCAGGAGCACATACTATGTATAAAAACATGGATTTTGGGGTCATATAAACCCATAAATACTACGCAGTGTCCCTTTAACACACTATGCATTGTATCAATTTTTCAATCGAGAATCGTGAGCCCTAAGAATCGTACTCGAATGGTGAGCCGCCCAAAGATTCACATCCCTAGACTGTAATCGCAGCAGCAGATACGTGTTTTAGCTCAACCCTCAGAGCTCAGGTAGAGAATATAAAGGCAAGATTACATGTCAACAAAGCAGAAAGGATGCCACACAGGGAGGTAAGACCACATGCTACAGCAAACTGCAGATTATTCGGGATTAGGCACACAAAGGGAGTGAAAAAAGTACCCAGGGAGAAATCCCACAGGATTTCAGCCTCGTTGTGTTGGCAGTCTTTGCTTGTTATGTAGCCATTGTGTTTTATGACTGAAGCTGACAATTACCAACACAATGGCTATTACATTAAATAGATTTTTTTTTTTTTTGCCAAATAAGAATTATAAACAATGGCTATCGACAAACACAAACAGAAGCTGCGTTAAACCCCCTGAAGCGATTTACTATCACACTGTGGCATCACAGTTACCAGAGTCAGCTTCCTCAGTTTGTCGTCGAGCTCCTGCTGAGGTGCGAGAACGGGGCGTGAGGAACAGATGGCAGCGTGGCCTCTGTATTCAACTGTCTGCATGATTATGGACACAGCTGCCAGTCACTGGGAATGAGTGTGTGTGTGTGCTTGTATTTGTTAACTCTTCAGGACCTTCTTTTCTGGCATTAACACTGACTTTATCAGGACCAAGTAAATAAAAAAACTAAAAAACCTGGTCCTTATGAGGCAGAACCTTATTTCTGAGGAACTTGTTAAGTTTAATTTTAACTGAAGGTAAGTTAGGACATTATATGGTGAATGTTTAAGGTCGTCCAGACAGTCAATGCAGAGTCCTTAAAAGGATAGCCGAACAAGCCTGTGTGTGTGTGTTTGTGCTTGTACTTTTGGCATACTGAGGACCAGTGAGGGTTTTTAACCAACAAAGTGAGGTAATTTTTACGGAGTGAGGACATTTTGGCCGGTCCTCACTTTGTTTTCATTGAAATCACTTCCTTAGGTTGCTATAACATGCTATACTCAATTTGTCAAAAAAAAAAATCAAATTTCTGTCAAATTTTGGACCAAAAATTTTCGCCAAATTTTTTTTTTCTAATTTTGGACGACATTGTATAGTATAGTATGACGTTTTTGTCAAATTTTGTATCAAAATTTTTGGGTCAATTTTTTTTTTCTAATTTTGGACGACACAGTATGGTATGAAGTTTTTGTCAAATTTTGGACCAAAAATTATTATTTTTGCTCTGGGGCTCCACCCTCAGACATTTTATGGTCCTGCAACCAGTAGTTCTTTGTAGATGTTGTTCATTAAGTAGATATTTGTAATTGTGTTGATTTATAAAGTGGAATTGCTGGTCCTCACTTTGTCAGCAACCCAGTCCTCAGTATGCAGCAAGTACATTGTGTGTGTGAATGTGTGTGTGAGTGACTCCAGCATGTGTTCTGCAGGTCTCCGTCACATTTAATCCATCTGTCTTTTTTTTTTTTTTGCAAAAATGTTGACTACTTCACACAAAGCCTTGAAAAAACCCGTAAGGCTCATATCACCTGTCCACACAGCCTGGAACAAAGGTTCTGTCTGTGTCTACTCCTTTGCTCACTGGGACTTTGGGAAGCATGTGCTTCTTTTTAATTGGGCTTTACCGCCATCTAGTGGTGTTGGTGGCTGTGCCTGCAAGTATGTGACTGTGGGGGGTATGAAAGTGTGAGTGAATGGATGAAGGGCAAGACTGTGGTGTAAAGCAGCTTTGAGAAAAAGCACCACATCAACACAAAGCATTGAAATACATTTTACTATATATTTTACACATTTTTTGAGTTTGAATGCTAACTTGCGGCTCCATGTGTTCTCCAACACAGTTGGAAGGGAAGTGTGAGGTCAGGGATACTTCGCTGCAACATGCAGACTCATGACTGGTACATGCGTTTTAAAAGTTTCATAAATATATGAATGAAAATAAAGATTATTAGAGGAGATCAAGGCTATTCAACTAAAAGTGAAGTAAGTAGTTCATAGTGACATCTAGAGGAGAGGCTGAAATTTACAACAACAAACTGCTCCTCTGCTCAACCCCTCCCTTCCCTGAGCGCTACGGTATCCTCAGCCGGTCAAATGTCGTCCTCGTCGTCTTTCTCCGTGGTGCGGGCGTACGGTCAGGTACCGGTGCTCCTTTATCCGCTGTAAAACACGTGTGGTCCTCCGTTCTAAACGCGTAAAAAGATCCGCAAAAAGATCGATTTGTTCTCTCGGGTTTGTCCTTACAGGCTCCCGTAGAAACATGGCGTCTCGCTGCTAACAGTGGCAATGCAACAGCGGCCCGCGACCATGTTATTTTACATGACTTTTTGAAACACTACGAGAATGAAACAAAAACTATTATACAGCGACTAGACAATGCAGGAGCACATAATATGTATAAAAAAGTGGATTTTGGGGTCATATAAACCCATAAATACTACACAGTGTCCCTTTAAGGCCCTGGGGGCCAGATCAGGCCCTACAGGCAATTTGGACCAGCCTTCGGCCCATTAACCCATAAATAATGAATGTATTATTAAAAAGCTAATAAAACCGTAGCTTTACCTATTTCTGGCACTTTGCGACACTTTGTGATACTTTTCGTCCCTTTTTGGCAAATACTAGTACAGCTGTAATTGTACGCAGTCTATGTATGTACCAGAATATTTTGCACTAAGAGTCAACTGTAATAATTTTATCTGAATATTATTGGTACTGTTACTTTTAAATTTAAAAAATTTTCTTTTGTGGCCATTGCACCTTAATGTTGTTTATATTGTTACTTCTAGTTTTGTAAGAGCCAATTGTGACTGTTATACCCAAATGTTGGTGGTACTGTAACTGTGACCCTTTTGCACTATACGCACATTGTATTGCTCCCGAATGTTGGTGGTTTTGTTACTTAACGTTTTAGCACAAAACTAGCAGCCATTTCAATAAATAAGTGCTAAATAATTGAAAACATTTCGTATTGATTTGTATCCGTTTACTGTACATGCAACAGAAAATAGTAGTACAGGGGTTGACCGGCCCACTGGCCTTCAGAAAAGCTGAATATAGATAGACATTTTAATAACATAATTAATTTAATGCAAAATGATCCTTCGCGACCCATCTTAACGTAGGCATTGGCGTAGACGTCAGGCATAACAATAATAGTAGTAATAATAATAATAATAATCTTTATGTACATATATTGCACTTATCGAAACAATGTACAAAGTGCTTTATGGTGCAAAAACACATATAAACAATGATTTCAAATCCAACAATTAATAAAACAAACAAATTGAAAGTAAAACGGAGAAATAAAAAGGAAGCCAGTAAAATACTGATTAAATAAAGCTGTTGCAAGAAACCAGGCAGCTAAAAGTCAGTGGAGCAGGTCTGATGACTCTACTACTTTGATACACACCTTATTCTTTACTCGTCTATTATTGTTATTATTATTATTATTATTATTATTATTATTCATTCAGGTAAAATAAATAAATTTTTAAAATTATTTAATCTGCATGTGGTCTCACTTCTTCATGTTAAGCAACCACAGTCATATTAAACATTAACATTTAACACACGATTTCATAGTGTTCCTCACATGGAACAAACTAAATATTTCACTGACACTGTCACACACAGCAGCAGCAGCAAGAGTTATGAGGTCGTGTAAAACGACAATAAACGAATAAATAAATAAATAAATAAAATCACAGTCACTTAGCAGCAGCTATGAGCCAGCTGTGGGGAAGGTGGGTTAGGCACTTACCACATATCACCACTAGGACACGCCAAAGCGCCATTCTCATGTCTGATACCATTATTTTAAAAGACTCACTTAAATGCAAATAAAAATGCTTGGGACCCCGTGACCACTAGAGGGCCCCCAAGAGCAATTAAAAAAATATATATATTTAGAATTTTTTCTCGCCATTTTTACCAAAGCTTTTTCACAGTTTTAACGTAGTTGTCAGATGTGATTATTTAACTTGTATATATTTATATTTTATTCATAAACCAAATTTATTACCTTGTTCCGGGTGCCTCTGATGAGTTACATTATTATTCAAGTATTTGTTTGATATTTATTTTGTTTATTTTATCTAATTCTGTGTTGTTGTTTTTTTACATATAAAAGTCAAATCTTTGTATTACAGGAGTGTTTTTTGACCTGATTTTGGTCTGAGGGCAACTCGTCCTTCTTCTCATACCAGCTCCTGGAGAAAAGAACAAGAGTAATTTGTCCCTCTGTCTTCATGGCAACGTTCAACCGGTCAGGTTCGAGTTCTTCAATGAATTAATTAATTAAAACGACATTCATTTTGATTAAAAAAGAAAAAAAAGAAATAATTGATAAAATTCAATTCCTCTCATTTTCTATTACAAAAACTACAAGAAGCCAAATGTGCCACTGTGATTTCTGATTGAGTATTTATACAGTTCTGCCACTGGGTGGCAGTGTAGACCCGTCTGTTGGGGCTTCACTTGCATCCCATTTGAACAAGTGTCCTTTTACACAAGCAACCAGCAATACCCCATAGTACTACTACTATGTCTACTACAACTACTACTACTTACCCAACTCCTACTGCTACATGTACTATTAATACTGCTAATAACAACAATAAATCATATGTAATTAACTGATTGTGCATTTACTGCAGTGGTTGTCAAAGTTGGATCCAGGGCCCCCATGCGGTCTGTGACCCATAACGTGTGGAAATATATTGTTTAAGAAAAGAAAAACATTATAAAATACTGACTTTTCAGGCAAAACGATGACTGAGTTTATTAGTCGTGTTTACGAGAAGTCCACATAGGGAAGTGGATGCAAGGTTTCACCATAAAAACATAATGAAACAAAAATAAATGTACAGTTTAAAAAAGAGAGACAGACAGAGCAGAATAATACCCAATATACAATAAAATGAATACAAGAGACAAATGCCCTTGTACGGAATACAAATACACTTGTGAGAAATACACTTTTTGTTGCATTGAAGCAGACACCAGATTTGCAAACTTACAGAAAAATCTGTCAATTAATATTTGGCAAACTCAGCAACTCCCCCTACTGGCGACACAGAGAATCAACACATAAAACCAAACGGTTTATAAATAAAATCTAAAAGTGTGCGCAATCTTTGGGGGGGATTCAAAATACACTCCTGTAATAAAATAAACAAATAAATATCAAACAAATACTTCAATATTAATGTAAATCAACAGAGGCACCCGGAACTAGGTAATAAAAATGATTTATAAATAAAATATAAAGTTAAATAATCACATCTGACGACTATGTAAAAACTGTGAAACTAACTTTCTAAATAAAAATTCTAAATAAGCTACAGCGATCCAAACCTTTTTATATTTTTTTTGGAGTTAATTGCTCTCGGGGGCCCTCTAGTGGTCACGGGGCCCTCTTTCGCTTATGTTCGCTTATGCCTTGGGCCGGCCCTGTACACATGCAATAGTGATTTGACTCGCAAACACATTATTTCTGTAAACAATTTTAGTTTGACTAATGTGTTAACATGTATTTTTAAAAGTAGAGTTTTATTAAACTAGACTTACAATTAAAATGATCAGAGATTTTTCAACATCTAGGAGTAGCGATGGTTCTGTGTTAAGACGACGAGGGAGATTTTGGCCCCGTAAAATGTTCTGGGCCCCAGAATGTTTGAGAACTCCCGGGTTATAGTAGACCTTAACTTATCTTACTACGGAAGAGGATAAGGACCACAAAAGACATTTCTCTACGCCACTCGATAGAAAAATAAAATAGAACAAATCAGACGGAATCTTAGGATTCAAGTCAGAATTCTGAGAAAAGTCAGAATTTGGAGTTTATCAGAGTTTAAAGTGTGTTGTCTTTATGTAATTTTAACATCATTTTTGGACTAACTTTTTAGGGCAGCGGTCCCCAACCTTTTTTTTGCTCCACGGACCGGTTTAATGTCAGGAAATATTAGTTTCAGGGACCGGTCCCCGTAACGCTCTCTGGTCGCTATGGTAGCGCTTAAACGTGCCTTCAAAATAAGACGCGTGCAAAACGGCTGTAAACGTTTCATTAATGTCGATATATTTGTTTCGATCGCTGAATTAAGCCTGTCGTATTTGGGGAAAAAAGAGTCGTGATCTTAAATTACTGCACAAAACTATTGATCGTCACTCAGCATTTGTTTGTTTGTTCATCAAAATCGGTATGCGCCGAGAGCGCGGGCGGGAGAGAGAGAGGGAGAGTAACAAGTGCGAGCGAGTGAGGTCTGCCCATTAGTCATAGACGGATGTAACGGAGGCGAACCCGGTCATTTTTCAAAATAAAACATTGTCAGACCGCTGTTTTAGGGGAATGAGTGAAATATAAAACCATTGTAAACTTATCGCTGTAGTACATCTTGTGACAGTGATTGTGCCCTGAAACCAGCCCCATCCATGGGGGGGGGGGGTGGGGGGTTAACAAAGCTGAGGGGCATCAGTGTGATAGTGTGATCTGAGACTTCACATATCCACAGGCACTGATCTGCTTATCGCAGCATCTTATCTACATCACAACAACACTGAAATGTTTGCCGCCATGGCGACTGCAGGACAAGGCGTGTCTCGTTCAAAGGCCCCTTCCTCCGGTCGTCTCTGCAGCAGCGGGGCCTTCTGTTTAGAACGCAGCCATTGGGATTAACACCTTAACGGTGCCTTTTGGCTGTTTTGACTGATAATGCATCTTGCTGGGCACCCACACAAGTGCTAATCGGGGTATAAAGCGGGCCGACGCGTGAAAATGTGAGATCGTCCTCCGCATTTGTAAAGTCTCGGAGAAGTCGGTGGGAGTTGGAGCAGAGGATTTAATACTTTAAAATGCTAAAAAAAAACAAAAAAACGACCCCAGGGGCAGACTTTGAGTTCTGAGGTGAACAAACTTATATTCTACACAAATAAATTTTTTGATATCCTGGAGATTAAAAAAAAGAAATTACGTAAACCCCATATTTTTTACACTGCAGATATTAAGTTCATGCAGTATATATTCTTTATTTTATTTTCAGGACGCCATGTGCAATTTAATTTAAATAAAATGAAAAGTTGGGTCCACCAGATTCAGCAGAAGGCTAATTTCCATCTGTAGTCCTCGCGAAATACAACAAACATACAACAATGTAAAATGAAAAACACAATACATAGAATTAAAATAGACAACATAGTCCCTCCACACACACAACTCATCGTACAATATACAAAGTCTCAAAATCTACTACTGTCACCATGCTATAGTCAAATGCAGTAGAATCTATTATATTATATCATATGTATATATATATTATTATGTGATGTGTTTAATAATACCAGGGAGCTTGTTCCATTCTTTGATAGCTTTAAAGGAGAAGGCAGTTTGAGCAAAAGCAGGTTGCGTTTCAAGGCACGGGATAATGGTGAGAGTCACTCGAATGGGACAAATAAGCAGAGTTTAAAGGAAAACTTCACCGGTTTACATTTAGCTTTGTATTACTAGTATAGTAAGAGTAGTATTTTTGAATGTTTTTTATTAATGTTTTTATATTTACTGATCCATTTTGCATCATAATTATGTTTTTTTGTTTTTTTTTATTGTGGCCTTCCTCATTTGAGTTTGAGACGCCCAGTCATTCAGTTCAGTTTAGTTCAGTTTAGTTTATTTCGAACATGTGAATAATAACAACAATGAAAGAAGAAAAAAAAAAACAACAACAAAAAATAAATATACAAAGTAAAGCAACAAAATACATTTTAACATGTCCGAAAAGGAGTAGTAAGAAGAATAACTTATACATTACTACAACCTTCTCCATTTTGTAATTTTTATCACATATTATTTTGGCTATTTGACGCATACACATTTAAAAAAAAAAATATTATTATTATTATTATTGTTTCTATATTACGTCATTGCTATAAGAACCCATATACATTATATTTTGTATTCTTACAAGTGGAAAACATCATTTGACTTTCTCTTGCTTTTCTATCTTGAACCAGTGAATGTGAGTGAATGTTGTTCTCTATTGAATTGAATTGAATTGAATGACTTTATTCCTCCCCGGGGGGGGGGGGGGGGCACACACACATTTACATTTACAACAGCTCAGTTAAGGTGACAAGAGGTGCAGAAATGTGCAAGGGCATAATAGGTAAAAAAAAAAAAAGAAAGACAATGTAAAGATAAGCGTGTGTGGCCCAGTGAACCCTGTACCTAATAAAGTAGTGAGACAGTGTGTGTGTATGTATAGGTATAATTGTCATTAGACTCTGACCCTCCATGTTGGATGCTGGTACAGTCAATAGAGCAGCAGAGTAAGACAGATAAGACTCCATGTCATGCTGTGGAATAGTTGGAGGTTGCACAATTCCTGTTACTTATTACAGACTAATTATGCGTGGTTCAAATCACTTTGAATGGAGGCAAATGAAGACGTCTTTATTTGCAACTCTGTCATTTTTTTTGTCTGTGTAACCCAGTTTAACCCTAGAACACTGTCGCTCAAATTCAAAACACCATCAGTAACGCTGGGTGATTTTTTACCCGAGATAATAAATACTCCCAATAAAAAGTACTTTTTATTAGTACAAATTTGAGTCGTGTTCTTTTATTTTGAACTGGGTCACGTCTAACAAAATGAAAGAAAAGCATCATGAGGGGACAAATATAAAAATGCTCCAAAATGACTGGAAAATTAAGAATTTGGGAACAAAAAAATTCCTAAGAAATCTATATATTGAACATGGAGACTTTGGTTTTTGGTCCACCCATTCCTGGGATATTTGAGACTTTCCTAGTGAAGGCTCAGTGTCCTTGGCACACAAATAGCTGCAGGAGAGAGAAACAAAACATGTCTTATTTTGAATGGGTAAGCATGACCAGCTGAATAAAATAACGTCATCATAATATAAATGGGGTCGTACCTATGTTCCCCGGGTCCTATGTTCCCCGTTCTTCCCAAAAGAGGTCCTATGTTCCTCACTTTGTATGTGACAGGGGAACATGGGACCCTTTTTTAGGGTTAGGGTTTAAAGGGTACTATGTTCCCCGGTCACATACAAAGCTGGGAACATAGATACGGTCCCATATAAATTCTCTTGGAAATCACCACTTTGTGACAGTTATTCATAACCACTGCACTAAATAAAGACAACAAGCCATTCCAGGACCACTCTTACATAATAAGTCTTATAATCTTATATGATAATGTAGCGCTTGCGTCTGAAAGAAAGAACATGAACAGTATGCTAGCTAGGTAATGTAGCTTCAAGCTAAAAAAAAAAAAAAAAAATGTCGTGAACAATATCCAAGGTAAATCAACCTTAGCTATGTGTTAAGGTTGATTTATGTCAGAGACACCAACTCTGCAACAGGAGCAAAGCTGAAGTTGAAGTAGGCAAAGTAAATGTTGCCAGATTTTATACACTAAAGCCCAATTTATACTCCTGCGTAAAGTGCTCGTAGTAGGTTACGCAGAGACTCTGCGTCGTCTCCGACTGCACGAAATATTTTTTGTGTCCGTCACTCCGTCAAGGGACAACGGAGACGGCAAGAGCTGCGATTGGTCCTCAGGACAGGCCGAGCTAACGCTGCTCTGTGACGGCTCACAGTGCGCACCAAGCGTCCACAGAGGGGCGGAGCTGATCACCGCCGACAACGTCGCTGCCAAACTATAAATACGTCATATCTTAACACACACAGCACATGTTTAGACTCTAAATTGGCTAATTTCTCGCCTCAAATGATCTTAAAACTGCGTTCCGTGACACAGAAAAGTGAGAAACGGCCACTGTTTCAACAACAACGACGCCATTGCTCACCCCTACTGGTCGGGCGGGAAATTGCAGCGCGTATCCGTCTCCACGACGCAGAAGTATGAAGGCTCGAGTCGTCTCCGTGGTTACGCAGTCGGAATAACGCATTATGCAGTCGGAGACGTATAATGTGGCCTTAACACTTTCCCTGGGTAGAATCCACCCAGAACACTATTGCTGGGTGAAAAAGTGTGTTTTGGATTAGGAAAACACCCATAAAGACATTGCTGAAGCTACCCAGAGACCCACGACACTCGGATAAATGCAGCATCATGAAAATCACATAAATGTATTTGCTCCGGTCCGGCAATGGTGTTCTAGGGTTAATAGGCCTCACATGTTTTCCATCCGAGTGTTTGCCACCAGTAAAGTGCAGTTCCATGGCAAGTAACGACAAGTTGGAGAATAAGAACGACAACAATAAGAGTGCATCGCTCTGGAAATAAAGTAAGCAGTGGCACAAGCCGAGGCGTGTTTAGACACAGTTTAGATCATATCAAAACACCAGTTGCCTCCTGGGAAAAAAAAAAATAACCCACACAGGTGCAACTGTGTCTCAGGACCACAGTGATCCTTAAATGTGTTTATGTTGTGTACCGTGTTTATACACACACATACATTATAGAAAACAGGCGCACACCTTGATTTAAGTATTTTTAAAAAAGTCAGATTCAATGCGAAACACATTCTTAAAATATGACAAACCATATATTCAGGATTCATGAATTTATTAAACGTTAAACGTCCCATAGAAATGACAAAAAAATACACAGTTTCATAACATATAATAAAAAGTACATATATACATAAATAAATATGTGTTGTCATTTTGGCTTCAGCACAATTCAGATATTTAAATCACGTCATGGTTCAAACGGAGGTAAACGAGGCTGGTGATGGAGGAGGACGGCTAGTTAGTGTTGACAAAGGACTCATAGAAGGACATGAGCTGGGCTTGGATGTCCTGGGTGTACGGGTCCAGCCTCTCTCTCAGGTCCTCGGCATAGGGAGCCACCATTTGTTTCACCAGGTTGGCTCTGTGTCTCAGCTCAACCTCGACCTTCTCGGTCATGGGGGTCACCCTATCCTGGAAGTCCTGCAGGTGATGGTCCACCTTCTCCTTCAGGTCATCGGTGTAGGGACCCAGCTGAGTCTGCATGTCCCTCACGCTCTGCTCCAGGCTGGTCTTCAGCTCCTCGCTCCTCTGCACCAGCGCGGACCTCAGGGCGTCCGAGTCCAGGGAGTCCGCGTAGGGAGCCAGCTCCTGTTTGAACTGCTCCACTCTCTGCTGGATCTGGGCCTTCACGTCCTCGGCGTAGGGCTCCAGGCTGTCCCTGATGGAGGCCAGCTCGCTGGTGAGCACCTTTGTCAGCGTGTCGGCCTCTTTGTGGATCTTGGCCATCAGGTCCTGAGCGGCAGGGGGAAGCTGCTCCTTCAGGGAGACGGCGTACTTGCTGCCAACGGAAACGCTATCTGTCAGACGGGCACTAGGAAAGGAAAATAAAAAGTGAGCGTTAGACCAGGATGAAGGCTGTGTCATACCAACAAAATCAGTCAATCGTGTCACATACTTGACTTCCTGACCAAACTGGGACTTCCTGACCATCTGCAGGGTGTCGTCGGCTGTCTGCGTAGCCTTGGCAACGTAGTCCCAGAAAGAGTCGATCAGCACTTCCATCTGCGGCTTTGGTGCGTCCGCATAGAGAAGGTTGGCATGGCAGCCTGTGAAGAAGAAAATGGACATATTAGATTTTATTCTCATTGCACAGCAAGAAATCCAGCATCAACTTAGGTTAACTTTGCATGAGCTATTACAATCAAAGTAAAACTAAAACAACAAAAAAACTTACCAGACAGCACTACAATGGCCAGTACCACAAACGCCCTCATGGTTGTCGTCTTGCTTCTTGCTGAAAAACAAGTTAGATCGAGTTAGTTTACATTTCAGCTGCACTGACTAAAATCAAAAGCATTTACTTGTTCTGAGGATTTTCCCATTGTAATGCAGTGTGACGCTTACCTCCTGTCACTGGCCTGCTCAGGGATCACCGAGTAGTTTTGTGAATGTGCTTGGTGAGCGAGTGTTTCCGCGTGTTTTTATACTGAAGCACGGTGACTGTTGTAGTCGAGAGCCCAAAGTCCAGGAGTCCCTGCCGTGTTGTCACCGAGGCTCTCCCTCCTGTTTCTGCTGCTTGCCGATCACATGACCACCACCGTGGCTGTGACGCAGCCACGCTGACGGACGCTGTGTGCAGTCGCACTGCGCTGACCTCGCTACAGGAAGCATCGATAAACCGTCCACCTAGCTGTCCTGAAACGGTCCTGAAATAACTCCAGATAACTTTGGCATCCACACACACAAGTGGACTTTGTATTAGGGTCAGGCGACGCCAACGAGCGGTCTTTATTTTTCTATTGAAAAACAAAGAGATTAGAGAGGGGATTAACCTTGTTAATTATCGTCAGCAGTTATAAATTATATGAGTTACTTTTGCATAACATTTTAAACGTATGTTCTTGCTGCTTGTAAACGTCGCGCTGTATTTTCCCGATTTTCCTTACTCTTCATGGAACAAAAATATTGATCATTTTGAAGCTTACGGCAAACTTTTTCCCCAAAAATTTTTAAAATTTTGAACGACATAGTATAGTATGACGTTTTTGTCAAATTTTGGATCATTTTTTTTTTTTTTTTAAATTGTGTAATTCGGGACGACATAGTATTTTACGTTTTTGTCAAATTTTGGACCAAGAACTTTTTCCCCTAAAAAATTGTAAAGTTTTGAACGACAGAGTATAGTATGACGTTTTTGTCAAATTTTGGATCAATTTTTTTTTTTTTTTAAATTTCAAATTCGGGACGACATAGTATTGTACAACGTTTTTGTCAAATTTTGGACCAAGAACTTTCCCCCCAAAAAATTGTACAATTTTGAACGACAGAGTATAGTATGACGTTTTTGTCTAATTTTGGACCAAAATATTTTTTTCAAAAAGAAATTCACATTTTGGACAACGTAGTATAGTATGGCATTTTTGTCAAATTTTGGACCAAATATATATTTTTTTAAATTGTAAAATTTTGAACGACATAGTATAGTATGACATTTTTGTCAAATTTTGGACCAAAATTTATTTTACAAAAAAATTGTCACATTTTGGACAACGTAGTATAGTATGTCGGTTTTGTCAAATTTTGGACGAAATTCTTTTTGAAAAAAATTGTTAAATTTGGGACGACAGTATTGTGCAACGTTTTTGTCAAATTTTGGACCAACATTTTTTTTTCTACAAAATTGTCACATTTTGGACAACGTAGTATATAGTATGTCGGTTTTGTCAAATTTTGGATGCCATAGTTATTACAAATGGGATTTATTTCAGTTTTTCTTCTTTTTTTTCCCTTTGGCGACCCTCAGTCCAATGTTGGGTTCCTAAATTGGCCCTCAAGTACCAAAACTCCTGTTCTAAGATCTAAACGCTACTATCCTGTCAAATACTGAGTGAGTTGTGTGGATCTCACAGAGTTAATCAGTGACATTGACGTTGTTTTTTTTTTAATGTCACAAGCCTTTGTGCCATCAGAGTATGTTCAACTTTCAAATGTCTGACGTGATACTGCACGTATGAAAAGACGGAGGGCAGTAAAATGCAGCTGTTGACCCTAAAAGTGGTTTCAGGGAACTGATGTGAACCAGCAGCTACTTTGTCCTTCAGAAGCTGACGGTGTCTGAGTGTGCTGACCTTTGGCCAGACTGATATGTGTCACACACACGCAATGTAAGGACATGAGTTACTGCAATATTATCAAGTTAGATGTCAAGTTAGATGTCATTTAAAAGGTAACTTAGGCTGTACTGAAGCAAAGTGTGGTGTAGCGGTTAGCACTCTTGCCTTTGTAGCGAGAAGTCCGGGGGTTCGCGACCCCGGTCGGAAAAACAAGGGCCTTTTCTGCGCGGAGTTTGCATGTTCTCCCCGTGTGTGGGGTTTTTCATTTCGGGTTCCTCCCACAGTCCAAAAACATGCAATAATACATTTACCATAGAGTGTGAGAGTGTGAGAGTGAATGGTTGTTGTTGTTGTGGCCCTGTGATGGACCGGCAAACTGTCCAGGGCTGAGATTGCCACAGCTCCAGTAGAAAATGGATGGATTAGGGCATCAAATAAATGAAAGACAGACATCCTGTGTGTCAGTGAAGCGTTGTCTTGTAACTGAGAAACAGTGATTAGATCTCTGCAATCACCGTTTGATCGGGATCATTGCAGCCATAGGTTTGTTTGTTTGTTTGAGGTTAAATGTATGGACTTTGTCTTCACACTTAGGATTCACACAGATGTGTAGGACAGTGGATCAAGTGAAGGAGGGGATAATATCACATTTAATAACTCATACAATCACTGACATTCACTGCCAGTCATGTGTGTGCAGCGGCACGACAGTACGGGCTTGTTGCGCGCATTCTTTGTCTGGAACAGTGTGTTCGTGGCGATCAGGGTGAGGCAGGATGACAGCAAGGCAGCTAGCGCCTGGACTTTGGGATCTTTCCTCGCTATATAAGCGCTGCCAAATGGACTTGCTAGTACACTCGCAGACTCAGGTAAGCTGGAGCATTCATAGGGAAGATCTTGCCATCTGCTGCTTTTCTGTGCTTTTCCGTGTCTAATTTATTCTTCTTTTTCCTCACAAGATCCAGAGCCATGAAGGTCCTTGTTGTCCTCGTCCTTGCTGTTTTCAGCGGTGAGTATGTTGAGAAATATCTTTTTTTTTCCTTGATGATCAGGTTTTCTTGACGCGTGGTTGGAAAAACATTCCCTCTCTTGAACCCGATCTCGTTTCCACTGAACAGGCTGTCAGGCCAACCTCTTCCACGCCGATGCACCCAAGCCTGTGATGGAAGTGATGGTTGACACTTTCTGGGACTATGTTGCTAAATCCACAAAGACAGCTGATGACACCCTGGCAATGATCAGGAAATCAGAGTTTGGACAGGAACTCAGGTAGGTTTTACAAAACGTGTCAGGATATACAGCAGGGTTTCTCAATCCTGGTCCTCAGGACCTGAAACCCCACATGGTTTAGATGTTTCCCTGCACCCGATATAACAAAATTAAAATTGGTTGTTATCGGGTTTTTGTGGAGTTATCGGGTGTTTGAATCGTGTGTGTTGGAGCGGAGAAACAATTAAAACATGCAGGATTCTGAAACCCTGATATACAGTACACAGGGTAGGAAATTAGTGGGGTTATGGGGCAAAATGCTTTTGAAATATCTGGACTTGCCCATGAAATCTGAATGACAGGGGGCCTTTAACGCCTCTGTACTTAACTGTTGCAAAGCCCAAGCTGAAAATGGTACCCATATCTTACATAACTAGATTACAGATTACAGGAAAGCGTAATTCCAGGCAGACTTTAACATAACATGTTAACGTGCATTTTAGAAGTCCATTTTGTCTGACTAACACAACCAGGCTCCCGTTGGACGATTCTAGCAGTCTCGTGTCCACTCAAGTGCCATACTTTGTTGTCTAATTGTCTCTGGATGTGGAAAATGTGCACATTCAACATCGTGCTCCGTTGAAGGAGACCTGAAAACTTATCAATGAGATCATTCACTACTGTAGAAGCTCAATTTCCCAGAGACTTTTCTGGGGGACAAATCTATGGGACGAGTTCTTTTGTCACCAGTAGAGTCACCCCCTGGTGGCTATTTAGGACGTTTGATACTCCCTGAATCTGCAAACTGGATGACCGCTAGATCCACTTTTGGTATACAGTCTGTGGTCCCACTCTTGACTTTGCAATTCGCTTACAAATACAAATAATTGCTCACTTTTTTTGTCCAGTGCCCGTTTGATGGAAAGTGCCAACGTGGCCACCACATACGCAGCCAGTGCCAAGGAGCAGCTTCCCCCTGCAGCCCAGGATCTGATCGCCCAAGTCACTGCAGAGGCCGACGTGCTGAGAGAGCGCATGGCCCAGGAGCTGAGCACAGTCAGGGGAAAGCTGGAGCCCATCGCCGAGGACCTGAAGGCCAAGATCCAGCAGAAAGTGGAGGATTTCAAGCAGGAGCTGGCCCCTTTCGCAGACTCCCTGGACTCTGAAGGCCTGAGGACCGCGCTGATGCAGAAGACCGAGGAGCTGAAGACCAGCCTGGAGCAGGGTGTGAGCGACATGCACGGTCAGCTGGGTCCCTACACCGAGGACCTGAGGCAGAAGGTGGACCAACACCTGCAGGAATTCAAGGAGCATGTGGCCCCCATGACCGAGAGAGTCCAGAGTGAGCTCACCCAGAGAGTCCAGCAGGTGAAGGAAATGGCCAGCCCTCATGTCGATGACCTGAGGGAAAAGCTGTCCCCGTATGTCCAGGAGGTGCAGGCGCACCTCAGCAGCCTCTACGACACTATTGTCAGCGGCAACTAAGTCGATCTCCACCTCCATGTTTCACCAAAAAGGAACTGCATTGGAAAAAAAACAAAAAACTCATCCATGTTGTCGACAATGATGACACAATCTCACTTATTTAGAGTCCACAGATATTTTTACAGTATTAAAAACATAGATTATAAATATATTAAGTGATGGTCTATGAGCACACAGTGTTCTCTCCCCATAATATGGAAATAAAGTGGAAGCTGAACATAAGTGCATGAGTCTGCTTTATCATTTATTAAGTGGTGTTGAAATTATTATTATCATTATTATTATTATTCTCTGGTGATAAGACGTATTGCTTGCTTTTGCCTTTTTAGTTTATTTAAACAATATGCAAACATGCAAACCATAATGAACATAGGTGAATACATTGTAGTGAGTGACGTATACCACAATATTTGATCAAAAGTTAGAGGACTAACAGGGTATCCGCAGGGTCTTAAAAAGTCTTAAATCCAATAATTTGAATTTAAGGCCTTAAAATGTCTTAAATGCTCCTAAAATCTCATAAAAGGTCTTAAATACAATTTTGAGAGTTAGATACATTGTTTTCCATCTAATATGACGTTTGGTTGAATAAGGGTACAACTGGCAGTGATGCTGACCCCGACATGTGGTCAGTGGTCAACAAACACAAGGAAAATCTATATTTCTTGGACTCGACACGAGATAAAAACCCTTCTGTTGAAAGAATGAGCGCCCTCTAGTGAACAAGTGCAGTCACTGGGTTATGTCCATGTGCTTATATCAACAACAACAACAAGAACAGACACGTGTTTAATATAACTCCACACAAAAAAAAATTTCATGGAGGAACAAAATCTTTTTTTTTTTTTTTTTTTTCTCTTTAACCAGTGTCGCGTTACTGAATCACAGCACTTTAGGTTTCAGTTGTGCTCAGAAAGGACGTGTCCGGGTTTGTCTCTGCACGTCTGGGAGTTTGTGCACACACTGTGCTTCCACCTTGTTTTTTTAGTTTGTCTGCGATGCGTTCAGATCGCGCCCACGCTGCCTTATCCAGTGACAAACAACATTCCTCTGTTCAGCCCCCCCAGCTGTTTCCCAGCAAAGCACATTAACCCTCTCAACTCTGATTTGTTTTTGTGTGTGCGTGCGTGCGTGCGTGCGGTCCACTTAGAGCAGGGGTTCTCAAAGTTTTGATACCTGAGGGCCAATTTAGGAACCCAACATTGGACTGAGGGCCGCCAAAGGAAAAAAAACCAGAAAGAAATCCCATTTGTAATCATTTTAACGACCAGATTGCAGTTCTACAGTTTAGCGTTAAGTAATATAAGCGTTAATATAATAACGCTTTATAATTTACTGGGTAATTACCCAGTATTTTGACCATTGTTCTTACCTTCTAATTACAGGTTAATACTAAGTAACACATTTCTGTTACCATATATTTACTGGGTAAATAGCTAGTAATTGGGGGCTGTAGCTACCTGCTTATTACCAGCTTATAACCCAATAATACACTAAAAGTCACCATATAGAAACCAGGTAAATACCCAGTATTTTTGTTTACACTTGTTGGTCTGTATCCAGTAATGTCCAATAAACATTTAACAAGCTTAGTAGCTCCTGGATTAAAACTATCAACTATAATTCATTGTGGGGCCGCCAGAAATGTTTCTGCGGGCCGTCATTGGCCCCCGGGCCGCACTTTGAGAACCAATGACTTAGAGCATAGGCATAATATACTGATTTAAGGAAGTTGTATATTGGAAACGAAACGGATAAACTCTACCTCCGCCTACAGTACCAAACAACACTGGAGTCTTTATCAACTCGAGCAAGAAAGCAAGACCCAAATCTTCTTTATCTTTGGCCGCGACTCAAAACAGCTGCATCATTTCCACTGTAATGCTAAAACGAGCAGTCGTCTTCTGGCTGTTGGCGTGCAAATAGCTGCAAGTGTTTGTAGAAAACGCTAATCAGCATTGTGGATCGGTCGCTAGGCCGCTGCTGGAGCTGCGGGTGGAGAAACGTTTGGCCTTATCCGCACAAAAATGAAAACGACAACAACGTTAACAATCTTTTTCTTTGTTGTTTTGGAAACGTCTTCATCCACGCTGTAGAGCTGCCAAAGAAATATAACAAAAACCGGAGGAGAGTGTAATAAAGCTTTACCTAAAGGTGCATTATGTAATAAATCTAAAGCAACTGGCCGTAAAATCCTCCTAATATGTCACAGAGACTCAGGAATAATGTTCATATAACAAACTGAACTCACCACCAACAACAACAGTACAGACAAAAATATTCACATTAAAAAAAATAAAATTTTGCAGACTGCAAATCATGTTTATGTTTTGAAATCATGTTTTTGGCGTCATGTGGCGCCACCTACCGCCATCTACCAATCATTGCAGTCGGTAGAGTCTCAGCTGCCGAGCAACCACGGGTTGCCAGTTACGTCGGAAAAAACGAAACCTAAAAGACCTCGGTGTTTTGAATTTTGAATGTAGTAACCGTTTTTGGCCACATTCTTACATATGGCACCTTTAAGTATACATAAGTACACATTACAATGTTAGAGTCACAAAAACAGACGGGATGAAGAAAACGAGGGCAACTAAGGAAAGACAATAAAGAGTTACGATAAATTCAACAGGCCAAACACAAAAAAACAGGAAGAAAATGACAACAACAAATCAGAGACAGCGTGCAAGAGAGAGCTACATTCAAAATGACTAGTTACTACAGTAACTACTACTACTATTACTACTACATTCAAAATTCAAAATACAGAGGGCTTTTAGGTTTCGTTTTCTGACGTAACTGGCAACCCGTGGTCGCTCGGCAGCTGAGACTCTACTGACTGCAACGACTGGTAGACGTCAGTAGGTGGCGCCACATGACGCCAAAACATGATTTCAAAACATAAACATGATTTGCAGTCTGAAAAATATTTTTTTTTTATGTAAATATTTTTGGCCGTAATGTTGCTGTTCAGTTGTGAGTTCAGTTTGTGATATGAACATTATTCCTGAGTCTCTGTGACATATTAGGAGGATTTTATGGCTAAGTTGCTTTAGATTTATTACATAATGCACCTTTAACTAACTCATTTTTCGTGTGGACACTCCCAAACGGCACACTGGTAAAACTCTGGTGGCGTCTTTGTCACGAAGAGTGCGGCCAACAACAGCGGACGCTGTGTCGCCACAGCCGTGAGCTTCTACCATCTCACTGTGAGCTTTAGAAGCACAAGGGCCAATTCCAACCCTCAATCTTAACCCTCAAGTTCAACCCTTAATCTTAACTGGCCCTCAAAACCAAGTGTTGAGGGTTATTTTGTCACTTAGAAATGGGACACCCCTTAAATGCAGATACGTCTTCAGACTGTAGGGGGCAGAATAACGCGAAAGCCGCGTCCAGTCTGTCAACTCCAAAAAAGAAGAAGAAGAAGAAGAAGAACACATTTACGTCAGGATTATTTATTACGATCCGTTTGTCAGTCAAGTTATTAGGTTGTCGGTTAGTTATAAGATGATACTCATACAAATACCACAACCACGGACATATTCAGCTGACAGTTACCACACACCACGACTTATTGAAAAGTAAACCAAAGCAAACCATCGCTTGTCCGCACCGGCCGGCTATTGACAAAAGATCGTAAAATATCAAAAATAAATGTTACGCAACAATGACGTCAGTAATCCATAATATGGGCCTAAACTAAGATAATACAATGGTTTTCATCATTTTTATATCTCTATTAACAAAGAAAATGCTTAATTTGTATCGTACTCGCTTCGCAATGCATTCTGGGTAGCCCTTGCTCCCAAGGGTGGTCTCGGAAAAATCTCAATATTGAGGGCGATACAGCCCTTAAACTTGGTCCTCAACTTAATTTTTCTGAGAATCGGGACAGCACTTTTTGAGATTGAGGGTTAAGATTGAGGATTAAGCAAGGAATTGGAATCTCCATCAGCTGATAGCGGTCTGACTCAGATGGAGGATCTGAAGTCACCAACAAAAACAACAAGAAGTCTTCTGACCTCAAACATGCAGTCGAGCAGCTCTTCACCCACAGCCGTTAACTGCAGTAACCTCACTGACTCATTCAGACGGGTGAGATCATACAGATTCAGGGTTACTTTCAGTCAAACAGTTTACAGATGCCCTCTCGCACACTGTCCTGATAAACGTTGGACATTGCCTGTGTTTCGATGCCTGCATCAGATATTTTTCCTGTGTGACGTCACCGGTCTTGATTCACTCAGGTTTTACACCTCATGTGTCCTTTGTCCTGTGCTAATGTCTGTTATCTTCATTTAGGATCCTTACAATGTGGACATTTAAGAAGCTGAAAAATGACAGAAACGTGAAAATATTCACATTTAAGAAGCTGAAAAATGACAGAAACTTGAAAATATTCACGTTTAAGAAGCTGAAAAATGACAGAAACTAGAAAATATTCACATTTAAGAAGCTGAAAAATGACAGAAACGTGAAAATATTCACATTTAAGAAGCTGAAAAATGACAGAAACGTGAAAATATTCACATTTAAGAAGCTGAAAAATGACAGAAACAAGAAAATATTCACATTAAAGAAGCTGAAAAAATGACAGAAACGTGAAAATATTCACATTTAAGAAGCTGAAAAATGACAGAAACGTGAAAATATACACATTTAAGAAGCTGAAAAATTACAGAAACGAGAAAATATTCACATTTAAGAAGCTGAAAAATGACAGAAATGTGAAAATATTCAAATTTAAGAAGCTGAAAAATGACAGAAACACGGAAATATTCACATTTAAGAAGCTGAAAAAATGGCAGAAACTTCAAAATATTCACGTTTAAGAAGCTGAAAAATGACAGAAACTAGAAAATATTCACATTTAAGAAACTGAAAAATGACAGAAACGTGAAAATATTCACATTTAAGAGGCTGAAAAATGACGGAAACACGGAAATATTCACATTTAAGAAGCTGAAAAATGGCAGAAACGTGAAAATATTCACATTTAAGAAGCTGAAAAATGACAGAAACAAGAAAATATTCACATTTAAGAAGCTGAAAAATGACAGAAACTTGAAAATATTCATATTTAAGAAGCTGAAAAATGACAGAAATGTGAAAATATTCACATTTAAGAAGCTGAAAAATGACAGAAACTTGAAAATATTCACATTTAAGAAGCTGAAAAATGACAGAAACGTGAAAATATTCACATTTAAGAAGCTGAAAAATGACAGAAACGTGAAAATATTCACATTTAAGAAGCTGAAAAATGACAGAAACGTGAAAATATTCACATTTAAGAAGCTGAAAAATGACAGAAACGTGAAAATATTCACATTTAAGAAGCTGAAAAAATGACAGAAACGTGAAAATATTCACATTTAAGAAGCTGAAAAATGACAGAAACGTGAAAATATACACATTTAAGAAGCTGAAAAATGACAGAAACGAGAAAATATTCACATTTAAGAAGCTGAAAAATGACAGAAACGTGAAAATATCCACATTTAAAAAGCTGAAAAATGACAGAAACTTGAAAATATTCACATTTAAGAAGCTGAAAAATGGCAGAAACGTGAAAATATTCACATTTAAGAAGCTGAAAAATGACAGAAACAAGAAAATATTCACATTTAAGAAGCTGAAAAATGACAGAAACTTGAAAATATTCATATTTAAGAAGCTGAAAAATGACAGAAACGTGAAAATATTCACATTTAAGAAGCTGAAAAATGACAGAAACGTGAAAATATTCACATTTAAGAAGCTGAAAAATGACAGAAACAAGAAAATATTCACATTTAAGAAGCTGAAAAATGACAAACATGAAAATATTCACTAGAATTTACCACATTTTGTCACATTAGTAAAAACTTTGTCAATTTGAAAAAAAAATTACTAATTTTGACCTAAAACTTTTTACATTTGACATAAAGAGCCAAATTTTGTTCTACGTTTCCACACAAGTAGAACAATCGTCAAAGAAATTGCCAAAATTTCCATTTTGACAAAATACCCAGATTGTCATAAAAATATCATTAAAATTGCATTAAAAAAAGGGGGAAAAAAGGCACATTTTCACATACTTTTTAATTACAAGGTTTTCCCATGTTATTTCATTCATTTTGAAGAAAATTATTTTCGTTGGTGTCTGATTATTTGTAACATAATGGTGACGAACACTGGTTGGAAGGAAGGTTCCCCCTTGGAATTTTTGCTTAGAGCCCCTACAGACTCTAGAATCGCCTCTGTCAGTGAACATGACTGATCTTCGTCACAGTCTGGTTCTCAGCACCGTGGGGGGGGGGGGGGTGATGGGGGGTTGTCTCCTGAGCACAATCAGAACAACCAACCACACTTCAAAAGTAACACACATTCTCACCTCAGTCTTTTTATCACCACAACAAAAGGCATTTTGTTGACCCTTTCCCCCCCTGATCACTGTCTTGAACAGTGCTGGTTATCACACACAGGAGTTATCATGTCCTCATGCTAATTGCCCCCGACGATTCAAACTTTGTTCCTGTGTCAGGCTGGAATTACGGCACATTGGAATCTGGTGTGGGCTGACAACAAAGAGGCCAAATTCTAAAGGGCATTGGTCGTTAACACGTGGTCAGTGGACGAAAAAGCAGTGTGTGACGTATGCAGAGTAATCCAGGCCAGGGCTTTAGATGAACATCGTGTAATGACGATCCTTCACTGAACATAAAGGTCAAAATTAGGATCGTTGCTGCTACTTTTCTTCGATAATGCAACATCCGCCCCAAAGATCCTCTTACAAGTCAATCTAATTCAGACACAGTACGAGTTTACAGCAGCACTGGATTTGAATCTACTGCTTGTTAGTGTATTCAGTTCTGCTCCTTTTGTTGCATCGGTTAGATTCTTTGCCGACATGTTTCAACGTTACACACTGTAAAGATGAAGATTTCATTTTTTTTTGTAAAACATTTTTTGCTCCAAAACTTGACAATAACGTCATACTATGCTTTTTCGTCCAAAATGTGACCATTTTTTGGAAAAAAATGTGGTCCAAAATTTGACAAAAACGACATACTATACTATGTCGTCCAAAATCTGAAAAAAAAATTGAAAAAAAAATTTGGTCCAAAATTTGACAAAAACGTAATACTATACTATGTCGTCCAAAATCTGAAAAAAAATTTGAAAAAAAAATTTGGCCCAAAATTTGAAAAAAAGGAATACTATACTATGTAGTACATCATACTATACTATGTAGTACGTCATACTATACTATGTAGTACGTCATACTTTACTATGTTGTCCAAAATCTGAATTTTTTTTTGAAAAACTGTATGTGATATAATCTTAATTTTATGGGTCAAATGGGTTTTGCGGCTCCAGATTCATTTTTCAGGTTGCAGATCCCTGATTTAGGTGTAAACAACTGAAGTAAAATTTCAAATGAACTACCTTTTTACTTCTACTTGAGTAATATTTCATCAACGTATTGGTACTTTTACTTGAGTACAATATTTTAGTACTTTTTACCACCTCTGGAAATGCCAGGTCTGTTTCATGGCGAGGTTTAAGTGGTGCTCTTTGTGTAATGGAACAGTGCATACTGACATTAATCAAATATTTGCTGTTAAATAAGCCGGGGTGGGGGGATACTCTCTTTCCTAAGTACTTTCAAAATGCTGGAAATCCCTTGGGAATAACTTTCCTGTCACAACATTAAAGCACACGCGTTGTGTGTTTTTTTTGCATCTTTTCATTTTTTTTAAATTCAGGATATAGAATGCTATTTTCCGTAGCGCTTACGTCTCGTTGTGCCTCAGTACGCACATTTACGTCACACACAAAGGTCACTGACGCCACGTTCACTGTTTGAGCAAATGCAGTAAACTCACACTTGATGCATTCACCATTTGGTTCGAGAGTGGGATTGTGATGTAAAACGATTGCGGGGGGGGGGGGTTGTGTGTCTGTCTGGGTTAAGTATACGGTCATTGGCACCATAGGTGTTAAAGGCCAACAGTGGGAGAGCCAATGCATATGTGATAAGGCTTAACCCCCCCCCCAACCCCAACCCCCAACCCCCAAAATGACTCTAAATCAGGGCTCTCAAACTCAAATGACCTGGGGGCCCAATGCGCATCTATTGTGGTCAAGGGGGGGGGGGGGGGGGGACCGGGGGCCTAGAGAAGAAAAAGTTCAACTTTTCACAATATTGCATCATGATATCACACGTGTACTTAATAATACTATTTACGATGCAAAATGAATGTATTACTATCAAAAACAGACGGTTATTTTAAATAACATAAATAATAGTGTGGTCATTAAAATTCGGCCAATGCCATTCGTGTTAAGTGTATTTCTATATGTAACTGAATGTTAAATTTAATGCTAAATTTAGTAATGGGATAATTATGACCAAATGTCTTATTATTACTGTTATAATAAACATTGCTAGCAAACATATATTATATTCTAACAGTTTAAAAGACGCCGAGGTCGTTGGCCATGTTTTAATTAGAACTTGATATTAAGTGGGGGGCCGTATGCAATCGATTGGGGGGGGCGCCAATTTGAGACCCCTGCTCTAAAGCCAGGCCATGTTAATACTCAAAAATGTTAATAAAGCACCAAAATTCCACATTAGAAACTCTCATTTTAATTTTTGATAAATGCAAAACATGTGTTTCAAATGCCTCCCTAGAGCTCATCAATGAGATGTTCTTTTGACTTCAATATGACAAGTCTGTGTATAACAGTAAAAACATTACAACAACATATTGCAATATAATAAACGTCACTATAATTGTTGCGTTTTCTTTATGTTATCTCTTTATGGTCTTATTTGTTACGGCACATAGTAATGTTAAATCAGGGATTCTCAACGTTTTGATACCTGAGGGCCGATTTAGGAACCCAACATTGGACTGAGGGCCGCCAAAGGGTAAACAAAGAAAACCCACATACTATACTACGTTGTCCAAAATGTGAAAAATCTTTTGAAAAAAAAATGTTTTGGTCCAAAATTTGACAAAAACGTCATACTATACTATGTCGTTCGAAATTTTACAAATTTTTGGGGAAAAAGTTTTTGGTCCAAAATTTGACAAAAACGTTGTACAATACTATGTCGTCCCAAATTTGACAATTTTTTTGAAAAAAAAAATTTGCTCCACAATTTGCAAAAATCCAAATGTGAGAATTTTTGGGGAAAAAATTTAAATTACATAATTTGACAAAAAAAACGTCATACTATATACTGTGTCACTATGTCATCCGAAATTTGATGACATAGTAATTACAGTTCTACAGATTACACTTATTGGTCTGTATCCAGTAATGTCAAATAAACATTTAACAAGCTTAGTAGCTCCTGGATTAAAACTATCAACTGTAATTCATTGCGGGGCCGCCAGAAATGGTATAAACATACATACTGTTATAGTAAGTAGAAGATGTAAGAGTACTGTGAAAGAGAACAGTAAGTAAGTATCTGTCAGGAAGATGACAATAAAGCAAAAGGAAAAACTAACACATGACACATTCGCATCTCTACGTCACGCGAAACATACAAAAACAGTAAACGACAACAAAACGGCGTGTAAAGTGCAAACAACAACATTAAAAAAAGTACATACAAAGGGTGCACATTTTAAAGAATTACGTTCTCCCAAAGGAGGAGCTGATCCCTATGGAGGGGTTTTTCTCCTCCTGAGCTCTGATAAAACTTGTTTATATACTGTGTTACTGTCTATTATTGTTTGTTTTATGACCGTTGCACACCGAGTGTTCCACAGTTTTGACCCTACAATGCAGATGACCAACTGCATGTGGTGAGTAAATGCTAAATGTTTTATGGTTGATATCAATGTTAAGACCGTTATTTTTTAAGTTTTTTCCCCCAGACTTCCTGTGCTCGATGACAGTCTGTTATAATATGAGTGAATTAATAAATGAATTGCTTTTTTGCCAGGTCCACTGTACTGTACTGTAACCCTAACGTTGAGCGGTTGCAACAGTTTCTGCACATAACAATAACAAGCAGAAGAAAAAAAGACGACTGTTATACAATCTCCTGGTTGCTCAATCAAACCTTTGGATGTGGTGTCGGTGACACATTGCGTGCATCAGGGAAACTGGATTTTCATGTGCAAATGAATCACCACCATCACACAAACACTTTCCCATTATTGCCAACCCCCACTCACCCCCACTCACCCACACTCACCCCCTCCCCTAGCAGAAGCTGCAGGAGTCTCCTCCTCCCAGGACTGGACTATAAAAAGCCTCATTCACCGTTGAGGGAGCACAGAGGACGCTGACTCTCTCAGGTGAGTGTTGGGACTGCACGGCACGCACAGAGCACGCCGCGTGTCTCACTGCACGCTGCGTCCAGCTTTCTAACGCATTATTGCATTTTTTTAGTTTACTCGGACATGTTTTCACTGTGTTTTCTGCGTCGTCTCACAGGTTGTATCACTTTAAAAACTACCACCATGAAGTCTGTAGCTCTGGTCCTTGCTCTGGCGGTCATCACCGGTAAGTGTTTCTGGTCAGTTTTGGCGGCGGGGTTACAACAACAACAACAACAACAACGAGCATGTTTTCCTCAAGATGTGTATTATTCAACCAACCAATTCCACACGTGTCCACCCCCCACAGGCTGCAATGCCCGTGCGGTGCCTCAGGCCGATGCCCCCATCAATCGCTGGGAGGTGACCGTGGATCAGTTCTGGCAGTCCATCTCTGAGCTGAACAAACAAGCCGATGGAGTCCTGCAAAACTTCAAGAGCTCTCAGCTCAGCAGAGAGCTAGAGTAAGTTTGCTTCCTTCTATTTTCCTTCAAACTTACTGCATCTTACCTTTTTTTTGCCTTGTGCTTATATATATATATATATATATATATATTCCTATTTTCCCTGCTCTTCTGTTCCCAGCACCCTGATCACCGATACCATGGCAGAGCTGCAAACCTACAGAGATGACATCAAGACCAAGCTGACCCCCTTAACCGAAACCTCCACCGGTCAGCTGACCCAGGACCTGCAGCTTCTGGCCAACAAACTGCAGAAGGACATGCTGGACGCCAAGGATCGCACCACCGACTACCTGGGTGAGCTCAAGACCATGGTGGAGCTGAACAGCGACGACGTCCGCGGCCGCGTCGGCACCTACACCATGAAGCTGAAGAAACGCCTGGACAAGGACACCGAGGAGATTCGCAAGTGAGTAAAAGCGGAGGCTTTTCGGAACCTAAACCTTCTTCGAAATCTTTTTTTGAAGACCCTAAATGTCTCCTTTCTCCTTCTTCTCCGCCCACCAGCGCCGTGGCCACTTACATGGGCGAGCTCCAGTCCCGCACTTCCCAGAACCTCGGCACCGTGAGGGACCACGTGGAGCCCTACGTGCAGCAGACCAGCGACACCGCCTCCAAGAAGCTCAGCGACATCTCCGCCGTGCTGCAGAGCCAGGCCGAGGTGCTGAGCAGGCAGCTGGAGACCCAGGCCGAGGGCTTCAAGACCCAGGCCGACGATCTGAAGACCCAGGCCGAGTCTCTCAAGACCCAGCTGGAGGCCACTGCCGAGGAGCTGCGCCTCTCCCTGGAGGGAAAGTTTGGCGATCTGACCGACATGTTGACCCCGTACGCCGCCAAGATCCGCGAGCAGCTCGAGGCCGTGGTCGAAAAGGTCAAGGAAACGGCCACTGTTGCCTGAACACAGACTGAGGGTTTTTTTCAGAGTGGGGGGGTTAAAGAGTTACTGATATCTTCATTTCAGTGTCTTGTGTTCAAGATAAAGTGGTTTTATTAGCGAAAGGAGGATTCTTCCTCCGTTTGTTTCTAATGAATTAACCTTTCTCGTTGAACACGAGCCACCACAGTTAATGGCGCAACCGGGAGACAAATATTTGTGATATGCTTTGCTTTTTTTTTACTCAACGGTGTCAGCTGTCCAACGACCGCATCTTCGCATTGCGTTTCTATATATACACACACGTTTTTGTTTGGTTGTAAATATAACTGCTGTGTTCGAGCCACGGGATTTCCAGCCCGTGTCGTCCCCCCGCGAGAGACGATCCAAACACACACACACACACACGAGCGTCGCCGTCATTTCAAAAGTGCACTGAATACGCGATGATCAAAAGCCTCAAAAAGGGGCGCGCGCCGTTCGTCGAAGCGACTGTTTCTTTTCGTAGCTCGCAGAATAAGTGTGATGTAAAATTATAACTGTATTCGCTGAGTAAATGCTGCCTGCCTTCTGTTCTTCAGTGTGAACGCACAGTGTCACACCATGCTGCTCAGTGTCGCCGCCCTGCCTGTGGCTGTGGTGTACTGAACAGTGCTGAGTGAATAAAGAACCTGGGGGAAAAAAGATGCTCCGCTGCCATTGTTTTTGTTTTTTCTGAACAAATGTGACCAATCTGTCTTGTAATTTGACATAAACATATATGGGTATTTGTCTTTTAAATTTCCATTTCCCCTCTGATCCATCCCATATTGGACTATAAAGCACCATATTTTAGAAAGAGTAAATAAGAAGGATAGTCTAACAATTGGAAAGTATGCGTTAGAGTTATACGTAAACAGCTCAGCTAACTCTAAGTGCATCGTTCACATTTCACGTGTACACAGTGTTTGTATGCAGACAGAATCCCATGTCAGGATTGGTGACAAACCCCAAACAGAGTAAAAGTTACACACTTTGATGTGACACTATGAACTAGCTTTAGCTCTCATACCTTTATTTTAAGTTACGATGTCAGTGTCAGTGCATTTTCATAAACATGGTTGCACAGACACAGTCGCACTGTTTTGAGGTGTTGACATGAGCATGTCCCTGCATGCCTGCTTGTATCCATCACGTCATTTGAATGCAATGTTGGATTATGTCCTGGGCACCATTTCACGCACGTAATACCCTCATCTTCTTATTTAGGTTTTGTGACGTGTGGTTGTATGAGGTATTGCCACCTTCAACACCGACATCGGCTGCAAGGCTACGCAAGGTTGTTTTGTTTTTGGCTTACAGTGAGCAATGGCGTCCGAGAGAGAAAGACTGTTGTTGTTGAAACAGCGGCCGTTTCTCACTTTTCTGTGTCCCGGAACGCAGTTTTACGATCATTTGAGGCGAGAAATTAGCCGTTTAGAGTCTAAACATGTGCTGTGTGTTTTAAGATAGATATTAAGATTTATAGTTTGGCAGCGACGTTGTCGGCATAGAGCAGCGTTATTTCGGCCTGTCCTGAGGACCCAAGGCCGTTTCTAGGTGTTTGGGGGCCCTATGCGAGACACTATTTGGGGGCCCCTATTTTTTCAAACTCGAGGTAAAGATTCTAACTAACTTTGTCATATATTCTGTGATCTTGTTACATTTAAAGAGGAAAGCAGGCGAGAGTACATTCACAAATGCAACAGATAGAGTATGTTCTTGAAAAATGTTTAATATAAACGTTAAGGTGGCATAACAAGGTGGCATAACCAGGTGGCATAACCAGGTAGCATAACCAGGTGGCATAACAAGGTGGCATAACCAGGTGGCATAACAAGGTAGCATAACAAGGTGGCATAACAAGGTGGCATAACCAGGTGGCATAACAAGGTGGCATAACAAGGTAGCATAACCAGGTAGCATAACCAGGTGGCATAACAAGGTGGCATAACCAGGTGGCATAACAAGGTGGCATAACAAGGTGGCACAACAAGGTGGCACAACCAGGTGGCATAACGAGGTGGCATAACAAGGTGGCATAACAAGGTGGCACAACAAGGTGGCACAACCAGGTGGCACAACAAGGTGGCACAACAAGGTGGCATAACAAGGTGGCACAACAAGGTGGCATAACCAGGTGGCATAACAAGGTGGAATAACAAGGTGGTATAACAAGGTGGAATAACAAGGTAGCATAACAAGGTGGCATAACGAGGTAGCATAACGAGGTGGCATAACGAGGTGGCATAACAAGGTGGCATAACAAGGTGGCACAACAAGGTGGCACAACCAGGTGGCACAACGAGGTGGCACAACGAGGTGGCATAACAAGGTGGCACAACAAGGTGGCACAACAAGGTGGCACAACCAGGTGGCATAACAAGGTGGCACAACAAGGTGGCATAACCAGGTGGCATAACAAGGTGGAATAACAAGGTGGTATAACAAGGTGGAATAACAAGGTAGCATAACAAGGTGGCATAACAAGGTAGCATATCAAGGTGGCATAACATAAAACAGTTTTAACCCACGATTCAAAAACAGTAAAAAAATAAATAACTAAATTTACTTCTAAATAAATATAATGGATTATAATGGGATGATTTTTACCTGATTACCCCACAAACACTTACATGCTTTGCAAATATATGCATAATGAATGCATGCAATGCATGCAAATAAAGACAGGTACTTTTAATTCCCAAAAATATAACAAAATATGAGTCTGAACTTGCAGCTTGGGGGCCCCCTGGTGGCTGTGGGGCCCTTTGCAGCTGCATAGTCTGCATATAGCAAGAAACGGCTCTGTGAGGACCATTCACAGCCCTTGCCGCCTCCGTTGTTGACGTAGAGGGCTTTGCGTAACCTACGTAGAGGACTTTACGCAGGAGTATACATTGGGCTTAATGTGGCCTTTAGTGACATTGTGATCATTGACTTAAACAAGTGGAGATTTTATAATTTCCGCCATTTGTTAAGTTGTTCAAACCATTTTTTTTCCCGGCAAAACCCAAACTATCACAACAATAGTTTTGAATTGACCATTTTCCCCGTTTGTAAACTGTTTCCACCCCAACAGAAACACTCCTACATAAGTGATGTCAGTAAATGTAAAGCAGGTCCAACAAACACTTTCATTTATTCAATTTATTTATTCGATTTTTTTTTCTGGAGCAGGCGTATGATCACGGTTGTCTCAAACTCAAATACATTTCAGCAGGATTTTCTCTTTGACCAGTAGAGGGCACCATTTGTCCCTCGTTTTCATCAGTTCCTCTGACCCCCTCTGCTTGAACCCATGCTGCAGGAGATACAGCTGCTTTTACTGTTAATAGCACGTATGTCATACTTCAATTTAAAGTAAATCCGTCGTACACATAGTAGTGTGTTCAGTTTTAAACACAGATTTGTCGCTCCACTTTTTTGTGTGCACAAAATGCCACATCGAGTGTTGTTAGGGACTGGTATTGCTAACAACAGCTGGCCCAAAATACACTTGCCGACTTCTCAATGCAGTGAAACACGGTTCTCCATTTTGAACTTGTTGTTGTTGTTGTTGTTGTTGTTGTTGTTGTTGTTGTCCTGTGGTTGTAAACATGCTACACTGAAATTGGTACAAAAACCAACCCGTTTTCTGGCCCTTGCTCTGGGGCTCCACCTGCAGACATTTTATGGTACTGCACGCAGTAAGTTCTTCATAGATGTCATTCATGAAGTAGATATTTGTAATTGTGATGCTGTATGAAGTGGAAATGCTGGTCCTCACTTTGTCAGCACTTTTACGCGGTCCTCACTATGCAGCAGGTACGAGAACACACACACACACACACACACACACACACACACACGTATAAGTCAAAACAAAAAATGTTAAGGAATATGTGAGTTGGACATGAAGGCATACACATGGAAACATAAACTATGTTTATGTAACTTTGTGTGTGTGTGTGTGTGTGTGTGTGTGTGTGTGTGTGTGTGTGTGTGTGTGTGTGTGTGTGTGTGTGTGTGTGTGTGTATGTGTGTGTGAGAGAGTATCATGAAGAAGGTGACAGCTGCATGTCTTCAGATTGTCACTGTGATATAAAAACATGTTTTCCACTTGTATCTGTGTCAAAGGGCAGTGCATGCAAAGTGAAAGAATGACTAACGCCGCGACAGGATGTTTCTCCAAAAACGACATTGCTCCTTTCTGGGAAACTGGTGGTTATTTGGAACCCAGACGAGTGAGTGAAACGCCGACGTTAAACTGTTCACTGTTGCAAGGATCAGACACAACTGGTAAAAACAGGAAAAGCCACAGACATCCTGCTGCTTCAGCACTTCTGCTCCGTCTGTTCTTGTCTGAAGTCGGAGCACTGCCCGGCAACAACAAAACAATTCCACTTCCAGCAAATGATCAGGTGCTGGCAAGCGAATAACTGCTAATAACCCCTGAACACAAGCTCCTGCAGAGATTCTGGCCTCGATCACAACCTTTCTCCTGTCTCCATCCTGCTCAGAACTGGCACACAGCACCAGTCGCTGCAGGAGCCCACGGCCAAACACTAAAACAGTGCCTTTTGTTTTGCACAAGCTTGTTATCGCAAATTGGGAACGCGTCGCAAGGCGAGCACTTTCACGCCCGAGTGCCTGCTCCAATTATCCAAGAGGATCTTAAATGCACGCGAGCACAAGCTCATACATAAACCTGCTGGTCACCTCATGGCAAAGGTGAAATGGTCTTAACATGGACATCAATTATTAAACAATAATTTACTCACTTGTAGATAAAAAAAATAAAATAAACCAGAAACACCAGAAAGGACATCATGCAGTTGGTCATCTGCATTGTAGGCTCAAAATTATTGAAAACTCAATGTGCAACGCTCATAAAACAAACAATAATAGACAGTAACAGTATGTCGTTTTTGTCAAATTTTGGACAAAAAATGGTCACATTTTGGACGACATAGTATAGTATGACGTTTTTGTTAAGGTTTGGACCAAAAAAACGTTTTTTTCAAAAAATGGTCAGATTTTGGACGACATAATATAGTATGTCGTTTTTGTCAAATTTTGGACCAATTTTTTTTTCAAATAATTGTTACACTTTTGACGACATAGTATAGTATGACGTACTACATAGTATAGTATGACGTTTTTTTCAAGTTTTGGACCAAAAAAATGATTTTCAAAAAAATGGTCAGATTTTGGACGACATAGTATAGTATGTCGTTTTTGTCAAATTTTGGATGTATGTTGTCCAAAATTTGACCAGTCATACTATAGTATGTCGTCCAAGGGGTGATCCTGACTAATAAATAAAGTCCCCCCAAAAATAGTATGTAGTTACTGTCAAATTTTGGACCAATTTTTTTTTCAAATAATTGTTACACTTTTGACGACATAGTATAGTATGACGTACTACATAGTATAGTATGACGTTTTTTTCAAGTTTTGGACCAAAAAAATGATTTTCAAAAAAATGGTCAGATTTTGGACGACATAGTATAGTATGTCGTTTTTGTCAAATTTTGGATGTATGTTGTCCAAAATTTGACCAGTCATACTATAGTATGTCGTCCAAGGGGTGATCCTGACTAATAAATAAAGTCCCCCCAAAAATAGTATGTAGTTACTGTCAAATTTTGGACCAATTTTTTATTTTTTTTAAATGGTCACATTATGGACGACATAGTATAGTAGGACATACTACATAGTATAGTATGACGTTTTTGTCAAGTTTTGGACCAAAAAAACGTTTTTCAAAAAATTGTCAGATTTTGGACGACATAGTAAAGTAGGACGTACTACATAGTATAGTATTACGTTTTTGTCAAGTTTTGGACCAAAAAAGCGTTTTTCAAAAAAATTGTCAGATTTTGGACGACATAGTATATAGTATGTCGTTTTTGTCAAATTTTGGACCAATTTTTTTTTTCGAAAAATGGTCACATTATGGACGACATAGTATAGTAGGACGTACTGCATAGTATAGTATGATGTTTTTGTCAAGTTTTGGACCAAAAAAACGTTTTTCAAAAAAATGGTCAGATTTTGGACGACATGGTATAGTATGTCGTTTTTGTCAAATTTTGGACCAATTTTTTTTTTCGAAAAATGGTCACATTATGGACGACATAGTATAGTAGGACGTACTACATAGTATAGTATGACGTTTTTGTCAAGTTTTGGACCAAAAAAAGTATTTCAAAAAATTGGTCAGATTATGGACGACATAGTATAGTATGTCGTTTTTGTCAAATTTTGGACCAATTTTTTTTTTCAAAAAATGGTCACATCATGGACGACATAGTATAGTAGGACGTAATACATAGTATAGTATGACGTTTTTATCAAGATTTGGACCAAAAAAACGTTTTTCAAAAAAATGGTCACATTTTGGACGACATAGTATAGTATGACGTACTACATAGTATAGTGTGACGTTTTTGTCAAGTTTTGGACCAAAAAAACGTTTTTCAAAAAAATTGTCAGAATCAAAAACGACATAGTATAGTATGTCGTTTTTGTCAGATTTTGGACCAAATTTTTTTTCTCCAAAAATGGTCACATTTTGGAGACATAGTATAGTATGACGTACTGCATAGTATAGTGTGACGTTTTTGTCAAGTTTTGGACCAAAAAAACGTTTTTCAAAAAAATTGTCAGAATCAAAAACGACACAGTATAGTATGTCGTTTTTGTCAGATTTTGGACCAAATTTCTTTTTCTCCAAAAGTGGTCACATTTTGGAGATATAGTATAGTATGACGTACTACATAGTATAGTGTGACGTTTTTGTCAAGTTTTGGACCAAAAAAGCGTTTTTCAAAAAAATTGTCAGAATCAAAAACGACATAGTATAGTATGTCGTTTTTGTCCAATTTTGGACCAAATTTTTTTTCTCCAAAAATGGTCACATTTTGGAGATATAGTATAGTATGACATACTACATAGTATAGTGTGACGTTTTTGTCAAGTTTTGGACCAAAAAAGCGTTTTTCAAAAAAATTGTCAGAATCAAAAACGACATAGTATAAATGTCGTTTTTGTCCAATTTTGGACCAAATTTTTTTTCTCCAAAAATGGTCACATTTTGGAGATATAGTATAGTATGACGTACTACATAGTATAGTGTGACGTTTTTGTCAAGTTTTGGACCAAAAAAGCGTTTTTCAAAAAAATTGTCAGAATCAAAAAAGACATAGTATAGTATGTCGTTTTTGTCAGATTTTGGACCAAATTTTTTTTCTCCAAAAATGGTCACATTTTGGAGATATAGTATAGTATGACGTACTACATAGTATAGTGTGACGTTTTTGTCAAGTTTTGGACCAAAAAAGCGTTTTTCAAAAAAATTGTCAGAATCAAAAACGACATAGTAAAGTATGTCGTTTTTGTCCAATTTTGGACCAAATTTTTTTTCTCCAAAAATGGTCACATTTTGGAGACATAGTATAGTATGACGTACTGCATAGTATAGTGTGACGTTTTTGTCAAGTTTTGGACCAAAAAAACGTTTTTCAAAAAAATTGTCAGAATCAAAAACGACATAGTATAGTATGTCGTTTTTGTCCAATTTTGGACCAAATTTTTTTTCTCCAAAAATGGTCACATTTTGGAGATATAGTATAGTATGACGTACTACATAGTATAGTGTGACGTTTTTGTCAAGTTTTGGACCAAAAAAACTTTTTCAAAAAAATTGTCAGAATCAAAAACGACATAGTATAGTATGTCGTTTTTGTCCAATTTTGGACCAAATTTTTTTTCTCCAAAAATGGTCACATTTTGGAGATATAGTATAGTATGATGTACTACATAGTATAGTGTGACGTTTTTGTCAAGTTTTGGACCAAAAAAACGTTTTTCAAAAAAATTGTCAGAATCAAAAACGACATAGTATAGTATGTTGTTTTTGTCCAATTTTGGACCAAATTTTTTTTCTCCAAAAATGGTCACATTTTGGAGACATAGTATAGTATGACGTACTGCATAGTATAGTGTGACGTTTTTGTCAAGTTTTGGACCAAAAAAACGTTTTTCAAAAAATTGTCAGAATCAAAAACGACATAGTATAGTCTGTCGTTTTTGTCCAATTTTGGACCAAATTCTTTTTCTCCAAAAATGGTCACATTTTGGAGATATAGTATAGTATGACGTACTGCATAGTATAGTGTGAGGTTTTTGTCAAGTTTTGGACCAAAAAAACGTTTTTCAAAAAAATTGTCAGAATCAAAAACGACATAGTATAGTATGTCGTTTTTGTCCAATTTTGGACCAAATTTTTTTTCTCCAAAAATGGTCACATTTTGGAGATATAGTATAGTATGACGTACTACATAGTATAGTGTGACGTTTTTGTCAAGTTTTGGACCAAAAAAGCGTTTTTCAAAAAAATTGTCAGAATCAAAAACGACATAGTATAGTATGTCGTTTTTGTCCAATTTTGGACCAAATTTTTTTTCTCCAAAAATGGTCACATTTTGGAGATATAGTATAGTATGACGTACTACATAGTATAGTGTGACGTTTTTGTCAAGTTTTGGACCAAAAAAACGTTTTTCAAAAAAATTGTCAGAATCAAAAACGACATAGTATATAGTATGTCGTTTTTGTCCAATTTTGGACCAAATTTTTTTTCTCCAAAAATGGTCACATTTTGGAGACATAGTATAGTATGACGTACTGCATAGTATAGTGTGACGTTTTTGTCAAGTTTTGGACCAAAAAAACGTTTTTCAAAAAAATTGTCAGAATCAAAAACGACATAGTATAGTATGTCGTTTTTGTCCAATTTTGGACCAAATTCTTTTTCTCCAAAAATGGTCACATTTTGGAGATATAGTATAGTATGACGTACTGCATAGTATAGTGTGAGGTTTTTGTCAAGTTTTGGACCAAAAAAACGTTTTTCAAAAAAATTGTCAGAATCAAAAACGACATAGTATAGTATGTCGTTTTTGTCCAATTTTGGACCAAATTTTTTTTCTCCAAAAATGGTCACATTTTGGAGATATAGTATAGTATGACGTACTACATAGTATAGTGTGACGTTTTTGTCAAGTTTTGGACCAAAAAAACGTTTTTCAAAAAAATTGTCAGAATCAAAAACGACATAGTATAGTATGTCGTTTTTGTCCAATTTTGGACCAAATTTTTTTTCTCCAAAAATGGTCACATTTTGGAGACATAGTATAGTATGACGTACTGCATAGTATAGTGTGACGTTTTTGTCAAGTTTTGGACCAAAAAAACGTTTTTCAAAAAAATTGTCAGGTCAGAATCAAAAACGACATAGTATAGTATGTCGTTTTTTTCCAATTTTGGACCAAATTTTTTTTCTCCAAAAATGGTCACATTTTGGAGATATAGTATAGTATGACGTACTGCATAGTATAGTGTGACGTTTTTGTCAAGTTTTGGACCAAAAAAACGTTTTTCAAAAAAATTGTCAGAATCAAAAACGACATAGTATAGTATGTCGTTTTTTTCCAATTTTGGACCAAATTTTTTTTCTCCAAAAATGGTCACATTTTGGAGATATAGTGTTGTATGACATACTACATAGTATAGTGTGACGTTTTTGTCAAGTTTTGGACCAAAAAAACGTTTTTCAAAAAAATTGTCAGAATCAAAAACGACATAGTATAGTATGTCGTTTTTGTCCAATTTTGGACCAAATTTTTTTTCTCCAAAAATGGTCACATTTTGGAGATATAGTATAGTATGACGTACTGCATAGTATAGTGTGACGTTTTTGTCAAGTTTTGGACCAAAAAAGCGTTTTTCAAAAAAATTGTCAGAATCAAAAACGACATAGTATAGTATGTCGTTTTTGTCCAATTTTGGACCAAATTTTTTTTCTCCAAAAATGATCACATTTTGGAGATATAGTATAGTATGACATACTACATAGTATAGTGTGACGTTTTTGTCAAGTTTTGGACCAAAAAAACGTTTTTCAAAAAAATTGTCAGAATCAAAAACGACATAGTATAGTATGTCGTTTTTGTCCAATATTGGACCAAATTTTTTTTCTCCAAAAATGGTCACATTTTGGAGATATAGTATAGTATGACGTACTACATAGTATAGTGTGACGTTTTTGTCAAGTTTTGGACCAAAAAAACGTTTTTCAAAAAAATTGTCAGAATCAAAAACGACATAGTATAGTATGTCGTTTTTGTCCAATTTTGGACCAAATTTTTTTTCTCCAAAAATGGTCACATTTTGGAGATATAGTATAGTATGACGTACTACATAGTATAGTGTGACGTTTTTGTCAAGTTTTGGACCAAAAAAACGTTTTTCAAAAAAATTGTCAGAATCAAAAACGACATAGTATAGTATGTCGTTTTTTTCCAATTTTGGACCAAATTTTTTTTCTCCAAAAATGGTCACATTTTGGAGATATAGTATAGTATGACGTACTACATAGTATAGTGTGACGTTTTTGTCAAGTTTTGGACCAAAAAAACGTTTTTCAAAAAAATTGTCAGAATCAAAAACGACATAGTATAGTATGTCGTTTTTGTCCAATTTTGGACCAAATTTTTTTTCTCCAAAAATGGTCACATTTTGGAGATATAGTATAGTATGACGTACTACATAGTATAGTGTGACGTTTTTGTCAAGTTTTGGACCAAAAAAACGTTTTTCAAAAAAATTGTCAGAATCAAAAACGACATAGTATAGTATGTCGTTTTTGTCCAATTTTGGACCAAATTTTTTTTCTCCAAAAATGGTCACATTTTGGAGATATAGTATAGTATGACGTACTGCATAGTATAGTGTGACGTTTTTGTCAAGTTTTGGACCAAAAAAACGTTTTTCAAAAAAATTGTCAGAATCAAAAACGACATAGTATAGTATGTCGTTTTCGTCCAATTTTGGACCAAATTTTTTTTCTCCAAAAATGGTCACATTTTGGAGATATAGTATAGTATGACGTACTGCATAGTATAGTGTGACGTTTTTGTCAAGTTTTGGACCAAAAAAACGTTTTTCAAAAAAATTGTCAGAATCAAAAACGACATAGTATAGTATGTCGTTTTTGTCCAATTTTGGACCAAATTTTTTTTCTCCAGAAATGGTCACATTTTGGAGATATAGTATAGTATGACATACTACATAGTATAGTGTGACGTTTTTGTCAAGTTTTGGACCAAAAAAACGTTTTTCAAAAAAATTGTCAGAATCAAAAACGACATAGTATAGTATGTCGTTTTTGTCCAATTTTGGACCAAATTTTTTTTCTCCAAAAATGATCACATTTTGGAGATATAGTATAGTATGACATACTACATAGTATAGTGTGACGTTTTTGTCAAGTTTTGGACCAAAAAAACGTTTTTCAAAAAAATTGTCAGAATCAAAAACGACATAGTATAGTATGTCGTTTTTGTCCAATTTTGGACCAAATTTTTTTTCTCCAAAAATGATCACATTTTGGAGATATAGTATAGTATGACATACTACATAGTATAGTGTGACGTTTTTGTCAAGTTTTGGACCAAAAAAACGTTTTTCAAAAAAATTGTCAGAATCAAAAACGACATAGTATAGTATGTCGTTTTTGTCCAATTTTGGACCAAATTTTTTTTCTCCAAAAATGGTCACATTTTGGAGATATAGTATAGTATGACATACTACATAGTATAGTGTGACGTTTTTGTCAAGTTTTGGACCAAAAAAACGTTTTTCAAAAAATTGTCAGAATCAAAAACGACATAGTATAGTATGTCGTTTTTTTCCAATTTTGGACCAAATTTTTTTTCTCCAAAAATGGTCACATTTTGGAGATATAGTATAGTATGACGTACTGCATAGTATAGTGTGACGTTTTTGTCAAGTTTTGGACCAAAAAAACGTTTTTCAAAAAAATTGTCAGAATCAAAAACGACATAGTATAGTATGTCGTTTTTTTTCCAATTTTGGACCAAATTTTTTTTCTCCAAAAATGGTCACATTTTGGAGATATAGTGTTGTATGACATACTACATAGTATAGTGTGACGTTTTTGTCAAGTTTTGGACCAAAAAAACGTTTTTCAAAAAAATTGTCAGAATCAAAAACGACATAGTATAGTATGTCGTTTTTGTCCAATTTTGGACCAAATTTTTTTTCTCCAAAAATGGTCACATTTTGGAGATATAGTATAGTATGACGTACTGCATAGTATAGTGTGACGTTTTTGTCAAGTTTTGGACCAAAAAAACGTTTTTCAAAAAAATTGTCAGAATCAAAAACGACATAGTATAGTATGTCGTTTTTGTCCAATTTTGGACCAAATTTTTTTTCTCCAAAAATGATCACATTTTGGAGATATAGTATAGTATGACATACTACATAGTATAGTGTGACGTTTTTGTCAAGTTTTGGACCAAAAAAACGTTTTTCAAAAAAATTGTCAGAATCAAAAACGACATAGTATAGTATGTCGTTTTTGTCCAATTTTGGACCAAATTTTTTTTCTCCAAAAATGATCACATTTTGGAGATATAGTATAGTATGACATACTACATAGTATAGTGTGACGTTTTTGTCAAGTTTTGGACCAAAAAAACGTTTTTCAAAAAAATTGTCAGAATCAAAAACGACATAGTATAGTATGTCGTTTTTGTCCAATATTGGACCAAATTTTTTTTCTCCAAAAATGGTCACATTTTGGAGATATAGTATAGTATGACGTACTACATAGTATAGTGTGACGTTTTTGTCAAGTTTTGGACCAAAAAAACGTTTTTCAAAAAAATTGTCAGAATCAAAAACGACATAGTATAGTATGTCGTTTTTGTCCAATTTTGGACCAAATTTTTTTTCTCCAAAAATGGTCACATTTTGGAGATATAGTATAGTATGACGTACTACATAGTATAGTGTGACGTTTTTGTCAAGTTTTGGACCAAAAAAACGTTTTTCAAAAAAATTGTCAGAATCAAAAACGACATAGTATAGTATGTCGTTTTTTTCCAATTTTGGACCAAATTTTTTTTCTCCAAAAATGGTCACATTTTGGAGATATAGTATAGTATGACGTACTACATAGTATAGTGTGACGTTTTTGTCAAGTTTTGGACCAAAAAAACGTTTTTCAAAAAAATTGTCAGAATCAAAAACGACATAGTATAGTATGTCGTTTTCGTCCAATTTTGGACCAAATTTTTTTTCTCCAAAAATGGTCACATTTTGGAGATATAGTATAGTATGACGTACTGCATAGTATAGTGTGACGTTTTTGTCAAGTTTTGGACCAAAAAAACGTTTTTCAAAAAAATTGTCAGAATCAAAAACGACATAGTATAGTATGTCGTTTTTGTCCAATTTTGGACCAAATTTTTTTTCTCCAGAAATGGTCACATTTTGGAGATATAGTATAGTATGACATACTACATAGTATAGTGTGACGTTTTTGTCAAGTTTTGGACCAAAAAAACGTTTTTCAAAAAAATTGTCAGAATCAAAAACGACATAGTATAGTATGTCGTTTTTGTCCAATTTTGGACCAAATTTTTTTTCTCCAAAAATGATCACATTTTGGAGATATAGTATAGTATGACATACTACATAGTATAGTGTGACGTTTTTGTCAAGTTTTGGACCAAAAAAACGTTTTTCAAAAAAATTGTCAGAATCAAAAACGACATAGTATAGTATGTCGTTTTTGTCCAATTTTGGACCAAATTTTTTTTCTCCAAAAATGATCACATTTTGGAGATATAGTATAGTATGACATACTACATAGTATAGTGTGACGTTTTTGTCAAGTTTTGGACCAAAAAAACGTTTTTCAAAAAAATTGTCAGAATCAAAAACGACATAGTATAGTATGTCGTTTTTGTCCAATTTTGGACCAAATTTTTTTTCTCCAAAAATGGTCACATTTTGGAGATATAGTATAGTATGACATACTACATAGTATAGTGTGACGTTTTTGTCAAGTTTTGGACCAAAAAAACGTTTTTCAAAAAATTGTCAGAATCAAAAACGACATAGTATAGTATGTCGTTTTTTTCCAATTTTGGACCAAATTTTTTTTCTCCAAAAATGGTCACATTTTGGAGATATAGTATAGTATGACGTACTGCATAGTATAGTGTGACGTTTTTGTCAAGTTTTGGACCAAAAAAACGTTTTTCAAAAAAATTGTCAGAATCAAAAACGACATAGTATAGTATGTCGTTTTTTTCCAATTTTGGACCAAATTTTTTTTCTCCAAAAATGGTCACATTTTGGAGATATAGTGTTGTATGACGTACTGCATAGTATAGTGTGACGTTTTTGTCAAGTTTTGGACCAAAAAAACGTTTTTCAAAAAAATTGTCAGAATCAAAAACGACATAGTATAGTATGTCGTTTTTGTCCAATTTTGGACCAAATTTTTTTTCTCCAAAAATGGTCACATTTTGGAGATATAGTATAGTATGACGTACTGCATAGTATAGTGTGACGTTTTTGTCAAGTTTTGGACCAAAAAAACGTTTTTCAAAAAAATTGTCAGAATCAAAAACGACATAGTATAGTATGTCGTTTTTGTCCAATTTTGGACCAAATTTTTTTTCTCCAAAAATGATCACATTTTGGAGATATAGTATAGTATGACATACTACATAGTATAGTGTGACGTTTTTGTCAAGTTTTGGACCAAAAAAACGTTTTTCAAAAAAATTGTCAGAATCAAAAACGACATAGTATAGTATGTCGTTTTTGTCCAATTTTGGACCAAATTTTTTTTCTCCAAAAATGGTCACATTTTGGAGATATAGTATAGTATGACGTACTACATAGTATAGTGTGACGTTTTTGTCAAGTTTTGGACCAAAAAAACGTTTTTCAAAAAAATTGTCAGAATCAAAAACGACATAGTATAGTATGTCGTTTTTGTCCAATTTTGGACCAAATTTTTTTTCTCCAAAAATGGTCACATTTTGGAGATATAGTATAGTATGACGTACTACATAGTATAGTGTGAGGTTTTTGTCAAGTTTTGGACCAAAAAAACGTTTTTCAAAAAAATTGTCAAAATCAAAAACGACATAGTATAGTATGTCGTTTTTGTCCAATTTTGGACCAAATTTTTTTTCTCCAAAAATGGTCACATTTTGGAGATATAGTATAGTATGACGTACTGCATAGTTTTGTGTGACGTTTTTGTCAAGTTTTGGACCAAAAAAACGTTTTTCAAAAAAATTGTCAGAATCAAAAACGACATAGTATAGTATGTCGTTTTTGTCCAATTTTGGACCAAATTTTTTTTCTCCAAAAATGGTCACATTTTGGAGATATAGTATAGTATGACATACTACATAGTATAGTGTGACGTTTTTGTCAAGTTTTGGACCAAAAAAACGTTTTTCAAAAAAATTGTCAAAATCAAAAACGACATAGTATAGTATGTCGTTTTTGTCCAATTTTGGACCAAATTTTTTTTCTCCAAAAATGGTCACATTTTGGAGATATAGTATAGTATGACGTACTGCATAGTTTTGTGTGACGTTTTTGTCAAGTTTTGGACCAAAAAAACGTTTTTCAAAAAAATTGTCAGAATCAAAAACGACATAGTATAGTATGTCGTTTTTGTCCAATTTTGGACCAAATTTTTTTTCTCCAAAAATGGTCACATTTTGGAGATATAGTATAGTATGACATACTACATAGTATAGTGTGACGTTTTTGTCAAGTTTTGGACCAAAAAAACGTTTTTCAAAAAAATTGTCAGAATCAAAAACGACATAGTATAGTATGTCGTTTTTGTCCAATTTTGGACCAAATTTTTTTTCTCCAAAAATGGTCACATTTTGGAGATATAGTATAGTATGACGTACTACATAGTATAGTGTGACGTTTTTGTCAAGTTTTGGACCAAAAAAACGTTTTTCAAAAAATTGTCAGAATCAAAAACGACATAGTATAGTATGTCGTTTTTGTCCAATTTTGGACCAAATTTTTTTTCTCCAAAAATGGTCACATTTTGGAGATATAGTATAGTATGACGTACTGCATAGTTTTGTGTGACGTTTTTGTCAAGTTTTGGACCAAAAAAACGTTCTTCAAAAAAATTGTCAGAATCAAAAACGACATAGTATAGTATGTCGTTTTTGTCCAATTTTGGACCAAATTTTTTTTCTCCAAAAATGGTCACATTTTGGAGATATAGTATAGTATGACGTACTGCATAGTTTTGTGTGACGTTTTTGTCAAGTTTTGGACCAAAAAAACGTTTTTCAAAAAAATTGTCAGAATCAAAAACGACTTAGTATAGTATGTCGTTTTTGTCCAATTTTGGACCAAATTTGTTTTCTCCAAAAATGGTCACATTTTGGAGATATAGTATAGTATGACATACTACATAGTATAGTGTGACGTTTTTGTCAAGTTTTGGACCAAAAAAACGTTTTTCAAAAAAATTGTCAGAATCAAAAACGACATAGTATAGTATGTCGTTTTTGTCCAATTTTGGACCAAATTTTTTTTCTCCAAAAATGGTCACATTTTGGAGATATAGTATAGTATGACGTACTACATAGTATAGTGTGACGTTTTTGTCAAGTTTTGGACCAAAAAAGCGTTTTTCAAAAAAATTGTCAGAATCAAAAACGACATAGTATAGTATGTCGTTTTTGTCCAATTTTGGACCAAATTTTTTTTCTCCAAAAATGGTCACATTTTGGAGATATAGTATAGTATGACGTACTGCATAGTATAGTGTGACGTTTTTGTCAAGTTTTGGACCAAAAAAACGTTTTTCAAAAAAATTGTCAGAATCAAAAACGACATAGTATAGTATGTCGTTTTTGTCCAATTTTGGACCAAATTTTTTTTCTCCAAAAATGGTCACATTTTGGAGATATAGTATAGTATGACGTACTACATAGTACAGTGTGACGTTTTTGTCAAGTTTTGGACCAAAAAAACGTTTTTCAAAAAAATTGTCAGAATCAAAAACGACATAGTATAGTATGTCGTTTTTGTCCAATTTTGGACCAAATTTCTTTTCTCCAAAAATGGTCACATTTTGGAGATATAGTATAGTATGACATACTACATAGTATAGTGTGACGTTTTTGTCAAGTTTTGGACCAAAAAAACGTTTTTCAAAAAAATTGTCAGAATCAAAGACGACATAGTATAGTATGTCGTTTTTGTCCAATTTTGGACCAAATTTTTTTTCTCCAAAAATGGTCACATTTTGGAGATATAGTATAGTATGACGTACTGCATAGTATAGTGTGATGTTTTTGTCAAGTTTTGGACCAAAAAAGCGTTTTTCAAAAAAATTGTCAGAATCAAAAACGACATAGTATAGTATGTCGTTTTTGTCCAATTTTGGACCAAATTTTTTTTCTCCAAAAATGGTCACATTTTGGAGATATAGTATAGTATGACGTACTGCATAGTATAGTGTGACGTTTTTGTCAAGTTTTGGACCAAAAAAACGTTTTTCCAAAAAATTGTCAGAATCAAAAACGACATAGTATAGTATGTCGTTTTTGTCCAATTTTGGACCAAATTTCTTTTCTCCAAAAATGGTCACATTTTGGAGATATAGTATAGTATGACATACTACATAGTATAGTGTGACGTTTTTGTCAAGTTTTGGACCAAAAAAACGTTTTTCAAAAAAATTGTCAGAATCAAAGACGACATAGTATAGTATGTCGTTTTTGTCCAATTTTGGACCAAATTTTTTTTCTCCAAAAATGGTCACATTTTGGAGATATAGTATAGTATGACATACTACATAGTATAGTGTGACGTTTTTGTCAAGTTTTGGACCAAAAAAACGTTTTTCAAAAAAATTGTCAGAATCAAAAACGACATAGTATAGTATGTCGTTTTTGTCCAATTTTGGACCAAATTTTTTTTCTCCAAAAATGGTCACATTTTGGAGATATAGTATAGTATGACGTACTACATAGTATAGTGTGACGTTTTTGTCAAGTTTTGGACCAAAAAAACGTTTTTCAAAAAAATTGTCAGAATCAAAAACGACATAGTATAGTATGTCGTTTTTTTCCAATTTTGGACCAAATTTTTTTTCTCCAAAAATGGTCACATTTTGGTGATATAGTATAGTATGACGTACTACATAGTATAGTGTGACGTTTTTGTCAAGTTTTGGACCAAAAAAACGTTTTTCAAAAAAATTGTCAGAATCAAAAACGACATAGTATAGTATGTCGTTTTTGTCCAATTTTGGACCAAATTTCTTTTCTCCAAAAATGGTCACATTTTGGAGATATAGTATAGTATGACATACTACATAGTATAGTGTGACGTTTTTGTCAAGTTTTGGACCAAAAAAACGTTTTTCAAAAAAATTGTCAGAATCAAAGACGACATAGTATAGTATGTCGTTTTTGTCCAATTTTGGACCAAATTTTTTTTCTCCAAAAATGGTCACATTTTGGAGATATAGTATAGTATGACGTACTGCATAGTATAGTGTGATGTTTTTGTCAAGTTTTGGACCAAAAAAGCGTTTTTCAAAAAAATTGTCAGAATCAAAAACGACATAGTATAGTATGTCGTTTTTGTCCAATTTTGGACCAAATTTTTTTTCTCCAAAAATGGTCACATTTTGGAGATATAGTATAGTATGACGTACTGCATAGTATAGTGTGACGTTTTTGTCAAGTTTTGGACCAAAAAAACGTTTTTCAAAAAAATTGTCAGAATCAAAAACGACATAGTATAGTATGTCGTTTTTGTCCAATTTTGGACCAAATTTCTTTTCTCCAAAAATGGTCACATTTTGGAGATATAGTATAGTATGACATACTACATAGTATAGTGTGACGTTTTTGTCAAGTTTTGGACCAAAAAAACGTTTTTCAAAAAAATTGTCAGAATCAAAGACGACATAGTATAGTATGTCGTTTTTGTCCAATTTTGGACCAAATTTTTTTTCTCCAAAAATGGTCACATTTTGGAGATATAGTATAGTATGACGTACTGCATAGTATAGTGTGACGTTTTTGTCAAGTTTTGGACCAAAAAAACGTTTTTCAAAAAAATTGTCAGAATCAAAAACGACATAGTATAGTATGTCGTTTTTGTCCAATTTTGGACCAAATTTTTTTTCTCCAAAAATGGTCACATTTTGGAGATATAGTATAGTATGACATACTACATAGTATAGTGTGACGTTTTTGTCAAGTTTTGGACCAAAAAAACGTTTTTCAAAAAAATTGTCAGAATCAAAAACGACATAGTATAGTATGTCGTTTTTGTCCAATTTTGGACCAAATTTTTTTTCTCCAAAAATGGTCACATTTTGGAGATATAGTATAGTATGACGTACTACATAGTATAGTGTGACGTTTTTGTCAAGTTTTGGACCAAAAAAACGTTTTTCAAAAAAATTGTCAGAATCAAAAACGACATAGTATAGTATGTCGTTTTTTTCCAATTTTGGACCAAATTTTTTTTCTCCAAAAATGGTCACATTTTGGTGATATAGTATAGTATGACGTACTACATAGTATAGTGTGACGTTTTTGTCAAGTTTTGGACCAAAAAAGCGTTTTTCAAAAAAATTGTCAGAATCAAAAACGACATAGTATAGTATGTCGTTTTTGTCCAATTTTGGACCAAATTTTTTTTCTCCAAAAATGGTCACATTTTGGAGATATAGTATAGTATGACGTACTACATAGTATAGTGTGACGTTTTTGTCAAGTTTTGGACCAAAAAAACGTTTTTCAAAAAAATTGTCAGAATCAAAAACGACATAGTATAGTATGTCGTTTTTGTCCAATTTTGGACCAAATTTTTTTTCTCCAAAAATGGTCACATTTTGGAGATATAGTATAGTATGACATACTACATAGTATAGTGTGACGTTTTTGTCAAGTTTTGGACCAAAAAAACGTTTTTCAAAAAAATTGTCAGAATCAAAAACGACATAGTATAGTATGTCGTTTTTGTCCAATTTTGGACCAAATTTTTTTTCTCCAAAAATGGTCACATTTTGGAGATATAGTATAGTATGACATACTACATAGTATAGTGTGACGTTTTTGTCAAGTTTTGGACCAAAAAAACGTTTTTCAAAAAAATTGTCAGAATCAAAAACGACATAGTATAGTATGTCGTTTTTGTCCAATTTTGGACCAAATTTTTTTTCTCCAAAAATGGTCACATTTTGGAGATATAGTATAGTATGACGTACTACATAGTATAGTGTGACGTTTTTGTCAGGTTTTGGACCAAAAAAAGTTTTTCAAAAAAATTGTCAGAATCAAAAACGACATAGTATAGTATGTCGTTTTTTTCCAATTTTGGACCAAATTTTTTTTCTCCAAAAATGGTCACATTTTGGTGATATAGTATAGTATGACGTACTACATAGTATAGTGTGACGTTTTTGTCAAGTTTTGGACCAAAAAAACGTTTTTCAAAAAAATTGTCAGAATCAAAAACGACATAGTATAGTATGTCGTTTTTGTCCAATTTTGGACCAAATTTTTTTTCTCCAAAAATGGTCACATTTTGGAGATATAGTATAGTATGACATACTACATAGTATAGTGTGACGTTTTTGTCAAGTTTTGGACCAAAAAAACGTTTTTCAAAAAAATTGTCAGAATCAAAAACGACATAGTATATAGTATGTCGTTTTTGTCCAATTTTGGACCAAATTTTTTTTCTCCAAAAATGGTCACATTTTGGAGATATAGTATAGTATGACGTACTACATAGTATAGTGTGACGTTTTTGTCAAGTTTTGGACCAAAAAAAGTTTTTCAAAAAAATTGTCAGAATCAAAAACGACATAGTATAGTATGTCGTTTTTGTCCAATTTTGGACCAAATTTTTTTTCTCCAAAAATGGTCACATTTTGGAGATATAGTATAGTATGACGTACTGCATAGTATAGTGTGACGTTTTTGTCAAGTTTTGGACCAAAAAAGCGTTATTCAAAAAAATTGTCAGAATCAAAAACGACATAGTATAGTATGTCTTTTTTGTCCAATTTTGGACCAAACTTTTTTTTCTCCAAAAATGGTCACATTTTGGAGATAAAGTATAGTATGACGTACTACATAGTATAGTGTGACGTTTTTGTCAAGTTTTGGACCAAAAAAGCGTTTTTCAAAAAAATGGTCAGATTTTGGACGACATAGTATAGTATGTCGTTGTGAAATCAGAACAATGCAACAGCCACAAAGACTGGAGATAAGAGTAAAAATAAAAGTAATTCATTTCTTTATTTACAGTTTTATGATTACAAAATCCACAGCCTACAAAAACAAGGTCACAGCACAGTCTGTAAAAATGAAACATAATTTTCTGATTTTATTTTTCCATTTGAAGGTGAGCCAGTGAACTGGTCACTGTAACATCACGGGAAGCCACTCTTGTTGTGTTTTTACAGTACACATGCTTTTTAAAGTAGTAGTTCAGGTTTTGTTTTGAAGTGTGGATGTAAAAGTACAGACACATTTAATCAGCAATGATTTCACTGAAGATGCTACATCACACACACACAACAAAAATATAGATACATAGGCACTTAACAAAAGGCCCACCTAATAAAATACACTCCAGCATAAATCTATGATTTATTATTGCTTTATCCTCTTCCACACCAAAGTCTAAAGAGGAAAAACTTATTTTACACAGCAAACGAGAGTTGTTGATCCACTGCTGCCTCAATCGAGTTTGAAATCCCTTATTCAGATTTTCCCTGACAGAAAAATGATCAAATCAGGAAACGTGGTCCCTGTCAACATTTCTCTATGGAGGCTGGAATTTCCAGGATTCCAGGTGACTGACTTTTTTGGGGGGGGAATAATTTGTTGTAAAGTGTCGTTAAAATGAAAGCTTTGATTTAAAATATTTCAGTCATTATGATATTATAACGACGAACACAATTAACGTAACTTCTTCCTGTTCTTTCATTGGCGACTGATTGACTGGCTGCTTCATGTGCAACAGAATCGTGAACAGTTGAGTTCAGAGAGACAAACAAGCGTCTTTCTTCCACTGAGATGTTCTTCTATAGCACATCAATGGCCTTGATGGCTCTTTAGTTTGGCTCTAGTTTTGTGTTTCAGTTCAAAAATATCTGTCGTTCACAGCAGATCATTTCTGTTTAAACTTATACATGTTATTTAACAACAGTATCTCCATTTAAATAGGTTTCCTTTATGTTAATTATACATTACTCAAGTGATTTTACCTTAAAACGCCAGCAACAAACTAGTAGCATTAAACTAAAGTAGGAGTAGATTTTATTAGATGAGCCTCGAGTGGTTAAACTCAGTTTTTCCTTGTGTCCTCACTGGCAGCTCTTTTCAGTGACTGAATATGCTAAATACCTCATACAAACACACTAAAAGAAAAAACCTGAACTGTCACTTTAACATGTTACAGACTATTGAAACCGCCTAATTCCAAATGTTTGTGAAGTTGAAGCAAAACAGGGATTTCCGTGGTACTGTACTGGAATCCATTCTATACAGTTTCTTCTTAGTGCCGGGTCATACTTAAATCCTCATATTTACAGTACACTGGCGCTGGAAAAATAGGCAACAAACCATTTCAAACTCAACATAATAAACAGTGTAAAGATAATGTGACGCACACACCGTTAGAAAATGACATAAGGCTTTTATCTGCGGAGGAAACCACTGTTATGGGATGTCAGCTGTGCTTTTTTTTTTTTTTTTTCAGTCAGACACCGCGCAGTGGCCTGGAGGACAAATGCCAGATTCAATTGCCGTCGTACTGTCCACATACGTGTTATCACTAAAATGCTCGAGCTTGTGAAATAAATGTAAAAAAAACAAACAAACAAAAAAAAAAACACCGAACAACACAATGTCGACAAGTTCATAAAATAGAAAGCAGCCCTGTGTTTCGTTAGAGTCTGGATTCTCCGACTTCCTCGTCTTCTCTTTGATAACGTTATCAAAAAGTTGAAGGAGTTGAGATAACTGTGTCGAGTAGACCCTCAAGAAAAATAGCTCTGTGACCCAAGATTTCCTTGCAGCCCTCGTCTCTCAGACGAGTGGGTTTAACTGCCGAGTCTGTTCACTTTGTTAATTCTGCCAAAAAATATTGACTGCTGACTTCGTGGACGATTCCTTGCAACTCACCGCGGTTTAATTAGACTAACACAACTGTTTCTTTTTTTGTTAAAAATGACAAAAAAAAGAAAAAAAAAAAAGGCTCCACCTCTGCCAGGTCACAGTCCCTGATGTTCTCCCGGTAACCTGAGAGCCAGCAGCTTCGAGAAAACTGGTTAGATGAGTAGTGACGGGGTGGGTTTCTTGCCCGGCCAAGCTTCTTTGGCGTATTTCTTTTTGCGTGGTTCGTTGAGGGTCTCTGGTAGGTAGGGCGCTGTGACGGGGGTGGGGTTGAGGGTGACGGGCGGCTGGTGAGCCTCCGGGTCCAGGTCCACCTCTGGGGCTGGATTAGGGAAGGGCAGAGGGAGCCCTCCCTGCATCGCGGCGGCGCCCCCCGGGGCTCCCGTTGGCTGGTTCTCGTGATTCGTGGGAGGCAAGTCTCCGTAGAGGCCCCCGCCCAAGCTGTAGGCGTGCATGCGTTTGCCGGTCATGTCATCGAGACCCAGCGTGTTTTGGCCCTCGGATCTTCGTTTCTATAGCAAGGAACACAGGGTGTCAACTCGGATCGTACATTTAGACCAGGGGTGTCAAACTCAAATACAGAGTGGGCCAAAATTTAAAACTGAACAAAGCCGCGGGCCAAGGTTGAACAAATTAACCTTTTAATAGGGACCCAAACAAGTTTTGCATTGAATATTGAACAAGCAAGGCTTATATAACTTTATAGTGACATGCAAAATCGAGTTTCAAATAATAATAATTAAAAAATATCAATGGCATATCAAATAAAATTTGAATAACAATTGAATGCACCCCTAAATACAGGATAAGCGGTAGATAATGGATGGATAAAAATTGAATGCCTTTTTTCTATTTTCAGCCTTCTGAGGTAAATATCAAAATAAACTTTTTCCACAGGCTAATAATAAATTTGAAAATAAAATAACAATAATGAATGAATCAAACATTCAAGCCTTGAAGTAGCAAGAGAAAGTGCATGAATAAAACGTTAATTATTGCTCAGTTTGCTACACTGACTTGCTTTAACACTGAATATGGAACAAGCAACGCTTATATAACTTAATAGTGCAAAATCAACTTTCAAAAAACAAACGAAAAAACATCAATGGCATATTAAATAAAATTTAAATAAAAAATTGAATACCGGCGGGCCAGCTCTAATGTTAATTTGATATTGCCTCAAGGGCCAAATAAAATTACAAGGCGGGCCAAATTTGGCCCGCGGGCCAAATTTGGCCCGCGGGCCAGAGTTTGACACCCATGATTTAGACTCTGCAAATCACACAACTCCCCGCAGACGACACAAAAACTAACCCAGTGATAACACTTGTACTAAAAATGCAACTCAAATACTGAAAAATTCACTCAAGTCAACAGAGATATACAGCTGAATTGTCAAACTCTATGCTATGAGCTGGTTATGACTTGTTTAGCAGTAATTTTCTAACAAATGTCCCATGGCCGACCCGGCAGCCCTCATTCCCTGAAACCTGACGATTAAAGTAAACCCAGGGGACAGTTACAAACACCGATTCCTCTCCTGTCTGTGTCTTTTTTGTTTTAGTGAATCCTTATTACGAGTCCGACTTCCTGTTTGCACCTTATTTCTGGTTTGTAACTCTGATGACAGCCTCAGTTTGCCATGCATTAGCTGAACTAATAAAATAACATTTCCACAAAAAGAGTTTGTGGAAATTTGTTGGAATTAGTTTTTGTTTTTTTTCAATCTCCTGAAAAGAACCTGGGATTTCTGAACAAAAGAATTCTTACCTTAATGGGGATGACAGCAGTCTGCACCATATTTCTAAAACGCCCCACATTTGGGTCGATATCCTCTGTAAATAATAAAAGAGTGTTACACATTAACATGTAATCATAAGAACATTTCTTGGACGCTGGGAGATATGGTTTTAAAAAAGCTATCTGGATGCATAAACAAAGTATATCAGGATATAAAGCGGCACACAAGTTGTTTCCTGGGGCTAATAAAACGTTTTTCTCTTGAGATGATTATCTCCCCAAGGAGAGTGACATTACACTGTAAAAACACACAAATATAGAAATATCTACTGTTATGATCTTCAAATACATGTTATTACCTTTCATTTCAGATAATATCTGGTTTATTTCTTTGGCCTTTAAACGTTAAATGAAAGGATATTTGTCAGAAACAATGACATTTGACTACAAATACCTGGATTAATGATCGAGTCCTCCTCATTGAAAGTAACTCTGGAGTTCCTCCGTTTCCTTTTCGGCCTCTGAATTTCAAGGTTGCCCTCTTCGATGGTCAGGAGGGAGATGCGCTTGTTGTGCGCCGTGTTGAACTCTGTTAGATTCTGTTTTCAATCAAAAGAAGAAAAAATGTGTATCATGTGGCAGCGCCGATATAAAGGATGACACAATGGGAAATGTAGCACATCATCGACATCATATTTCCCTAAACTACACCTTGAAAATGTCATAATGGGCAGAGACGGGTCTAAGGTCACCATTTCATGTCTGGCTGTGTGTGAACTCGCAACACAACAACAACAACAACAACAACAACATCGCCTCCCTCTGACACGCGATCTTGTGGGTCCACTGACGCGCCGCTGCAGACGGGGTTAACTGACTCATTAGAATCAGTTCATTAACCTCTTCTTCACGGTTTGCCCCAGATACCGGAGGCAGCGCCAGACGCAGCGACAAAAGTGTCATAAAACCATGTCTAACTTTAACAAACACAGACTGATTTCTGCAAACCCACAGAAAAGTCAGAAACTCAGCTAAAAGCTCATATAAACCATTCTTATGTTCACCAAACACAGTTAAAACACCGACGGATCGAACCAGCAGGAGCGAAAAAAAAAACGTTACGGCGCGCTCATTGAAAAGCGGCACAATGAGCGTCAGCGTGATTATGTTAACAAAAAAAAATAACACGTGTCGGCTGGACAGCGGAGAACAAACAAATTCCAGCGGTACCATTTTTATCACTCTATACGATCAAGATTCACGGATCCAGCACCAAAATAAGAGCAAAACAACAACTGACTTTCAAGAAATACAAGCAGAAATGTCGTCTTACCTTTGCTGTTTATCAAAACAAGTTATTTCCACTGGAACAAAACCACTTCTAATGAAGAACTACCCTTCCCAGCATGCTTTGGGAACAAATCCCGGTCTGATTGATCATTACAGAGCGACATTAGATCGTTCTGATTAGAGAAGGGCGAATGTCCGCACAAATGCGTCACATGCATTTATGTCCTTTTGACCCGCTAATGAAGTGATTCACACGCATTTGGAGACCGGGGTCTGATTCTACCGGTTTAGAGGTTTAAAACGAGCTGTCAATCACCCTAATTGACCAAGGTAAGCCAGAGCTATGGCGCTGCGTAACTGAAGACGCACCGCACAGGAAGCATCGATTTACAGCGAGTTATCATACTTTTTTTTTCTTCTTCTTTCTTTTTCTTTTTTGACCTGTAGTGACATATAAATAAAATAAAAAGTTTTTTTTTTTTAAATAATTTGGTACCGAAGAAATCTCAAATGGCACAGATTGTGCCAAACTGTGCCGAAAGAGAGAACACCTAGACATCTCTTTAATAAAACCTCTGTAATTTCACTCTGCTTCATTTCAGCAGCATCAGACTTTGCACAGCTCATGTCCACATGTTGTTACATGACCTCCATGTTTTAAGGGTTAGAAAAAAAAATCTTCTTTTCCCTGTGTTCCTGCTGGCAACCATAGTTTTAGTTAGCATGAGTGACCATGTCTCAAGAAGGTTCCTAGTGCAAAGTCTTTGTTAGTACATCATAGAACCATAAAAGAAAACCCAAACTGTTTACCATATTTAATATTATGTATTATACATACCGTAAATCCTCTAATATAGGCCCGGGCCTTTATTTTACTCAAGCTCATCGCGGCCCTGGCCTTTATTGGAAGGAGGCCAGAATTAGAGGCAGGCCTCTATTTCTATTTGAGCAAAACGGACTACCAGTAGAATGAATAAAAAAGAGATTTTGTGTCTATTTGAACCTATAAAATACTAGGTTAATTTATTGAAAAAGTACAGTTACCATAACATATGGTATGCATACAGAACACCGAAAACAATTACCGTTAATTCAGGCTAAATTAACAAAAAAGTAGCAAACATACCGGTAGTGCATTTTGTAAACACTTTGAAGTTAAAAACCATAAAAATCCTCCTCATCAGTTTCCTCCTCCTCTTCATCTCTCCCTGTAATCTCCTCATCACTCGCGCCAGCCTCTACAACAAGTGCATTATTACACAGTTCCTCTTCGTCCTCCTCATGTTCCGCTGCGCGCCTGTTCTCTTCCCCGCGCAGGCGGGCATCAGTCAAGGGGGCAAACATTGCCCCCCTGTGGTACTTGCATGTTACTATCACAAGCATAATGTTGAGGCCTGCCCAGAGCAAGCTTGTTGACGCTGATAAGGACTCGCGTTAGTTGTGGATTATAACTGTTCAGATGAGGAGCATTCCAGCTGTCATTTAAGTATTTCACCATAACACGGTAAGCAACTGTAGCATACTTTTAGCAGAGATTATTTAATGTTATAGCAAAGAAATCTAATGGCCTTTGCTTTTAGATTTTTGATTAGTCTACCATTGATGTAACGTTAAAAGCGGTATTAGCTGTACAGGGAGGGTGTGCAGGATAATGTATGGCTACAAGAATGACTGGAGGAGTGCAGGTCTCTTGCATTTTGATTCGTAACGTCATGGCGATATTTTAAGTGCTCTGGTGGCTTTCTAATGAGCTAAACAGTCTCATCCGTATATTTGCGCGTTCAATTAGACATTTAAAAACGTTGGTTCTAATAATAGCCCTGGCCTCTATTAGAGACCGGCCTTTATTTACCCCCGCCGACAGCAAGACCGGCCAATGTTAGAGACCCGGCCGCTAATGGAATACAGGCCACTATTAGAGGATTTACGGTATATATATATATGTATACATATATAATATTGTCTAACGTTGTCCTTATTTTTAACAAATGGCATTTTGCAGTTATGTTAATCTCCGATTCATTGCACTCAATAAATATCTATTAAATAACCTCATAAGAGAGAAAAATATGTATACCGTAAATCCTCTAATAGTGGCCTGTATTCCATTAGCGGCCGGGTCTCTAACATTGGCAGGTCTTGCCGACAAATATACAGACACCCTCCCTGTACAGCTAATACCGCTTTTAACGTTACATCAATGGTAGACCAATCAAAAATCTAAAAGCAAAGACCATTAGATTTCTTTGCTATAACATTAAATAATCTCTGCTACAGTTGCTTACTGTGTTATGGTGAAATACTTAAATGACAGCTGGAATGCTCCTCATCTGAACAATTATAATCCACAACTAACGCGAGTCCTTATCAGCGTCCACAAGCTTGCTCGGGGCAGGCCTCAACATTAAGCTTGTGATAGTAACATGCAAGTACCACAGGGGGGCAATGTTTGCCCCCTTGACTGATGCCCGCCTGCGCGAGGAAGAGAACACATAATGCACTTGTTGTAGAGGCTGGCACGAGTGATAAGGAGATTACAGGGAGAAATTAAGAGGAGGAGGAAACTGATGAGGAGGATTTTTATGGTTTTTAACTTCAAAGTGTTTACAATGCACTACCGGTATGTTTGCTACTTTTTTGTTAATTTAGCCTGAATTAACGGTAATTGTTGTTGGTGTTCTGTATGCATACCATATGTTATGGTAACTGTACTCTTTCAATAAATTAACCTAGTATTTTATAGGTTCAAATAGACACAAAATCTCTTTTTTATTCATTCTACTGGTAGTCCGTTTTGCTCAAATAGAAATAGAGGCCTGCCTCCAACTCTGGCCTCCTTCCAATAAAGGCCAGGGTCACGATGAGCTTGAGTAAAATAAAGGCCCGGGACCTATATTAGAGGATTTACGGTAACACTGTTTTGCATCTTCTTGCAATCCACCAAGATCAGTAAAGTTCTCTTCCGTTACCTCTAGCTCCGTCTCTTCTTCTGGAAGTCCAAGCAGACCCTTCAGCTCCTCGTCCTCTCCGGTCTTACTGTCTCCTGTACCTGCAGTGCCCTGGGTTTGGGGTTTCTCTCTGATCGTGTAGGTCCGCGTCGAGGCTCCAAAAGACATTGTAGAGTCTATGGGCACCTGTTGAGGCTTGTGCGCCTCCAGACGGATGTGTCCGAGGTAAGTACCGTGTGCTAAAAAATGGTGAGAGAAAGAAAAATTAGACCACTCGAAACTGCATCAAATGTGACTCAGTCACACTCCGTTCCTGACGGTGTACGTGTTTCACATGTGAAAGAGAGCAACAGATAAATAGCACTACTTCATGGCAGTTCTGTTCTTTGAAACAATCACCATATACAGTATTTCCACTATTGTTACTGCTAACTTAATTCTAAGGACTTCAATGTCGTGTTTAAATGTCAATACTTTTGTAGTCTCAATATCAACTGGGTATCAAACGTTATCCCCTTATAACTGTTTTGTCATTTGATATCTTATAAGAACAATAATCGTTTCTGGCATGCTGTACGAGGGCTGGGCGATACGGCCTCAAATCTAGAAATCCGAAACGATTAATCCACGCATCGATAACTAAATTAATCGTCACCTATTTTGATAATCGATAATCCGTTTGAAGCTTTTTTCATGATTAAAACAAGATTTCTGATTGTTTTAGCTTCTCAAATGTGAATATTTTCTTTGTTTCTTTGCTCCACATAACGAAGAAATCATTCAAACTGAATCATTTTGGTTTGTGGTCAAAATAAGACGTTCGAGACGTCATTAATTTCCAGGTTTGACGAACATTGATCAACGTTTTTTTAACAGTCTATGACATTTTATGAACTAAAAGATTCTTCGAGAAAATAATAGACCGATTAATCGATTTCCAAAATAATCGCAGCTCTGTCAAATCAACATCACGATATATTGAGCAGCTCACGATAAATGACCAATAAGTTCGCTAAATTACATCTTAGCCTAATTTGCATAATATTTGCCTGATATAATCGCATGAGCGCCGTGACACGGTACAAATATCAATACTGACACATATCAGATATAACCTATATATGTGTTATGTCTGATATGTGTCAAATGCAGTGATTTATTTGTGTGTGAGACTGACACACACTGTACACAGCCGAGTGTCTTAAAGGGACATGAACATACCCGTAGCCTGCCTGCCTGCCTACCTACCTACACACAGCCATTTTCTTTTCTTTTTTTTAATTATCTAATACATCGACATTGGCAAAATTATGTTGATTATCGTCATAAATTTTGGTAACGATAAATGTTCGATGTATCGCCCGGCCCTATGCTGTACACTGACAAGTGTGACGTTGCCCTCCATAGTTTGTTCTTGGAGTTTCATCGTTGAAATTTCAGTACCTAAGGAGTTCATCTCATCGGTATCAGTGAGCCAATAAGCACGCACCAGCTATCTTGAGGAAAATCAGGCTGAACACATGCGTTAGTGCTGCTTGTTTAATGAATGAAGGCACGTCAAGAGCATGGTATACATTTGAGAGCAGAAAGCTGTTTTCTGGAGGTTAATTCCACTCTACCGTAACCAGAAAAATGGCTCACGGAGCCATAATTGACTATACCTGATAAGTCGTATAACACGTTCCATTTGACTGAAACCCAGAAGGGAGGCACCTCTTCAGAGAGAGTTGCAACTAATGGTTATTTTATTCATGATACAAGTGTTAGTTTTAGAACCCGAAGCAAGTGTGTCAATGTTTACATGAATAAATACAGTCGGTGTGGTGGTGGTGGTGGTGGTGAACAAGTTTCTTACTGCTGTTGAGGTCTATTAGAAAGACCCTTTTCAGGTGTTTGTGGTAGACCAGGGCAGAATGGACACGCGAGCACGACTGGTGGTCAATGGTGAAGTCACAAAAGTCCGGGTTTCTCCCAAACAGGTAGTACTTCTTTTCATCTATGATCAGTTTCTACAGGGACAAGAGTTTCAGGGACATGGTTACAGCAGCACCTGGAAAAAAGGGGTCTGTTAAACAGTCTGTGTATCTGTGCCTCTGAGCCATAACTCCACAGTGATGCTCCCCACTGCGAAGCTTAAATCTCAGGGCTAATGTCACTCTTACACCGTTTGAAGCCGTGTAGCCATTGAAAAATCCCCCAGTGTGAAAAAACACATCTGGGGGAAGATGGACTGTCAGGCGTGTATCTGGTGCATTCACAAACTCAATGAGCAAATGATACATTCATTTAACACGATGACAAGGCTTTAACAGCAGGGTTGCCAGGTCTATGGTTTTTCCACAGAACGGGGCTACTTTTGAAGGTTTACTGCCATTTTCTTTTTTTTGCGAGTTGAATGCCGATGAGGTAGTTGCAATTATTATTATTACATAAAGCCAATTTGCAATAAACCCGTTACATGATATATACATTTACTTGACGTGACACCTTATTTCTTCCGATACACATTTGGACGCAACCACTTTAAATGTTGTGGTTCATCAGTGTCGAGCAAAAACGTGCGACATAAATGCCACCCAGGGCTGGGTGGAGGAGGCATGACTGATCACCCTGTTCATTCATCCATTACTTATATTTATTATTTAAAAAGTATAGATTTTATTGGCAATACCACAATTATTAAAGGCCAGATGAGACGTTCTGGTTCTTTCCAGTTACGGTATAAGTCTCGCCGTGTGACGACAGAGATAAATGTAGTATAAGAATACGGGGGAACATGTTTTGATACACTATTATAACATATTGAATATATATTTCAGGGGTAGCATAACTTGATAGAGCAATGTCACCCGTAACATACACAAATCACTGTGTATGACACTACTATTCACATCATCGACACAGTGAGAAGTAGCATATATCTATTTATTTATTTACTTGTTTATTTAACAGGGACAGTGCACGGCTCTCAGCCTTACCAGAATTAGCTACTAGCTAAATTGCATCTGTAGTCCCTGGGCAGGAAAAAATAAAATATATATATATATATATAAATCTGGCAAAGACTAGCATATACAAACAACAACGATGCACAGTTTCACACTCTTAAAACACAATACACAACAATAAAAAATAAAAAACAATGTCAAGACACAACAAAACTGTGTTAAAATAGTGAGCTAATGTTTGAATGTATGGTTGGTGGGAGCATAATTGAGTAGATTTAAGCTATGGGGTAGCATGATTTGTCAGAAAACCTGGCTTTGTCGCCACTGGGCTGGACACGTCACGCAGACCTGGCAACCCTGATGAAAAGTTAAAACATTGAACTTACCTCTACCAATTTGTCCCCCTTCATCACATCTAAATGGAGTCCCGGGGGCGGTTTGCCAGCCCTGAAAACAAACAGCAAGTTACCGATTTGCACATTAGAATTACCCCAAATACAATGAACACACGCGTGCTTGCAAGGCGTTTAAATACAGGGATTAAAATGTTGTTGATTTTTTCCTTAACCCATTGATGACGTAAAACAAGTGCCGGTGTCTTTCACACAGTTGTGGAAACGCCACAAATTGCTGTCTTAAAAACAAGATGAGGGCTACGATGTACATCATATGTAAACATACTTTAACATAATCGACGAAAACGCTAACATTCGTACACATGACGCCACTAAACTCACGCGACGCCATCAGTGTATGAGAGCCAGCGTTAACGGGTTAGCTTGCTAGCTCGAGTAAATGATAGCGTCGGCAGCGGTTGCTCCCGGGCTCCTCTCCGAATGAGAGTAAGTTACACAAAGCAGCGCAAGCTGCTCTACTCGTTTACATGTCGTCTTGCTCCACAAGCGGAGCGTTACAAGTTTGACGCGTGCATTTTCTCACCATGATGGACAATCAAAAGGAGCACTCTCCTTGCTTATTTTAGTCGCCATCTTGCCTAAGCGTCTAGAAGCCGAACAGCATGATGGGTAAACGTCACTGTAGGATGAAGGGAGTAATTAGAGATATTTTATTTATGTATAAACCATTTTTATTACCTTGTTCCAGGTGCCTCTGTTGATTTACATTATAATTGAAGTATTTGTTTCATATTTATTTGTTTATTTTATTAAATGCTGTGTTTTTTTTACATATAAAAGTCAAATCTTTGTATTACATGAGTGTATTTTGAAAAGATTGTGCACATTTTAAGATTTTCAGACGTTAAAATCTTAATATTTTATTTATAAACCATTTTTATTTCCTTGTTCCAGGTGCCTCTGTTGATTTACATTATTATTGAAGTATTTGTTTCATATTTATTTGTTTATTTTATTAAATGCTGTGTTTTTTTTACATATAAAAGTCAAATCTTTGTATTACATGAGTGTATTTTGAAAAGATTGTGCACATTTTAAGATTTTCAGACGTTAAAATCTTAATATTTTATTTATAAACCATTTTTATTACCTTGTTTCGGGTGCCTCTGTTGATTTACATTATTATTTCAGCATTTGTTTGCTATTTATTGCTGTGTTTTTTTACATATATGTAAATATAAGTCAAATATTTGTATTACAGGAGTGTATTTTGAATCCCCCCCAAAGATTGTGCACATTTTTTTGATTTTCAGACCTTAATATCTTAATATTTTATTTATAAACCGTTTGGCTTTATGTATTGATTCTCTGTGTCGCCAGTAGGGGGAGTTGCTGAGTTTGCCAAATATTAATTGAGAGATTTTTCTGTAAGTTTGCAAATCTGGTGTCTGCTTCCATGCAACAAAAAGTTCTCACATTTAGTTTTACAAGTGTATTCATATTTGTGACAGAGTAGAATAAGTAGAATACCTAGTATAGTAGGTGTGTGAATGATCAATAATCATTATTATTATTGGCAGTAACAGAGGGCCCCAGAGGGCCCCATACTCAGGGCCGGCCCTGAGTATGGAGGCTTGGGCCGGCCCTGAGTATGGGAAAATAGAGTGAACAAAAACAAATCCCTGAGTTCCCTGAAGAGCCACTAGAGGTCCTCAGCCTCAAGAGATTTGACTTATACACAGACCATAATACCAACTCTTCTTCTTCTTCTGGTTTTGTTTGGTAGTAACGAGTACAAAGATAGAGGAAATGTAGTAGTGGCGTAAAAGTACACCATTTATTTAGGAAATATAGTGGAATAGAAGTCGCTAGGAATATGAATAGCACATTCAAGTGTAGAATGTTGTGCTTGAAGTAGTATTTGTACTTTGTTACATTACAAATTACTCTGAATGTCATCACAACCTCAGTCTAGTAGGGGGGAAGAAAAAGAGTTCCCATCCTATAACACGATAGACTCTTTTTTTATTATCTTCTTCCTCAGGGCCATCAGAGCCAAAAACTCACACGCAAATTCACAAATATAACCACTAATTGTACTAAATGTAATTCCTTTTTTTATTCTAATTGCAAAAAAAAAAACACAAATGTTCACATGCAGGATGCAGCATAAAAATAAAAGGTTACATCATTTCTGTCCACAATCGCAAAAAGGGGCAGAAAAAAATATCCCAAAAAAAAAATCACCCATAGTTACGCACTGCCGCTAGAGGCGATTCTAGAGTCTGTAGGGGCCCTAAGCAAAAATTCCCAGGGGGCCCTTCCTTCCAACCAGTGTTCATCACCATTATGAAAAAACACGTAGCTTTCAAAATAAAAGTCTTCAATTGTTTTTGTGACTGAAATGTGAGCTCTTCATGATATTGAGACAATATTAGATTTTGAAAAACATCAGCTAACGCCAGCTAAAATCGGCTAGCATCGGCTGTTGTGCGTCAAAATAGCAACTCATAATATTATTGCGATAATCGTTAAAAAGTAAGGGTTTTCCAATCGTAAACAGCGAGCGACATCTGTTTCGTAGAACGACCTTCGTCTAAATTCGTATCGGTAAACTTTTTCCGGAAAAACTCGCACCCGAAAACCAGAATTTTCTAAAATCCTATGGAGACAAAAAAAGCACGAAGCTTTCAAAATAAAAGTCTTCGATTGTTATAGTAAATAAAAATGGGACGAGTCGTTTTTGTGACTGAAACGTGAGCTCTTCATGACATTGAGACAATATTTGATTTAGAAAAACATCAGCTAACGCCGGCTAACATCAGCTAACGCCAGCTAAAATCGGCTAGCATCGGCTGTTGTGCATCAAAATAGCAACTCATAATATTATTGCGATAATCGTAAAAAGTAAGGGTTCCCAATCGTAAACAGCAAGCGACATCTGTTTCGTAGAACGACCTTCGTCTAAATTCGTAGTTGTAAACTTTTTCGGAAAAACTTGCACCCGAAAACCCGAATTTTCTAAAATCCTATGGAGACAAAAAAAAAACACGTAGCTTTCAAAATAAAAGTCTTCGATTGTTATAGTAAATAAAAATGGGACGAGTCGTTTTTGTGACTGAAACGTGAGCTCTTCATGATATTGAGACAATATTTGATTTAGAAAAACATCAGCTAACGCCGGCTAACATCAGCTCACGCCAGCTAAAATCGGCTAGCATCGGCTGTTGTGCATCAAAAAAGCAACTCATAATATTATTGCGATAATCGTTAAAAAGTAAGGGTTTTCCAATCGTAAACATCGAGCGACATCTGTTTTGTAGAATGACCTTCGTCTAAATTCGTATAGGTAAACTTTTTCCGGAAAAACTCGCACCCGAAAACCCGAATTTTCTAAAATCCTATGGAGACAAAAAAAAAAACACGTAGCTTTCAAACTAAAAGTCTTCGATTGTTATAGTAAATAAAAATGGGACGTGTCGTTTTTTTGTGACTGAAAAGTGAGCTCTTCATGATATTGAGACAATATTTGATTTAGAAAAACATCAGCTAACGCTGGCTAACATCAGCTAACGCCAGCTAAAATCGGCTAGCATCGGCTGTTGTGCATCAAAATAGCAACTCATAATATTATTGCGATGATCGTTAAAAAGTAAGGGTTTTCCAATCGTAAACAGCAAGCGACATCTGTTTCGTAGAACGACCTTCGTCTAAATTCGTATCGGTAAACTCTAGAAAAACTCGCACCTGAAAACCCGAATTTTCTAAAATCCTATGGAGACAAAAAAAAAAGCACGTAGCTTTCAAACTAAAAGTCTTCGATTGTTATAGTAAATAAAAATGGGACGTGTCGTTTTTTGTGACTGAAAAGTGAGCTCTTCATGATATTGAGACAATATTTGATTTTGAAAAACATCAGCTAACGCAGGCTAACATCAGCTAATGCCGGCTAAAATCCGCTAGCATCGGCTGTTGTGCATCAAAAAAGCAACTCATAATGTTATTGCGATACTCGTAAAAAGTAAGGGTTCCCAATTTTTAACAGCAAGCGACATCTGTTTCGTAGAACGACCTTCGTCTAAAGTCGTATCGGTAAACTTTTTCCGGAAAAACTCGCACCCGAAAACCCGAATTTTCTAAAATCCTATGGAGACAAAAAAAAAACACGTAGCTTTCAAAATAAAAGTCTTCGATTGTTATAGTAAATAAAAATGGGACGAGTCGTTTTTGTGACTGAAACGTGAGCTCTTCATGATATTGAGACAATATTTGATTTAGAAAAACATCAGCTAACGCCGGCTAACATCAGCTAACGCCGGCTAAAATCGGCTAGCATCGGCTGTTGTGCATCAAAATAGCAACTCATAATATTATTGCGATGATCGTTAAAAAGTAAGGGTTTTCCAATCGTAAACAGCGAGCGACATCTGTTTCGTAGAACGACCTTCGTCTAAATTCGTATCGGTATACTTTTTCCGGAAAAACTTGCACCCGAAAACCCGAATTTTCTAAAATCCTATGGAGACAAAAAAAAAACACGTAGCTTTCAAACTAAAAGTCTTCGATTGTTATAGTAAATAAAAATGGGACGTGTCGTTTTTTTGTGACTGAAAAGTGAGCTCTTCATGATATTGAGATAATATTTGATTAAGAAAAACATCAGCTAACGCTGGCTAACATCAGCTAACGCCAGCTAAAATCGGCTAGCATCGGCTGTTGTGCATCAAAAAAGCAACTCATAATATGATTGCGATAATCGTTAAAAAGTAAGGGTTCCCAATTTTTAACAGCAAGCGACATCTGTTTCGTAGAACGACCTTCGTCTAAAGTCGTATCGGTAAACTTTTTCCGGAAAAACTCGCACCCGAAAACCCGAATTTTCTAAAATCCTATGGAGACAAAAAAAAACCACGTAGCTTTCAAAATAAAAGTCTTCGATTGTTATAGTAAATAAAAATGGGACGAGTCGTTTTTGTGACTGAAACGTGAGCTCTTCATGATATTGAGACAATATTTGATTTAGAAAAACATCAGCTAACGCCGGCTAACATCAGCTAACGCCGGCTAAAATTGGCTAGCATCGGCTGTTGTGCATCAAAAAAGCAACTCATAATATTATTGTGATAATCGTTAAAAAGTAAGGGTTTCCAATCGTAAACAGCGAGCAACATCTGTTTCGTAGAACGACCTTCGTCTAAATTCGTATCGGTAAACTTTTTCCGGAAAAACTTGCACCCGAAAACCCGAATTTTCTAAAATCCTATGGAGACAAAAAAAAGCACGTAGCTTTCAAAATAAAAGTCTTCGATTGTTTTTGTGACTGAAACGTGAGCTCTTCATGATATTGAGACAATATTTGATTTAGAAAAACATCAGCAAACGCTGGCTAACATCAGCTAACGCCGGGCTAACATCAGCTAACGCCGGCTAAAATCGGCTAGCATCGGCTGTTGTGCATCAAAAAAGCAACTCATAATATTATTGCGATAATCGTTAAAAAGTAAGGGTTTTCCAATCGTAAACAGCAAGCGACATCTGTTTCGTAGAACGACCTTCGTCTAAATTCGTAACGGTAAACTTTTTCCGGAAAAAATCGCACCCGAAAACCCCGAATTTTCTAAAATCCTTTGGAGACAAAAAAAAAAACATGTAGCTTTCAAAATAAAAGTCTTCGATTGTTCTGGTGACTGAAACGTGAGCTCTTCATGATATTGAGACAATATTTGATTTTGAAAAACATCAGCAAACGCTGGCTAACATCAGCTAACACTGGCTAACATCAGCTAACGCCGGCTAAAATCGGCTAGCATCGGCTGTTGTGCATCAAAAAAGCAACTCATAATATTATTGCGATAATCGTTAAAAAGTAAGGGTTTTCCAATCGTAAACAGCGAGCGACATCTGTTTCGTAGAACGACCTTCGTCTAAATTCGTAATGGTAAACTTTTTCCGGAAAAAACTCGCACCCGAAAACCCGAATTTTCTAAAAATCTTATGGAGACAAAAACGCAGGTTTTAGCCAGCGTTGGTGCGATGACTCAGCATATTTCTGACATCTGCGAAAAAAAACAGTTTTTCTTTGTTTCGTTTTTTTGATATTGAGACAATACTTGTTTTAACTGGTCTTTTTTCCGACGACGTTTGGAGGTCTGATTCTGGGCGTGTTTGGAAAGTGCTGTGGGTTTTACGCAGCAGCTTTAAACCACTGCCTTGTCATGACAGTGAGGCGGGAGTATATATATACGCTAAGCCAGTGGGAGGAAATGAGGCTGCTTTCTTGTCGAGCGCACAGAAGGTGCAATTGACGGTGTGAGGGATGTGTCAAAATGTCATAAAAAGAAAGGGGGTATTTATCAGTAAAGAGTATATTACACACCAAGTGTAACAAGTATGGAAAAAACATCAGGGTGCTTTGAATTTATTCCACACAACATATGACACAATTTACTCTTTGCAGTTGCTGCACACACATTAGTCTAGGTGTGCTTGCCGTGCGAGTGATTGCAAATCAGTTTTTGACGAATATGAATTATGTATCATAATAATAATAATAATAAAAAGAATCACAATCTCCTTTACAACTTCTCTCCGCCTGTGAATGCAAGCATCGTGCAAACGGCTCCAGCGACTTCCTCATTCGCGCTTGTGGTTTTTTCGACACCGCCGATGCAGACAGACGTGCTGCACTCGTCACTTGCTCTCTGCCTGCACGGCTAATCGCAGAGCGCTGAGACGGCAGCGATGGCAGGCAAAATCGCTTTGCCACTGCAGCAATTCATTTCGTCGCTGGACAACGAGTGTCTGCCGAAGATCCTGCAGGTTGTCTCGGGAGTTTATTTCCAAGGTAAACTTTTGGAATTTGTGTTTGTGAACTGAAACTGCAAGTGTGTGGATGAGAACAGAGAAAGGAATTGAGCAAAAACTAACTAAGGTGGAATTGCAAATGACTTGACGTTTTATTGTCCAAGTTAAAAAAGTCTTTGCTCTCTTTCTCTTTCTCTTTCAGGGTCTGTGTATGAACTCTCTGGGAGCGAAGTGTCCTTTTCTACCGGGGATCTACTAAAGGTCATCGGCATCGAGCTCCAATCCGTGAGCTGCGACGATGTCGGCGGCGGTGAGACGTTCGAGCTCCCCGTCGAACACACAGGTCGGTGTCGTGCGTCTTAAACCGCAAACGTGACAGCTGCTACTGTGTTCAGTTGTTGCTGACGACATTTTTTTTTTTGTTTCTCAGGCCTCTTCAAGGTGGTTCCCGAGGAGATGCCGTACAGCTCCGTGGAGGAGATGTTGAGCCTGAGGCCCGTGGGCCTGGACTCGTGCCTTCCCTTCGCGTTCACCAGCCGCTCCAAGATGACCTTTGACAATTTCACGCTGGGAGCCGGCAGGGCTCTGACGCTGCTCTCCGTCGAGCGACGCGAGGGTAAGGAGGATCAGGTCCGCTGCCAGATACGGGGACAACAGGAGGCCATAGCGGAAGTGTGCATCCCGCTTTCCTCCCGGGGGGAATTCTGCGAGTGCGAGAGCGAGGAGTGCTTCACCCTGCAGAAGATCCTGTCCTCCGACGACCTGCGTGCCCGGAGGTTCCGCCTCCTCAATCCCGCTAAATGTGACCGGTCATTTGTCATCAGTCCTATTTATCAGGTCCACGCCCTCATGAACTGTGAGAATACTTTACTTTTTTTTTACTTTTGTTTACTTTGCATTTGAAAACAAGTGTTAGCTAGATAAATCAAGTTGCCAGGTAGATTATTCACGTGCAAGGAATTTGTTTGGTGCTTTGGTGGAGAAAGAAAAGTAGCAGTACAACAATTAGACAATATTACATAGAATTAATACTTAAATATGTAAAAAAAATAGAAGAACTGTATACAATATCATAAAAGTGAAATGTGTTCTCATTTAAAATTAGTCTGTGAAACTATAGTGTCTCAGAAAAAAAGGAGGAGAACTAGAATAAGTTCACTTTCGTAGGGAAGCTGCGCATGGCGATGGGTAACGAAGGCAACCGACTCCCAGAGGCGGTTCTAAGAGTCTGTAGGGGCCCTAAGCAAAAAATTCCCAGGGGGCCCTTCCTTCCAAACAGTGTTCATCACCATAATTTTGTCACAAATAATCCGACGCCAACGAAAAATGTATGAGTTCGAAATATTTTTTTTTCAAAATGAAAGAAATAACATGGAAAAACCTTGTAATTAGAAAGTATGTGAAAATATAAATGTAAAGAACAATAAAATACTGTAAATAGCTTTTAAAAAACGATATAAACTGAGTAAAAAAATACATTACACCCACATTATGAAACAATATAAATGTATAGAACAATAAAATACTGTAAATATCTGAAAAAAACATTTTCCAACTTGCAGAACACTAACTTCACACAGGTTAACGTGAGGTGGGGCCCCTTTAGCGATGTCATTGCAAATCGCCCATTGTTGTTTAAGGGGGGGGCGGGGAGGCGGCTGGTCACTGCACATTTCAGTAAAAACAGCACCTCAGGCTCCGAGTTTCGGGTGCCCCCTATCATTTCGGGGGTCCCCCTATCGGCTCGGGGCCCCACGCAGGTTGCCTTGCCTTGCCTGTTCCCAAGCTGCGCCCCTGCTGACTCCTGAGTTGGTAGAAACAAGGTCAACAAAATGCTCATCAACCCTGATGAGCTGATTTACTGTTTGCAAATACAGAGCGTCTATAATAAACTAGTTCCCACAAAAAAAATAAAGACAAAAATGGCTCTTTCAGTTTCACTTCAACAAAGGCATGACTGATATGACCTTATCTCTCAGATGGTGTCTAGTGATAAGCAGAAGCAAGGAAAAATAAAAAGGAAAATGAAAAAAAAAAGCAGGCAAATGTCTTACATTTACACACAAACAGTTCTTATTACTCATCATTAGTGAGCACACACTGTGCAGTAGGTACCTCAGTCAGGGGCACTGTCGGAGATTCAAACCAGCAACCCTCTGGTTAACAGCCCAATACCTTTCCCCTTGGCCAACTCTAAGAATAATAATAGCAACAGACAAACAAATTTAAACCCAGTTTCTTTAAAAGGCACCGTAAAAGTAAATTTGTCTTAAATGAGACTCTAGAAACATTTATGTTGTTATAGTCTTTAAAGCTGTTTTAATTTATCTCTACAGTTCTTCTTCTTATTCCTATTATAAGAAAAAAATACAGACAGACGACTTTATTAATCTCTTTGGGAATTAAAAAAATGATTGAATGTGTAGACTTTTAAGCTTATTACCTAATCGAGGCTTAATGCAAGCTGGAATATCTTATTAAGATAGATATAGTAGTGGGATTTAGTTTTTTTTCTAAATTTAATCATTTTTGTTCGTGCAAAACTTGCTTTCCACTTATATTCTTTTGGCAAAAATAAGACCAACTTCCCAGAAACCGGAGTATTTGCAGGGGGGCGTGCACTTCGCTCAGTCCAAAATAACCCTGTGCTTCCCCTCTAACTCTAATATAGATTTAATTTCCCAAACATCTTTTAAAGATGGAAAAAAAAAACCATTGCAACCAAGTAAATTTGTGCTTAGTGTGTGTTAATGATCACACCTAATATCATTTAGAATTAAAACAAGAGCATCTGATTCACTTACACCACTGTAACCTGAAAAACGGGGCAAAGAAGTTTCTGTTCCATTCTCAAGAGCTGAATTAAATGGAACCAAGACTAAGTTCACTTCTGTGTTTTCTTTACGTTTTTCATTGAAACAGGAATCTTCACACTTGTATGTGTGTAACTGCTCCTGCAGTCCAGTCTTTAGTGGATAATAGTAGTTTTAAATGTCTTGTGCCTGCTGGCTGCTTTAAACAGCACAACATCCATTTGAATGAGTCACAGTAGAAAACACCTTTGGCTTCCTCAGTGTCAGGGCTGATGCTGGTTCACTATCATCCTGCCCTGAAAAACATGAACTGAACACGTTGTTCTTTAATATGACCAGTAACACATGCCTGTCCTTCTAAAACGTGTCCAAAAATGGCTGATAAATGAACAAACTCATTGTTTATTACAGGGGTTCTCAAAGTTTTGATACCTGAGGGCCAATTTAGGAACCCCACATTGGACAGAAAGAAATCCCATTTGTAATAATTTTAATGACCAGATTGCAGTTCTACAGTTTAGCGTTAAGTAATATAAGCGTTAATATAATGTAATTTAAGCATTAGCCTATAATTTACTGGGTAATTACCCAGTATTTTGGCCATTGTTCTTACCTTCTAATTACAGGTTAATACCAAGTAACACATTTCTGTTACCATATATTTACTGGGTAAATAGCTAGTAATTGGGGGCTGTAGCTACCTGCTTATTACCAGCTTATAACCCAATAATACACTAAAATTCACCATATAGAAACCAGGTAAATACCCAGTATTTTTGTTTACACTTATTGGTCTGTATCCAGTAACGTCCAATAAACATTTAACAAGCTTAGTAGCTCCTGGATTAAAACTATCAACTGTAATTCATTGCGGGCCGCCAGAAATGGGCCCCGGGCCACACTTTGAGAACCAATGGTTTATTACGACAGCAGAAATGACCGAACAAACTCTCAGATATAAATCTAAAGTAAAGGTAGTAAAGGGAGGTTTTTCTCGCTCGGTGTGAAGGTCTAAGGACAGAGGGTGTCCAGACTGTAGAGCCTTTCAAGGCAAATTGTGTTTCAGTACAGAAAATTTCAGAATACTTTAACTCTAATATTACAAAGTAACTGGACAGCGTATAACCTGTGTGGCCTTTACAGCTTTCCCTAACACAGTTTCTCCCGTTGTTTTTGTGCAGTGAGGAAGGACGTGCTGAGGTTTCCGTCCAGCTTAGAGGTGGAAGTGATCGACGTCACAGAGCAGTGCAAAGACGTCCGTTTTGTGACGCCGCTCAGTCTGACCGAAGTCCTCTCCGAGCCGGATGAATCGTTCCCTTCGGTCGTGGAGATCCAGGAACCTCCGCTGTCCCACTCCCTGTTCAAGTGCGGCTGGCTGACGGCGCTGAGCAAGAGCGAGCGACTGGTTTTCCACAAGACGGGAACCTCGGCCATGGTGCTGCTGTCGAGCCTGAAGAGCCGCAAGGCGCAGCAGTACTTCCTGGTGTCCCAGCAGTACGGCGGACGATTTCGGAGACGGCCGAGAGAGTTCAACTCCGTGTACGAGCTGTACGTGGCCTCGACCCAGACGCCGGGCTCGGGCCTGAGGGTCAGCGTGACGAGGAACTGCGAGGAGGTGGAGGAGGAGGGCGTGCCTGCGCTCAGCGTGGGAGAGCAGCTGGAGGTCGTTCGCTGCGAAAGGATGGAGCTGCCGCTCGGAATCAGCCGAGGAGGAGAGAAGCAATCGGTGGAAGCTCTGTTGTGTCATCGTCTCCAAGAGCCGGACGATGGAGATGACGACGACGACGATGATGTTTATGACAACGACGAAGACAAGGCTGTGCAAAAAGATAAAAAAGAGGAGATGTCTCTGCCTCTGTACATGCAGGGTCACTTTGTGGAGGTACTCGCAGACAACAAGAGGTACAAACTCAGGGATTTGGGAGCGCAGTTTTGTTTGCCGCTGGATGTTAAAGTGGTGAGCCGCGACGCCGAGCTCCAGACCGATCCTCTAGTGGGCCTGGCAGGTCTCAGAATAGAGGGGGCCATGCTAGAGCCCACCATCCAGGCCAGCTTCCCAAACAAGCCGGACCACTGTTTTGAGATCCCGACCCAGTGGTTCTCCATGTCCGTCTCTTTCACCAAGGAGCCGTTGCCGTGGCCCAGCGACGAGTCCCCTGAGTGCCACGTGGAAAGAGTTACCGAGGTGACGGACACGTTCTTTTACGAGTTTCGCAAACGGGGCAACGCAGACGTGGCTCCTCCTCCTCCTCGACCACCGAAGCGAAACCTGTCGTCTGTAGACCCTCATAAAAAATCGTCAAAATCTCAGAAGAAACCCTCCAAGGCCAACAAATCCAACCAAAGAGCAGATTGCAGCACCAGTGCCCCAAGCAAAGAGTTGGCCAACTTGACTTTAAATACCAAAAGAAGGCCCCCAGCTCCGCCACCTCCAGTAAGTATTGCTTTCTTAGGTACCTTAAAGCGGAAGTTCCAATTAACGCTGTTTTTTAGTGTGTATCTGCGTCATTACCTTGTTTAAGAAGCCCTGAAGGTTCCAAACAAACAGTTCAGCCACTGCTGAGAACGATGTGTTTTATTGTAATCTCGGGCTCAGCGAGATCTCAGAAAAAACCCGCTCCGGTTACGTAAACACAGGTTCTCCTGAACAGCAGATCGTCCTGCTCCGGTCACTTGTCCGGGCACATCCGGTTGCTCCGGGTCAAAGTCATATAAGGGACTGCGGCGGGGAGTCGTGACAAAGCTATTTTTAAACATTGTTAAAACAATGTTTTGATAATGAGTAGCAGTGCATCCACCGTTCCAGAGGGGGGCGCTGCGCTTCTGAGAGCGGGTGTGCTGAATATGTCACTTCCGGGTACTGGCCAATCACAAGACTCTTCTTGTCTTCTGGGTGTGAGAGTTGAGTCTCAAATCTCGCGACTGGGAAATAGCGTCAGAAAAGAGGATTTATATCGGCTCGTTTACAGCAACTAGGAGGTTTTTGACCATAAAAACAAGTTAATGTATGTAAGTCGACCTCCATAACTAACATATATGAATGACGACAGTGAACGTGACACATCAGACAACAATGGAGGACATCCAACATCCAGCAGCTGCTCAGTTTGTCGTCAAAAGACGTCCAATTTACACCAATTGCCAGGCAGTGATGTTTTTCCTGTCACCGAATCAGCTGACTGTCGTGGAAACCTGACTGGACCATAACATTTCACTCTGGTAACCCAAGAGAAGGGTGCCGGGAAAAATGGAACAGTTGAGGCAGTTATTTTGGCACTATTCCAATTGGAAACACAAACATATACGTACCGTACTGTACCGAACAAACCCGCTCCACTCGGTGGAAACACGGTCCTGATCTATACCCTCACGCCATCCAGACCTACAGCATGTCCACAAAGCTTTGAAAATAGATGTTTTGTTGGAGCATTTGTATTTTAACATGCATAGATTCTCTCGCCATTACAGTAACAGAGGTCCAGAAAACTGCAGACCTATTACATCACATCACATGACGCCTCTCAGCCAATCATATCAGTGAATTCTGTTGACTGGACATGCGAGTGAGACACACTCTCGTGAGAGACGAGGGAAGAAAGAAGTAGAGACTGATAATCAGAGATTATGTAACTTCACATGACGTGAGCTGAGAAGAGAAATGTAGACAGAGATCGGTTCAAAAAAAATTGAGAAAAAAATTTATTTACTAAATACATTAAAAACATATTTTTCCCTAAAATGAAACACTAAATTTCAAATGCAATTTATAGCAGATTAATCCACTTCCCCATTCTTAGAATCTCTTGTGGATCATCTGTCACACTCTGAAAATTATTCCTTAAGAGGTTTGCATGATTATGATGGTAAATTTCAAGTCATTCCGAGACTAAAGTCAGCTCACTCTCAAAGTGCATCATGGATCATTTCCTGAATTTCAAAAATTCATTAAAATTATTCCATAAGAGGTTTGCAAATATTTTCAACGCATCCTTGTTCAGGGCGATGTCGACTATTATGATGGTAAATTTCAAGTCATTCCGAGATACTTTTTGTTTTTGAGACTAAAGTCAGCTCACTGTCAAAGTGCATCAGGGCAAATGGATCATTTCCTGAATTTCAAAAATTCATAAAAATTATTCCATAAGAGATTTGCAAATATTTTCAACGCATCCTAATTCAGGGCGATGCCGACTATTATGATGGTAAATTTCGAGTCATTTTGAGAAACTTTTTTTTTTTGAGACTAAAGTCAGCTCACTGTCAAAGTGCATCAGGGCAAATGGATCATTTCCTGAATTTCAAAAATTCATGAAAATTATAGTAAGTAATTCCTTAGATACTTTATCTTTTTGAGACTAGTCAAGTACAAAACTACACCAATACCGTGAGAAAGTTTTTTTCTTCTTCGAAATCTAACTTTCAGGAAATCTTAAACCACTCGAACCCCATGCAATCAAGATTCTTTCACTTCCTTAAGTAAATGCGTTTTTTTTTTTTTACTTTTTAACTTCCTCTTATTGTGCAGGGGTTCCCAGAGGACCAGCCCCCACTGCTTGCTCCCCGAAAGCACTCGGCAGCTGTGATGACGACAGGTAAAGCACCGCCGAACACTTATGTGAGAATGGAGGAAGCTGTGAAGAAAGGTGAGCCTCTAACGGGGTGAATGTATTATTTCTTTCCTTTTTGTAGTTGTGTGCAATGTCTGTAATATTATGCGATTTTGTTTTAATTCAAGCTCAGTATAAATAATGCAACCATAATATAATTCATCCAATTTACATCCAGTTTCACAGTTGCCATATCATCATATCAGGCATTGTTCAGACAAAACATCCAGTCTTTCCTGTGTGTTTTTACTGAATTTTGATTAAAAACAAAAACAAATGTATTTACACTTGGTTTTCCCACAGTGCCACGGAGGGAGTGCACTGCAGATGTGGACAGTGACCACGACTATGAAACAGTGGACGACTCTCTGGTGGATCTGCTGAAGAAAGCACAAGAGGCGGCCTTGTACTTCTAAAAAATTACAATTCTTTTATCTTGAATTATTATTTTATAGCTAACTATAAGTCAAAGATATAGACTTTTTATTTTTTTGCCTAAGATGTATGTGTACCGAAATAATTGTTTTAAGTTATTTATCAATCGTGTATCCGAGATGTGCGGCTTGAGTCATCCTGAGGTGCACACGCAGAATATTGAGGTTCAGTACAGGACGAAAGTGAAGTGTAATGGTTCAAAGAAAAGCACACGTGTAGAGCAGTGTTTCCCAACCCTGGTCCTCAGGGAACACTGCCCTGCCATGTTTTTACATGTTGCCCTGCTCAAAAAACACCCGATTCAAATAAATGGTCAGCTCGTCATCGAGCTCTGCAGAAGCCTGATAACGAACTTCAAATAATTCAATGTTTCAAATAATTATGTTATAAACATGTTAATGTTTCAACTTTTGTAAAGAAAAAAAACAAAAAAAAAACTTTTGTCATTTAAATTTTTTTTTTATATTTCAACTTTTTTTTTTTTTTTTAAATGTAATGTTTCAACTTTTGTTAACAATTTTTCTTTGAATTTAATGTTTCAATTTTGTTTTTAAAAAATGTTGTCAATTTAAAAAAAAATTATATTTCAACTTTTGTCCATTTTTTTTCAAAAAATTTAATTTTTCAACTTTTGACCATTTTTTTCAAAAAAATGTATATTTCAACTTTTGTCCATTTAAAATTTTTTTTATTTCATCTTTTGTTCAAAATGTATTTTTTTCAAAAATGGACTGTTTCAACTTTTGATAAATTATTATTTTTTCACTTTAAACTTTCAATTTTTGTCCATTTTTTAAAATGTTACATTTCAACTTTTGTCAATCTATTTTTATTTTTTTATTTAATATATCAACTTTTGTTCAAAAAAATTTTTTTTTTTAAATGGAATGTTTCAACTTTAAAAAAAAAAACATTTTTTTTTTATATTTTGTTTTTAATGTTTCAACTTTTGTCCATTTTTTTCTTCAAAAATTTAATGTTTCATCTGAATCTGGTGTGTTGGAGCAGGGCAACATCTAAAACATGGCAGGGCGGTGTTTCCTGAGGACCAGGGTTGGGGAAACACTGGTGTAGAGCACAGGTTGTGAGCTGTAATGTTGACTACAGTTTTTCTCACACAAACAGTTGTTGTTGAGACACCATCTTAGATTTTTAAATCCAAAAAGTAAATATTCAGTCCCAGCACTTTCACAATGTGTTGACTTATTATGTGCCTTTTAAATCATACTTTTGTGCATAACACCTCGATATTGATGGATGTTAAACGTTATATGGATCATTCTGGGCTAAGGGTTACATTCACATTGTATTGATATCTAAATGTCACTTCCTGTACGTGCAAACCTAACACAGAGAGGGGTTTGCTGGGAGGCCACTGTTAACCACAATGGTAACAAAATGGCAACTGCACATTCTCACATGTTCATGGGTTCTGTTGCGTGCAGTACCAGAAGCTGCCACTACACGAACTTAATAAACGGAGGTGTTTTTTACACATCATATCGAATCCAGTTTGTTTGTTTCATCAAGACAAATCTACATGGGAATTATTTATTTTGAGGAACCAGAGACAGGGATGCAAGGTTTTTAGGGGAAAGGGAAGTCACATAATAACAATATGGTAATTTGTTCATTTAAATTTACTCAACAATATTATAATATTATACATAATATATATAGTTTATAATTATAAAACCAAATAAACTGTTCAGGTCCTTGTTCAGGGCGATGCTGACTATTATGATGGTAAATTTCAAGTCATTCAGGGATCATTTTCGTTTTTGAGAAGCAAGTCAGCTCACTGTCAAAGTGCATCAGGGCAAGTGGAACATTTCTTGAATTTCAAAAATTCATTAAAATTATTCCTTAAGAATAATGCAAATATTTTCAACGGATCCTGAAAACAAGAACTGAAAATACGGCATTGCCGAGAACTGAGTCAGTGTTAACGCAGGGCTGAGCAAAACACACGTTTTCAGTACCTTTTAATCCATGTAGGGTCTTGCACATGATGTTGTTTTCACACATCGTGTCAGGTGATGGTCACCGTGCAGCACATTCAACTACAGAAAATGGACGACACAAAGCAACTTCGGTGAAAAGGCTGCGGATGGATCACTTCGTCAGGAAGCGAAATAAATAAGAACACAAGTGGTTTAAAGTCATTTTCTATGCCTTAATGAAGATGGAGCCGCTTTGCATTGTTAATATGGACTTAAACATTGTTGAACTTAAGCAAATAGACATGATTAAGTCAAATCTGAATTGATTTGACAGCTACAACAAGCTTTTAGTTGTAACGTTGCGTGTCGAGCCAGACAATAAAGTTTTTCCAATTCTGATCCTTTACAATCTTTTAATATCGTCGAAGACTCACAAAGACAAAAACAAATCAAGTACACATGTTGCCGATTTCCTTAAAATTACAAAACGCTTTACAATGGACAACTGAAAAAGAGGACAGAGAGGAAGAGCTTTAATACCCAACAACAACAACTTTGCAAAGTCTCAGACTTTGAAATGAGTAGAAACAAAGTCTATAGGAACACAGAAAAACATAAAGCGAGGGTTTCACTCTGTTCTGACACACAACGAACACGTCAGAAAGGATGCGATTTGGTCGGAGTTACCAAAAACGTCACAGAGAAGACGGACAAAACAGAGACAGAGAGGTTTCACGTCTAATCGTCATTGTCCGTTGATTTGAAATGGTCTTCGTCGATGGTGGAGAAGATGTGACCTTCGTTGCTAAGAAATTCCACTGCTTGCCTGTTGAAGAGAAGAAGAGTGAATTTTTTTTTCCGACATGCTACAAAATGAGGAACGCATTTGCTGCCTTAAAGGGACACTGTGTAGTATTTATGGGTTTATATGACCCCAAAATCCACTTTTTTATACATATTATGTGCTCCTGCATTGTCTAGTCGCTGTATAATAGTTTTTGTTTCATTTTCGTAGTGTTTCAAAAAGTCATGTAAAATAACGTGGTCGCGGGCCGCTGTTGCATTGCCGCTGTTAGCAGCGAGACGCCGTGTTTCTACGGGAGCCTGTAAGGACAAACGCGCGAGAAAAAAACCGAGCGCTGAGAGTGGATCTTTTTACACGTTTAGAACGGAGGAGCACTCGTGTTTTACAGCGGATAAAGGAACACCAGTACCTGACCGTACGCCCGCGCCACGGAGAAAGAACGACGAGGACGACATTTGACCTGCTGAGGATACCGTAGCGCTCAGGGAAGGGAGGGGGTGAGCAGAGGAGCAGTTCGTTTGTTGTAAATTTCAGCCTCTCCTCTAGATGTCACTATAAACTACTTACTTCACCTTTAAATTGCCATTTTACAGCTTTTTTTCCATCTGGAAAGTGAAGTTTGTCAACCATTCACATTTTTAGTTCACAGGGAGAGAGGAACTGTTGGACAACTGCTGCTCTGTTAACCGTGTGTCTCTTAGGGTAAAGAGACAGAAAGCACTGACACTCACCTTTCAAAATAAGACACAATACGCAGCTCATATATAGCCTGTCACAACTTCACATCATCATTACGTCGTGACCGGTGCTGCCAGGTCAACAGTCAATTAATCAGAGCGTCTCGGAGAGTCATGATGTACGACGAGAGACTGATTGTTGAAGTGGACAAACATAAAATCATTTATGACATGAGATCAGCAGTTCGTCCACGTCGGAGAATGAAAAGAAGCTGTGTTGTTGTCGTCGTTTCCTTTATACACACAGTCTATCGCGGGGTCTCGCGAACTCGCGCCCGTTCAAGCTTATCGCGCGATATTCCGTGAATACCGCCGGTTCCCAAGGCACCGCCGCTGCCGTAACGCGCCCGGTGGGGATTGACGCCGGGCAGAGGACGAAGCAGATCCGCGCCGCTGACGTGCCGCGGCTGTGACGCGCCCGGTGGAAATCCGGGGGTTAAAAAGTAACACGCACTTTTCAATTTTCTATCAGAAAACACTGTTTAACGACAAGATAGAGCAGTGAACATGTGCTTAAAGTATAGATTTAATCTGGTGTCCGTCTGCTGTTTTCCTCGTGTACATAGTAGACGACCATGTTTTCAATCAAAGAAAGCGTCCGTGTCTGCCCAGACACAAGGCGAGCTCACCGCTATAGTGTCGGCTATAGCTACATTCATATTAGCAGGCTTCGCGCAACAATTCTAAACCCAACTATAAAGTAGAAATCTGACTCTTTTGTTAGAAGCCATCTTTACTACGGAGCTGGATTCGACAATTTGATGTAATAAGTCACATTGTGACATTTAAAGGTGAAGTAAGTAGTTTATAGTGCCATCTAGAGGAGAGGCTGAAATTTACAACCAAAAACTGCTCCTCTGCTCACCCCCTCCCTTCCCTGAGCGCTACGGTATCCTCAGCCGGTCAAATGTCGTCCTCGTCGTCTTTCTCCGTGTCAGCAGATGAGGTTCGTGAGGCGAGGGAGAGGGCGGAGCTACCGCGGCCGTAGCAGACAAAGCGGAGAGAGTGGAGGCGGGACTTCCTGCTACAAGTAAAGAGACGCTTGATTTGTTCTCTCGCGTTTGTCCTTACAGGCTCCGGTAGAAACATGGCGTCTCGCTGCTAACAGTGGCTATGCAACCGCGGCCCGCGACCATGTTATTTTACATGACTTTTTTGAAACACTGCGAAAATGAAACAACAACTATTATACAGCGACTAGACAATGCAGGAGCACATAATATGTATAAAAATGTAGATTTTGGGTTATATAAACCCATAAATACTACACAGTGTCCCTTTAGGTTGATAAGGGCAACAGCATATGTTTAAAAATACCAGAAAACGACGCTTCTATGAAATCAATGTGGGGGGGAGAAAAGTGACCAAAAAAACACTCATTCTGAAGTGTGAGACTAGCTTCTCTTACTTGATGACGGGCATGCTTAAGCCGCCGAGTCTCTGCTTCAGGTCCTGAATACTGATGCCCTGAGCGTCTGGGCAGCCTCTTATCAAACTCAGCACCTGAAAGAGATGAGAGAAGGAGGTTATTATAACCTGTTATAAACTGTTACTGTTGCGTACCACAAAGAAAAGTTTCTGTATTTCCATCCCGGGGGGTTGGGGTAAGACTGTGGAACAGTACGAGTGAAGTGTTGAGGCAAAGTACAAGACTGATTCAGTTTAAAAAAAAAAAAAAAAAGGTATAAAGAATGGATTTTCATAAAGTATAAAGAGGAAGAAGATATTCCGTAGTCACAGCTTATAAAAACGTAATATAGAAATAATAATAATAGAAAAAAAATGTGTTTGCGTCAAATAGCCAAAATAAAATGTGATAAAACTTGGAGAAGGGGTAGTATTATTATAAGTTATTCTTCTTACTACTCCTTTTCGGACATGTTAAAATGTATTTTGTGTGTTTATTTGTTTATTTTTTGAACCCCCAAAATTTGTTGTTGTTCGTTTTTATTTTAATTTCTTCTCTCGTCGTCGTTATTCTTCACATGTTCGAAATAAACTGAACTGAAAGAACAAACGGTGACATGAGAACATGCGTCAAGCCTCGAATGACATATATAGAAGCATCTTTGATGCTCTGGCAACTTCTCGATGTGAAACCACTGAGGGGCGACCGTAATAATGACAGACAGGAAGCTAATGACCGCAAATGTGATGTGTTAAATGTGTGCATATTGAAAGAAAAACTAAAAGGAGCATATTCTTATTATTCTTATTCTCTATCATTTTAACACCAGCTTGTCATTTATGCGACTTCTAATTGATCAATTACTCATTTATTCTTCTTCTAGTTTTTCAATAATGTATTAATAAGTTGCAGTGTTTTGTTTGACAATTAAAAAAAGCTTCTTAAATGTGAATATTTTCTGGTGTCTTTGCTCCATACAACAAAGAAATCATTATTAAACTGATAAATGTTGGTTTTGAGGACAAAATAAGACATTTGAGAACATCATCATTTTGACATTTTTCAACATTTCATGACATTTTGTGGCCCAAATAAATACTAATTGAGAAAATAATTGACAGATAATCCATTATGATAATGGTTGTTAGTTGCAGACCATTCCCATTTTCACTTGTGGGAGAAAAAACTAACATTTAATAATGTATTTCAAAGGGGTTCAGGGTATATGCAGGAATCCTGAAGTTCATTTTAATACCTTTTTAAGACTTTTTAAAAACCTTATCGCCACTTCAGGCTGTAATTAGGCTATGGCTATAGCGCAAAACAATGGTACAAGCTAGCATGGCATTAGAAACACTCATGCCGACTCCACAGTGCACCAGAGGCAAATCAATTGTAACGGCAGACTTTCGATGTACATATCTGTGTTGATAGAATAATATTTGTAACAAAACTAACCTCGAATCGCATGAATTTTTGAGGGACTACTTTCTCAGCAGCAGCGAAATCAGTCCGCCGCTGCCATAGCCTAACAGGAAGTATGACGCGCTGCTGCTGCTGCTGAGACATAAATCCTTGAAATTGCAAGATTGGTTTTATTTCAAACATTCTATCAACACAGATATGTACATCGATAGTCTGCCGTTACAATCGATTTGCCTCGGGTGCACCGTGGAGTCGGTATGAGTGTTGTTAATGCAATGCTAGCTGATACCATTGACTTGCGCTAGCCATAGCACCAGCGAACTCGGCAACTAGAAGAACTGAATGAAATTTCTTGAAAACGTCTCCAGACGTCTCCATCACGCCGGCTGAGTTGGAAAATAGGTCTTATGTCCGAAATTCCGAACTATCCCTTTAACGTCACATGAATGCGCCCGGCCCAAGACTGCAAGAAAGAAAGACTCAACAGGGCAGACGATCCCAACATGTATGGATAAAGCCTCTATTTCTAGTGTGAAATGGTTATGGTCTCACCTGATTCTGACTCCCACTCAGCCCGTTGTTGACCATGTCGTTAGCGCCCGTGTAGGCCCCTCCCATGGTCCCCGTGGGCGGCCGTGACAGCGGCGTGGCATTGCTGCTCATCCCCCCTGCGACTCCCACCTGAAGAGAGAAATGGAAACAGATTCTGGTAACTGTGGGAACTGTGGGAACGGCACTAATGACACAGATCCCCAGAACTAGGAGCCGAACAATTCATCTAAATTTCATCGAAATACGACTTAGTGCAATTTTCAAATCGCAGGAGGCCGCAATAATTGATCAAGCCAACGTGTGTGTGAAAATGTAATTTTCGATGAATTATTGTCTTCAGGGTCTCTGCAGGTTTCAACAAGTCAAATGTAAGACTTGTTAAGACTTTTTAAAGACCATAATGAATACAGTTTAAGACCCATTTCAAATCCATACTGGCAAAAAAGTACAAAAGTCATGAAGGAAAATTGGAGCCACAAATGGTTGAACTTGCAATTCGGCTTAAGCTGTGGGCTTTCATTAAGTTTTCTCCGTGGCTATGCTAAGCTAACACGCCGCGGCGGTGCGCACAGCACGCTAGCTAGTGGTGCTCGATAAATTCCCACCGGGCAGCACAGGTGGACTACTTTAGTTCCGTGTTGTAGTTATCGTTGTTATCGCAGCCTCAAAAATAGAAACATTTCAAAGCGAGACTGAAGTTAATGCATGTTTTAAATAAACGTAACGTTAATAGATTTTTAAGACCTTTCAAAATTGTATTTAAGACCTTTTATGAGATTTTAGGAGAATTTAAGTCATTTTAAGGCCTTAAATTCAAATGATTGGATTTAAGACTTTTTAAGACCCCGCGGATACCGTGGTCTTGATCTATACACATTTTATTCTACAGACTGAAGAGAAAACAAAACAAATATCACAAATTAATCCTTTTAAATGATTTTTGAATGAAAATGAGAACAATGATGTAAAAATGACCATTCTTACATCTTACATCACAGACTCTGGGAACTTTCCAACCAAACTCTTCACTGTAAACTGCAGTATTTTAGAAAATAGAAGTGGTTTTCCTGCTTATCAGTAGCATCACAGCGATGACACATACACAACAATGAGAAATCTGCATTCAAATGTGTGTAATGACGGTGTCTGAACGGGTTTCGTCTGTGAGAACTGAACGTCAGTGGCAGGTTCCTCTTGATACACAGAAGCTTATCTGCCTCATCAGCCAAGAGTCTGTCTGTCTGTCTGTCTGTGCTTTCATCTACATCACAAAGCACAGCAGCACTTTGTGTCTTTGTGTGTAAAGAAAGAAAGACAGAAAGAGCCTGTTTCTATGTTTAAGAGCAAGCGACTGCTTCTCTGCCACTGTCGTCATGGCGACAACACCACCATTCAAAAGGTGGTTTCCTCTAAAGGTTTCTCTGTTTCTCACTTGTAACTCAAAGTGCGCCGAGGTCGAGCGAGAGTGTTCTCACCGTGCTCTGAGGTTTGCCAAGTGCCATGTGGGCTTGAACGACCTCCAGCATATGCGAGGTGATTTCATTCATGTCCTCTAGGGGTCTGACGCCGAACGCCACGACAGACCTGTGGTTCTGAGACGAGACGGAAAAAGAAACGGGCGTGAAGACAAAACAAGGTTCAAAGAGTAAACTACATACGACATGTGCATACAAGCTAGAAATGTCAATAACACTTCCAAATAACACAATAAAAATTGGTATAGTAGAGCAGATTAGCAAAAAAAAATCATTCACAACTGGAAAGAAACACCATATTTTTCAGGTAAAAATTCGAATTAATGAATCAGAAATCCTTTTTATATCGCTTTCTGCCATTTATTTGGAATATTTTCTAAATTTGCATAATCGCATTACAGATGTGAATGTGAAAATGACATACATTGATTCTGATGCTCAGGTTATAACTGGTTTTAACATTTTGTTTGTTGTACAGTCGTCAGCAAAGTATTCAGCTCCCCGTGATGCAAATACATTGACCACTTTTGTACTTTTGTATATTATTTGTGATAAACGTTTTGCTGGAATAATGTTGTGTTTGTGCATATTTTGTACATTATTATAGAAAAAAAAAATCTGAGTAAATGGCAGAAAGAGATATAAAAAGGAATTCTGATTTATAAATAAGAAATTTGACCTATCATTTGACACCAAAATCACTGAAATAGGCCCAGAAAATGAAATTCTGATGTAAAAGTGTTGGGAATTTACATTTTGAAATGTACGTGGCTAATGGGATTTTTCAAAAGAATCTCTCGCGTGGAGGACAAGGTGGGAGACGATGGATGGACGGACTAACAAATAACATTGAACTGTTTTAAGCAAGAACAACGTGCACATTACAAATTTCTAAACAGTTAAATTGCACTTGCAAGGGAAATAAAGGCCGCCTCTGTGCGCTGAAGGAGAGGATTTCAGGACCTCACGCTCACCTGGAAGGAGCGCAGGTTTCCAGAAACTTTGACGTAGGTGCCTGGAGGCAGGACAGTGCTGTCTGTGCTGGCATCCTAAACAAATAAAAAAAAACACATAAAATTATCCATGACAGTATTTATTTATAATATACACATTCAGGGTTTCCACACCCTGGTTGACACAGGGTACAGGGCATGAAACAGTAGGGTGGCATGAGACATCTACCTAAATATCAACTGAACTTTTTTTTCTTGCACAAAATTCAAGCACTTTCAATGACCCATGTCCATTTTCAAAAACGTTTTTCAACTGATGTAAAGCATACCTGACATGGCTATAGAGGAAACTTTAAATAAAAATAAAAAAAGTGTTTGCAAATGGCATTTATGTACCAGTCAGGAGTAGGGCTGTCAATCCTCCCATCAAATCATATTGGAATTTCTAATGCTTCTTATGTTAAATATTCGAATAATATTGGAATTTTTTTCATATTTAAATTTTTTATTTTATTTACATCATTATATACACCGATACCAGCTTATTATTAGGCAATACCTCCTGCGTCCACTAGAGGGCACTACAACCACATCTGTTTTGTAACATTTGCAACAAGTTTTACCAACACATGGCCAGAAATGTATAAGTATATACATATATACATATATATATATATATATATAAATAGATACGATATAACGCTAGAAATATTCAAGCAATGATGTTTAATGAAGAAGCTCAAATACACACATTGCTATCCTAAGTCTCAAAAAGACAACTCTTCATGGATAAAGACAAGCAGGTCATTTTATTCCCGCTCCGCTATAAACACATGGATTAAATAAAATAAATTAAATCATATCAAAACGAAAACAGAAGTTCTTATGGCTGCAGCGTTTAAAACAGCAAAGTTTCACTGGTTTACACTGGTTTATCGTCTGTGCGTTAATGCATTGAATGGAGGTGTGCGCTCGTGTTGCTCGTAGTTGAGTGTTTACTTTAACGATTAACAGCATAACTTGACGGTTTCTCTGGAAGTAATCTTCCCGTTTCCCGAACGTCACGACGAGTTCCGCTTTAAGACCCCGCGGATACATCGAGTACAACAACACAACTGTCTACAAAAGGTAGAATGATTCCCCACAAACCTCGGTGTCCACCCACTGCTTCACGTCCATGGGAGCACCCGTCATGTCGTCCACCTTGTACTGGATGTTGGTCATGGATTTGTCTGTGCTTCTGATGACGCCCACAATGGTGACCTGTGACACAGGAGAGGAACCGTCGGCAAACAGAGCAGCTGAGAACGTGAAATCAAAGTTGTTCCGAGAGGCGCCAATCTTTCAGACTCGACTCCGTTCCATTTCCTTGGGCCTTGATTCCATGAAAAAACGACTTTTGATTTCAAAATTGAATCAGTACAATTTGAGGGTCTACTTTTCTATATAGAAAAGGTTTCTATATTTGGGGGGAAAAGGGTTACGTAAACACAAGTAGATCAACTCAAAAATTTATATTTATTTCAGCTGAACTTGTATTTAAGCTGAATCGTGGGTATAAAATTAAAAACCTATGTGAGGGTACGACATAACTTGACTTTTGAGTTTTCTACAAGCTGTAACGGTATAGGTCGTTTGAAATGGAACACCTTTTTTAAATTAAACGATTTTTGGAAGTTTCTAGAATCTTTAGGTGATAAAAATCACAATTTTTACATCAGTTGATTTTTCTAGTAAAGGTGTAACATGTTACCATTTTAGTTAGTGTATGAGTAGTAAAACAAATCTCCCCCCCACTGGAAAAAGTCAAGTTGAATATGTACACCCTTCGGGCTGAACAATTACACCATTGTGATTTATTTGACAGATGTTATGATTTTATTTGTGATGTGAAGTTTAAGCCAAGGGCCAGTTCAAGAACGACTTTGTAATAAACTTAAAGGGTAATAGAACCTTTTAAACACGTGACCATCAAAATATTGTAGAGTCTATGTTCTAAAGCAGGTTCCACAGCAGAAAAACATTACATTTCAATCTCATTTCAGAAAATAGTGATGTGACACAGACTTTGATAGAGTTGAGTTTTTTTCTAGTATACAACCAGTGCAACATCCTTCACGACTGAGAGTCATTTTCACATTTTGTCCTCGTGCAGCAGGCTTCGACTCACCTGAGCAACTTCTATATCGCCGACCCTGAACGCCTCATCCGCCTGGGAAGCAGACATCAGCTGAGACACTGTGCAGGGGATTATCTGTGTCGCACGGGTTCTCTGCAAAACACACATGCATGCAAAAGTCAGTGCTTCCCCGGTGTGCAGGGATGTAACGATGCATCGATTAAAAAAACGTCACTACGTAGGTACGGGTCACAGAACGAGGGGCGACAGTAGGCAACAACTTTGAGATGGAGGATGCACCGAGCTGTTTAAAATCACCTGTGTGGCGGCATTTAGGATTCCCTATATACACAAATACAACCGGTGAGAAACGGACAGACAAAACCAACAGCATGTAAATATTGCAAGAGACTGCTAACAGCGAGCGAAAGTTGCCGAGGGGGCAAACCACCCTGACGAGAGGCTTTGCATCTCCTCTTGCACATACTGTAACAACGCAAGAGCGCAAGAAATTACCAGGGCAATTGGTTATTTTATTGGAAAAGATTTGAGGCCATTTTTTCGTCGTTGAAAATGAGGGCTTTCGGCTGTCGATGAACACGCTGGAGCAAAGAAACTGCATCCCGTCACGACAGCACTTCAGCCAGGTGGTCGTGCCAAAACTCTAGAGAGCTCATGTGATACTAAAGAAAGGAGATATTTTTCATGTATTGTTTAAGATGACCATGTAAGTTGCACTTCTTATTATAACAGGACACAAACTTTTTTTTACAGAGTTTCTGTAAAGAAAGCACCTCTAAGATTTTTTTTTTCCTACGAATAAAAGATAATTTTATTTGGTCATAATTTGTCTGTAGCTCATTTTGATAAAAAAAAAAATTGTGAGTCGAGTGTATCGTTACATCTCTACTGGTGTGTGCAACAAATATTCCCATTACTCTAATAATGTCACCTGCACCCATTTATGAATTACAAACAATTACAAATGTGGACAGAGAGTGGACATTTAGCTGGTATGGACACATTAACCGCCCAAACCAGCCTCAGAGGAATGTAGAACCACAATCCACACACAAAATAACCACAGAGTGCTATAATGTGTCCTATATTGAAAATTAACACCTATTTGCTGAGTTTCCTCAGAAAAGTCCTTCCTTACAGCATGTACATTTCTATAAATATGGTCTTTCTCCAAAGACAGAATTAACTGTTGTCAGAGGAAGCCACAACTAGCCTAACTTGAGGGAATTTTTTACTTCGTCTTCTCCTGCTAATTACATTAGAGCTTTGGTTGATGTGTGTACTCTGCTGGCATCAGTTGTGTTACACCATATGTGAGGTCCAGAGAAATGACACACGGACACAAAAGAGACACAAAAGAAGAAAGCGGTTGCTGCTCTAACTAATGTTCAGAATAACTAACCCCTTTCTTCTCTCCTCCCTGGGATAAAGCAGGTGATGCGAAGCCTCCTGGAGACTGAGTGTAGCCTCCACCCATAGCGGACTCGCTGTATCCTCCTGAAAAACACACAAAAACAACAGGCAGTAAAAACTGAATTGAATTCAAACATATGTCGATAATTTCTTCATAATAAGAATTCTGGGATAAGAACACCTGCAAAGGATCCACCCACACAGCCTTTTGAATGGACTTAATTGAGCAGAATAGTTGTAGAGGGAGCCAGCATAGAAGTCAAGCAGCCTATTTAGCCTTGGTGTATTTACCAATTTCCAATAATACATTTTAAAGCCAATATCTGCCGATACTGAGCCGATAATAACGTGCATTCATACAATATTTAAAAGTGAGATCACGTGTATGTGTTTGTTTCCCTAATATGATTGAGCCATACTATCTTTTTTATTATTATTTGAGGCACACGTTTTGAGGTTTCTATGTATAAGTGCTTATATATTATTGCAGTATTATAATTCTCTGTTTTCAGGACATCAAAAAATGGAATAAGCTTCTTATAGAAAACCTGCACAGACACCATATTTTCTCACCAGAAGACAGTGAGTGATGACACTGATTTTAGTCCGTGTGCTATAGTGAGTGTGTATGTGTGTACTCTCTTTGTCCAGAGGCGGTTCTAGAGTCTGTAGGGGCCCTAAGCAAATATTCCCAGGGGGCCCTTCCAACCAGTGTTCATCACCATTATGATATTATATATTATAATAATCTGACACCAACGAAAAATGTAACCTTGTAATTAGAACATGTGTGAAAATATAAATGTAAAGAACAATAAAATACTGGAAATAGCTTTTAAAAAACTATATAAACTTAGTTAAAAAAAATACATTACACTGTAAAGAACCCACGTTATAAAACAATATAAATATATAGATCAATAAAATACTGTAAATAACTGAAAAAAAAACAGAACTTGCAGAACAATAACTTCACACAGGTTAAAGTGAGGTGGGGCCCCCTATCGGCTCGGGGGCCCCAAGCAGCTGCATGCCTTCCCTGTTCACAAGCTGCGCCTCTGTCTTTGTCTGTTCACTTGCAAAGGGGACAACAGTCTTACTGAGACTCCAGTACTGTGTACACCAGGGGTTCTCAAAGTTTCATTACCCGAGGGCCAATTTAGGAACCCAACATTGGACTGAGGGCCACCAAAGGAAAAAAAAAAAACAGAAAGAAATCCCATTTGTAATCATTTTAATGACCAGATTGCAGTTGTACAGTTTATACTTATTGGTCTGTATCCAGTAATGTCCAATAAACATTTAACAAGCTTAGTAGCTCCTGGATTAAAACGATCAACTGTAATTCATTGCGGGGCCGCCAGAAATGTTCCTGCGGGCCGCCATTGGCCCCCGAGCAACACTTTGAGAACCAATGCTGTACACTATCTGATACACATAAACAACATAAGCTCAATAAATAAGGATATACTAATACGTGATATATGGTTTTCTTGAGAAATGTGATTTTTAGCTAGTGCTTAGTTCAGCCACTACTGTGTGTCATTGTTTGACTTTATATATCTTATTTTCGCACAGTCTTCGCTGTTTCCATCAGTAAAACTTAACTAAGAAGCTTTATACTCTATAGTCGCCACTGTTGTTGTTCACATCACATCACACACGACAACAGTGAACCAACTGTCACCCAAAACGCAACAAACAAACAAACAAACAAACAAACAAACAGTGCCAGTTATGTTGTAAAGCTAACGCTAGCTAAAGTCAGACAACGTTCAACGTCGTAAACACAGCGGTGCGGACATTAAACTCACCCTGATTCCACATGTCGGCGGGTCGAGTTTAAGTTAATAAAAATAGAAGAAAACAAAAAAAAAGTGTGTTAAGAGTGACACTGTGGCGTGTGGACAACACGAGTGCGTAGACGCTTTCTTCCCAAAGATGTCCCGCGTCAAACTCAAGACACAGCGCATGCGCAGAGGCAGAAATCCCGCGAAATGCAAATTACAGAGGGTGCGCAAGCCCTGGGTTTCACCTGTCAGGCAGCCGTACCTCTCTCAATATTTAGTTTTAATATTTATGTACGTGGCAATATAGTCCAAACACTCTGCTACAGTTTAGTGTGTTCACCAGAAATTGTAGTGAATAGGAGTTTTCACTCAGGCGGTGCACATTCGTGAAGGACGAGCGCCTGACAGACGAAGCATGGGGGTGAAATGTGTTGTTTTCAGCAGCTGTGTTGCGTTCGAGTTCTGTGGGAAATCTCGCTTTTATTGACACTGTCTGTCAACAAAACCCTGTCTGTGTGGTATATTATATTACCTTTATATTTATACACATCTCGGTTTAGTCCTTTTCTACACTGTGTGTACATTTTTGGATATTGTGCTTTCTTATCTTATTTTTATTCTTATCTCTACTTTATTACTTACTCTACATTAGAGTGTAATTTAATTAAATTTTTTACCATATTGTATTTTTATTTTTTTCTATTTTTACTCTGATCTTTACATTTTATTTCTTTTTTTACTTAAATGTAGAGTGTAATGTTTACCATATTGTGTTTTTTTTATTATTTTACTTTATTTTATTCTAGTCTTACTTATATTTAGAGTGTAATTTTCACCATGTTGTATTTTATGTATGTCATACCCTGTTTGTGTGGTATATTATATTAACTTTATATTGAATTTAATTGAATAGAATAACTTTATTCCTTAAACACACATTTACAACAGCTCAATTAAGGTGGTGCAGAAATGTGCAAGGGCCTTTTTTACTTACTGAATAAGTTAAAAAAGAAATAAAACGTAAAGATAAGAGTAAAAATAGGATAAATAAAAATGAAATACAATATGGTAAAAAATTACACTCTAAATATAAGTAAAACTAGAATAAAATAAAGTAGAAAAATAAATAAAAAAACACAATATGGTAAAAATTACACTCTAAATATAAGTAAAAAAAGAAATAAAATGTAAAGATAAGAGTAAAAATAGGATAAATAAAATAAAATACAATATGGTAAAAAAATACACTCTAAGTATAAGTAAAACTAGAATAAAATAAAGTAAAATAAAAAAAAACCAATATGGTAAAAAAAATACTCTAAATATAAGTAAAAAAAGAAATAAAATGTACAGATAAGAGTAAAAAATAGGATAAATAAAATAAAATACAATATGGTAAAACATTACACTCTAAATATATGTAAAACTAGAATAAAATAAAGTAAAATAAAAAAAAACACAATATGGTAAAAATTACACTCTAAATATAAGTAAAAAAAAGAAAGAAAACGTAAAGATAAGAGTAAAAATAGGATAGATAAAATAAAATACAATATTGTAAAAAATGTACACTCTAAATATAAGTAAACTAGAATAAAATAAAGTAAAATATGTAAAGTAAAATAACACAATATGGTGGGGGGGGGGGGGGGTTGGAGCTGGTGTCTTAGGCCTTTTTATAGTCTTCCCAAATTTAGAGCCTATATATAGTTTTATTTTCTTCATCCTCGTACCCAGGGCTGGCCCAAGCCTTCATGGGGCCCTAAACAAAAGTTGGGTTTTGGGGCCTTTTATTAAAGCTAACAATAAAGCAGTGATTGTGTTACTTGCATGTTTTCACCCTTAAACGGTAGCAAAAATCAGAAGAATGGTCTTGTGTTGATTTTCACTTAGTATTCAAAATGGGACAACACCTTGAATACGGTGTCAGCTCTAATAAGAAGTAACAAATAAAACTGTTTATTCTTATAAAAAACTAATAAAAATGTAAGGTGCAAAAGTGCAACGTTTAGAGCTACAAAAAAAAAACTATAATAAAATAATCACACTTTATTATCATTAAAGGTGCCATATGTAAGAACGTGGCCAAAAACGGTTACTACATTCAAATTCAAAATACCGAGGTCTTTTAGGTTTTCGTTTCCTGACGTAACTGGCAACCCGTGGTTGCTCGGCAGCTGAGACTCTACTGACTGCAATGATTGGTAGACGGCTGTAGGTGGCACCACATGCCAAAACATGGTTTCAAAACATAAACATGAATAAAAAAAAATTTTTATGTCAATATTTTGTCTGTACTGTTGTTGTTGGTGAGTTCAGTTTGTTATATGAACATTATTCCTGAGTCTCTGTGAAATATTAGGAGGATTTCATGGCCAGTTGCTTTAGATTTATTACATAATGCACCTTTAAATATCAAAGTAAAAATAAAAACACAACTTAAAAAGTCAAATAACATAGTTAAACTGCACATACGACAGTATTGAATGAAACAAACAAATATTTAAATCAGAAATAAAGCGATGGAACTTTAACAGGATTACAAAGAAGCACAAAATGTGCTAATCACTATGTGAAAACTATGTAAAATGTGCAAAACACAAAAACAAATTAAAAATAAATAAATTATGAAATGCTCTAGGGGGGCCCCTGGTGGTCACGGGGCGCTAAGCAGGCGCTTAGTTTGCTTGTGCCTTGGGCTGGCACTGCTCATAGCAGTTGTGTTACAATACAGCTACTACTGTACATTAGAACTCAGATGTTAATATACACCATTTTTTTATTTTGATTTCTTCATTATAGAAGACAGCAGCCGGCTGTTTTATATCTGAAAGAATAGAAGGGCGAGAGCGCTGAGAGACTATTCTCATATAAACCCGGTGGGTAAATAGTAATCGATCGGGCCTGTGATGAGTCACAAAGATCTGTATCTTATCTCGCTTTGCCCTTTATGGACTTACCTCTCAAACCTCGGCGTGACTTTCGACGGCTGCTTTGCTTTCTTGAAAGCGTTCAGCATGTTGGCAGTGAAGCTGCTCCTGTCCTATCTGCTCCTCAAAGAAGTCCAGCCACTGTCGGGTAAGTACAGCAACCAAATAAAAAGCCAAAAATAACCAAGTAATCGCCCTGCTTTTTATAGAAGATTCTTAAAATACTCCTGTTACTGCACCTTCCTGTGTGCATTTAAGCTTTGTTTTTTTTATCCAGGAAACTTCTGGCACATCACAGATCTGCACTGGGATCCCACCTACACGCCGACCAATGCCCCCGAACTCGTGTGCGCGTCGAGCGGCAAACGACCGGCGACCGACGCAGGACGATTCGGAGACTATGACTGCGACTCACCGTGGGACCTCATCAACTCTTCCGTGTACGCGATGAAGGATATTCTGTCCGAGCCAGACTTCATCGTGTGGACGGGGTATGTACCTGTAAACAACTCTGCCCGGTTTGTGTCAGGAACTAAATTAAACAAATATGATTGTGTATTGATAAAAAAAAAAAACAACAACTAAGTGATTGCTCGCAATGAATTCATAGGAAAATAATGGAGAAAAGTTATATTCCACATGAGAAACTTGTAATGGACACATTCTCCATAGTACCACAAGGGGGAGCCACCATCTCTCTTAACATGTCTTCTTTTTAAAACAAAGTACAACTGGCACATTTAATTAGGGTTCAAGCATGACTGTGCAAAAAACCTATTGAAACTGAAGGAGTTCTTCTTCCTCTTATTATTATAATTATTATTATTTTTCAGAATAGTAAATTGCTTATTTCAAGGCCTGAACATTGCCCCAAACTCATGAATTTCTGCAACCGCATCAGAACTGGTGAAAATTTACGTCTGAAAGTAGTTCGAGGAAAGTGTGCAAAAAAAGTAGCAGTGGGAGGGGCTTATGAAAATTGAAAAAAGCTCCATCAGGTGACTTTTTGTCGTATTTCACGTACAAGAACAAAACTTGGTACACCTGTTAACTTAAGTTTCATGTTTTTGTTACGTACTTGTTAGCGCAAGTAATTTTTTATAACTTGAGTTGTTTTGTTGTGGTACTTGTTAGCGTAAGTATTTTTTTTGTATCTTAAGTTTCGTATTTTTGTTAGGGTAATTGTTAGCGTACATACTTTTTTGTGACTTACGGTACTCGTTACCGTAAGCACTTTTTTGTATCTTAAGTTTCATGTTTTTGTTGTGGTACTTGTTAGCGCAAGTATTTTTTTTGTATCTTAAATTTCATGTTTTTGTTACGGTAATTGTTAGCGTACGTACTTTTTTGTGACTTACGGTACTCGTTCCCGTAAGCATTTTTTGTATCTTAAGTTTCATGTTTCTATAATATTGTGAAAACACAATTCCCAAGTCCATCTTTCATTGCATTTGTACCTGTTTTATGAGATGCCTCCCACTGGGATCATAGCTTGGACCGTGCACTACATTTCTGTAATAGCCCTTTGTAGTATTTAATAAAATACAACAAAAGCTAAAAAACTATGAACAACCTGCGTTTTGCTTCTCAGAGACGACACCCCACATGTACCAAATGAGGACCTAGGGGAAGACGCCGTCCTGGACATCATCAGCAACCTCACACACGTCATAAAACACGTCTTTCCACGTAAGTGTGCGCAAATTGGACGTCAGAGATGAAAAATTACTGCCACTGTTTGAGCATTGACTGATTTTAACTTTTAGCAATAATGATCAGAGTCAAATTAGCATCAGCAATAGCCACAGTCCCTGGTTAGCTTTCTGAGTGTTTGTTGACTGACATTTAAAAATGGAAAACATGAAACCATCCAGACTTTAGGGTTTATTTGGAATCAGCTCCACATAGAGGCCACAAAACTCAGCAAACCAAAGCTCTACTCATGGTGCTGTAACATGACATAAGATTGTAACCATTAGAAAACAAGAAAGTGATAATATTGCTGGCAACAAAAAAAATAAATAGCACATGGGCCCTGACACATGTGAAACTGCTGCACCTCCAGGAGAGATTGTGTTCACACATGCAAAACGTATATTTTAAAATAAAATACCAAATACCCAACTACAAAATATACTTAGATATGCAAATTTAACCTCCTATTACCATTTTTTTTTTTCACTTTTTATTCTTGTCATTGTGTATTGTATGTTTTGGGTAACATCTACTGCACGTCTGTCCGTCCAGGGAGTGGATCCCTCACCTGTGGTTCTCCCTAAGGTTTCTACCCTTTTTCCCTTTTACAAGGGTTTTTTTTTCCCTGGTAGTTTTTCCTTACCCTGGTCGAAGGTCAAAGGACAGAGGATGTTACCAACCCTGTGAAGTCCCGTGAGACAAACTATGTTTTGTAAACTGTGGGCTATATAAATAAAGATTGATTGATTGATTGATTGATTCAATACAATCGTTTCCTACTCAGTTAAGCTACTTAGAAGGCAAGAATTATGACACGATCAGCAAGTTCTAATTTTGAAAGTGCAAGAAGCAGGGGCGCAGCTTGTGAACAGGCACAGCAGGCAACTGCTTAGGGCCCCCCGAGCCGATAGGGGCCCCCCGACACTCGGAGCCTGCGGTGCTGTTTTTACTGAAATGTGCAGTGACCAGCCGCCTCCCCGTCCCCCCTTAAACAGCAATGGGCGATTTGCAATGACATCTCAGTAGGAAACCTCCCTAAAGGGGCCCCACCTCACACTGGTTGGAAGGGCCCCCTGGGAATGTTTGCTTAGGGCCCCTACAGACTCTAGAATCGCCTCTGGCAAGAAGCACTTGTCAAGTTGTACAAACCATAGCACTAAACCATTTTAAAAGGATTGAGAAATACGTATACGTATAAATACACGTTTTAGAAATACTGCTAGTCCTTGAATGTGGTCTGGACTTCCGTGTTACTACGCCTTTTCGCCCTATGCCAGCTGGGATTAGCACCAGCAACCCCCCCCCCCCCCAGGCCCTCATTTATTACATAGTGCCTTATAGTGCCTTTAAAGTCAAGATTATATCATGGCTGAAATAAACCCAGTCATTTCCCCATCACCCATAATGTTGGTATATATGTAATGTTGTTGTCATCATCGCTGTCATTCTCAGGCACCAAAGTGTACTCTGCCCTGGGAAACCACGATTACCACCCTAAAAACCAGCTGCCTGCAGGCCCCAACTACATATATAACCAAACGGCCAAACTGTGGAAGGATTGGTTGGAGCTTCAGTCCCAGGAGACATTTAAAAAAGGTTAAACCACCAACATTTAAGGCTTTTTAAAGGAGCACACGTCCCAATATGTTTGCTGCAAATGTTCCTTCTCCTGCTGCGCAGGTGGGTATTACACAGAGAGGCTGCTGGGTAAAACCGGTCTCAGGATGTTGGTCCTCAACACGAACCTATATTACGACCAAAACAAGTTGAACGTGGACTTGGGTGATCCGGCGAGCCAGTTTGCCTGGGCCGACCAAGTTCTCACAGAGGCAGCTAAAAACAACGAGAAGGTAAAGCACCTCGTCCATCAATGCATCACAACAATTTAACTTGGCAGCTTCGTACTCAGAAGTAGAATGTGTTGGGAACTTGCTGTTACATGTGATATAATAGAGAACAGTATAATGCATAATAAGCAGTTCCTCTTTTGTATGCTAACGCTGCGTTCCAGAGAACCATCCAAACCAGTTGGACGTGGGACTTAGGGCCAATTCCAATTCCTATCTTAACCCTCGAGCTCAACCCTTAATCTTAACTGGCCCTCAAAACCAAGTATTGAGGGTTATTTTGTCACTTAGAAATGGGACACCCCTTAAATGCAGATACTTCTTCAGACTGTAGGGGGCAGAATAACGCAAAAGCTGCGTCCAGTCTGTCAACTCCAACAAAAAAGAAGAAGAAGAAGAACACATTTACGTCAGGATTATTTATTACGATCCGTTTGTCAGTCAAGTTATTAGGTTGTCAGTTAGTTATAAGATGATACTCATACAAATACCACAACCACGGACATATTCAGCTGACAGTTACCACACACCACGGCTTATTGAAAAGTAAACCATAGCAAACCATCGCTTGTCCGGCCGGCTATTGACAAAAGATCGTAAAATAGAGACGTCAGTAATCCATAATATGGGCCTAAACTAAGATAATACAATGGTTTTCATCGTTTTTATATCTCTATCAACAAAGAAAATACTTCATTTGTAGCGTACTCGTTTTGCTGCTTTCGGCGCCATCTTTGTTTTGTCAAAACACGCGATGCATTCTCGGTGCATTCCAGCGCACTTTTTCTAGCTGGAGGTCAGATAAGTCACACGTCCAACTGGTTTGGATGGTTCTCTGAAACGCAGCATAATTATGAGTAATCGGAAAAAGAGGGTGCAAAACAGAGTGACCTTGAAGTTAAGCTCTCTCTGAAATATCTTTTTTTTATATCTTCTTTTTATAAACTAACTTTACATTTCACCAGGTCTACATAATTGGCCATGTCCCACCTGGGTTCTTTGAGAAGAAGAGAAGTAAGCCGTGGTTTGCGCCCAAGTTCAACCAGAAATACGTGGATTTAATCCAGAGGCATCATTCCGTCATCCTCGGGCAGTTCTTCGGCCATCACCACACGGACAGTTTTCGTATGTTCTACAGTTCAGAGGGTAAAGTCATTCTATTGCGACACTTCTTTTATGAAACCACGTAAACTTCACCCGCTTTAGAGCATTAGAGCCCGTCTGAAATCGCACGGGTTAACAAATCGCCTTAAACATCAAATTTAAGGACGCAACACAACGTACAAGACATGGGTCGAGGTTAATAACAACAACTAACATGGCTGCCTGCAGGGACTCAATAAAAGCTAGAATACTTGAAGAATCTGTCCACTGCTTTACCTTTTACCACCATTTTCTGACTGGAAACTTAAGTTTGTATTACTTTGTAAAGCATTCGCTCTCTGCACCAAAGTCTACAGGGAGAATTTGTCATGTTACATCACAGCACATAGGAGCTGTTGACCCTCTTCTGCCTCTGCAAGTCTGTCTGGGTCATTGTTGTGGTTGAAATCCTTTGACCAGGTTTATCTCAGGGACACAAATCTACCACACGAGGCAGCAGTAGACCAGCAGCGCCTGTTCTTGTGAACTTAAAAACGCCAAATTTCTCTATGGACATGGAAGAGATTTACAAATAGGGGTGGGGGAAAAAAAATCGATTCACATTGGAACCGCGACTCTAATCATCCACGATTCTGAATTGATTCATAAACTTCAAAAATCAATTTTTTTTTAAGTTTCTATTTTGAAAAACCACACAAAACACCAGTTTGTGTTATTTGTGCACACTTTATTTTTGTAACTTCTGTGAGAAAAGGCAGCTAGCCTAACCTTTTATTTATGCAAGTTATTTTTTTTTGTACAGCAAGTACGTTTTTATGTTTTGGCATGTGGCGCCACCTAACGCCGTCTACCAATCATTGCAGTCAGTAGAGTCTCAGCTGCCGAGCAACCACGGGTTGCCAGTTACGTTAAAAAGCGAAACCTAAAAGACCTCGGTATTTTGAATTTGAATGTAGTAACGGTTTTTGGCCACATTCTTACATATGGTGCCTTTGAGTTTGCCACATTATCACATTATCTTATACAAACTGTATTGTTTTGATGCCATAATTTGCCTAAACGCACTAAGCATTGTACCACTTTTTGAATCGAGAATCGTATGAATCGAGAATTGATTTCGAATCGAATCGCGAGCCACCCAAAGATTCACATCCCTATTTACAAACTTCATATTACAGTCAGAAAAGGCTGTCTAACAGCGAGACAAAGTGGAGAACATGTTTTAAGATATCAAGTGGCAAAAGATTATCGCCTAAAAAAAACAATAAAACAATTAAAATCAATTTTTTCCTGTGTGTCCTGCTGGCAGCCATGTTTGCAGTCATGTCTAAAGCGGATTCCCAGCACAGGGGACCTGAACTATCACATTTAACTCAAGGTCTACAGTTAAAAATAGGGACAAATGTATGTATGTATGTATGTATGTATGCAGTGTGGTTTCCTGCCGAGTTAAGAGAAGAAACAGACTTATTTATAAGTTGATGAGCTGAGATGGTGAGAGACAGAGACGTAGACGGACACACATTTTCTCACATAGTGAAGTGTTTACGACGGAGTACGAGTGCCACATTGAGAAAAAAAGGTTCACAAACTTCGAGGATAAAGTTGTAAATTTGTATAACATGTATATACATACAAATGTAGGTTTTCTTTCACTTACACAGGCTCTCCTATCAGTACGATGTTCCTCAGCCCAGGGGTAACTCCGTGGAAAACGACACTTCCTGGAGTCGTGGACGGAGCGAACAATCCTGGGATTCGCGTCTTTGAGTACGACACACAAACACTTCTGGTCAAAGTAAGGCAGCGGCAGACGGCGTCATCTCTACTCAAAAGATATTAGCGACCTCTTTTGACGACGTATAATACTGATTAAAATTCTCGTGGTTTTTATGATTCATTTTTTTTTTAACACGCTCAGGATGTGGTGACATACTACCTGAATCTGACGTATGCTAATATGGCCCGAGGGCGCTGGGAGAAGGAGTATCGCCTCACGGAGAGCTTCAGAGTACCAGACGCCTCCCCGGCTTCCATGCACCGGGTCCTGGAGCGCATCGCTAAAGACAATTGCTACCTACAGAAATACTACGAGTACAACTCTGTCAGCTACGATCTGTCAGAGTGCGACAGCGACTGCCGCGTTGACCATGTGTGTGCGGCCAGAGAGGTGGACTTCACCAGGTATGAGCACTGCCTGGAAAAAGAAGGGGCAGCTGCTATTTATGGTGGGTTGCTGCCAGTCCTCTCTGTGGTGCTTAGTCTGGTGTTTTCATAATCGTCATCTATCACCAGTGAGGTTTTAAAATATGTAAATGAAGATTCAAAACACTGACAAAAGTCGTCGTGTAAATTGTGAACATGTAAATATTTGTTAAAACGATAGATATCAATGTTATTGGTTATTGTTGTACGAGGTACAGACACACTGTCAGCGCTGTACGGGCTCGCTGCACTGGGAACTATCTTGAGGTTTTCAGTCAGCGAAAACATGAAAACCGATTGAAGCCACTTAACAAAAGGCTCATAGATTATAGAATCAGTCAATGATCCACTGCTGCCTCCACAGTCTGTGTGAAAAGTGCTGTTTCTGTGTCAGAGAATCACTCTTTGTATATCTTAACCACTTCTTCCCTGACCCTCTTTTTGGAGTCCCTGCTCGAAAATGACATGCCCAAACTAAATAGAGTAAATCTCTGCAGTTACAAGCTCTATGTTAATTATCTTGGTATCAAAATGAAGATAACACTTGTGAGATTCCACCAGAGGTGTAAGTGTCTCTGTCAGAGTAAATGTACATGGAACACAGCATAAATTAAGGATTTTTTCTCGCCTAAAAAAATATTGCATTTTAAAGCAAATATTGCCTTTAAAATATGCAGTAGGAGCTTAAAACACACACGGAGGTCATGTAACAACATGTGGACATGAGCTGTGCTACGTCTGATGCTGCTGAAGTGAAGCAGAGTAAAGTTACAGAGGTTTTAGTAAAGAGACGTCTAGGCGTTCTCTCTTTTGCCACATCTTGGGTACCAAATTATTAAAACCCATTTACTTTTATTTACATGTCACTATTGGTCTAAAAAGAACTTGTTTTGAAAAAAAAAGTATGATAACTCGCTGTAAATGGATGCTCCCTGTGCAGAACGTAATAACTCTGTGACTCTGCAGCGTCTTCAGTTACGCAGCGCCATAGCTCTGGTTTACCTTGGTCAATCAGGGTGATTGACAGCTCATTTTAAACCTCTAAACCGGTAGAATCAGTAGACAGTGTTACCTAAAGCTTATTATACTTCCTTTGATCTGTAATAATCAAATAAATCTGAAAGTTAAGTTCATTAAGTAACATTTGTGATACAAAAAACAATCAACAAGCTCTTAACTTTACCTACGTGGGCTCAATAGACTATGGTGCGGAAGAGTAAGTGCTTTACAAACTTCAGTTTCCAGTTGGAAAAAGGCTGACCCATTGGAAGACAAATGTGTGACCATATTCTTAAGTTATTGGAGAGATAAGCAGGGGTCGATTTCATTGTGTGAACTTTTTGTTAGGAGGCCAAAATCTATGTCTTCGCTATGTGTCTCAAGGTGGTTTGTGATGCAAGGGGTTAAAAAAAAAACCTCAACAATACATTAATGATCAAGTTTGAATGAGTGATTAACTAGAAGTGAAGCGGGAAAACACAACCTTTGCCTTTTAGAGTCTGTAGTGCAGGCTCTTCACCTTGATTTATTGGAACACTTCTTTTCCAGTCAATCACTTGTGATAAGTCTATGGTAAAATGACAATATCAGCAAAACAATAAATCTTGATCAATTAACTTATTCATGTCCATGTCACTTAAATGCTATGTAATGATTAAAGATTACGCTGTTATCTCATCTAGGACTAGGAAGATTTAATGAGTTTTTGATTACTGCCAGTAAACCAGAGGATTTCAAATGGGACTTTGAACTTGCTGCGATGACACGTTTATTGAGTATTCGCGTGCTTGCGCAGTGTATTGGATGCATAAAAAAACACTTACGTTCACACACTGTGGACTTGACGGTGTAGTCCAGTGTGTTCACATGATTAGCACCTGTTTAGCCGAAGTAAAAGGCATCGCGGCTGCCTGAAGAGCTTTGTCGTAGTCTTGGAGAGTGAATTCGGTGCAGATCGGAACGGTCAACTTCCCCTGTGCGATGAGGGAGCACAGTTCATCCAGCATGGCCCCGAACGCACCTTCATCTGAGGGGACAGTTAAGAGAGTGGTCAATAACATCGAGTGTGGGTGTCTCCATCTGTGACAAAAGACAAGCCCATGCTGAGCCCACCGTTCGCGTGGTCTCTCTTCCACTGTGTGACCCAGAATCCGCGGACCTTAACATCCTTAAAGATGAGAGCACTCTGGAGAGAGTTTGAGCGGTCAAAGGTTTAGTTACTGAGAAATAATATATCGGTAAAATGTGATGATAAATTTGGGGTTGGACTGAGGAGGCTGCATCTTACCACAGGGACAGTAACCGGTTGTTTGGCCATCCCACCGTACGTCACCATAGAGCCTCCAATTCTGGAGTAAAATTAAAATAAAGACTTTTAATCATTAGTTTGTCTCTGCAGTACAAGGGCATTAGAAATAACGCGTTAATAAAGATCAGTCGGCGTTCTCACCGAAGATGGCGAAGCAGCTCTGTTGCACTCTTGCCTCCGACTCCGTTTAATGCCAGTTTTGGCTTCGGACATGTCTGTAAAACAAAACATAACGGATTGAGAATCTTACACCGACAGACACACGATAATTATGTTTAAAGTGACAGTTTAAACATAGACGGGAACAGACACGGATGATCCTTCTCCAGGGTCTCTGCGGGTTTCAACAAGTTAAATTTCAAGACTTTTTAAGACTTTTTTAAGACCACAATGAATACAATTTAAGACCCATTTCAAATCCATACTGGCAAAATAGTACAAAAGACATGAAGGAAAATTGGAGCCACAAATTGTTGAACTTGCAATTCCGCTTAGCTGTGGGCTTTCATTAAGTTTACTGCGCTGCTATGCTAAGCTAATCTGTAACACACCGCGGCGCGCGCACAGCACGCTAGCTAGTGGTGTCCGATAAATTCTCACTTTAGTACCGTGTTCTATTTATGTTATCGCATCCTTTAAAAATTGTATTTAAGACCTTTTGTGAGATTTTAGGAGAATTTAAGACAGGCCTTAAATTCAAATTATTGGATTTAAGACTTTTTAAGACTTTTTAAGACCCCGCGGATACCCTGTTCTCACTGAAAACATGACATTTGTTAAGCCACTAACAAAAGCCTCATGTCATGAAATCTGTGTAACTATTTAAAATCTTAAATTTTTTGACATTGAAGCTCGAAAACTGGTCACTCTCCTGTACCAAAGTCCACAGAGAAAAGTGGCATTTTTGCTTGAATCTTCTTCTTCTTGTCTTGAAAGCTTTTGATTCGCCGCCGCCTCGTTCGGTAGATTTGTTTCACTGAGCGAATCCTGAACGAAGGAATTCAAACACCTAAATGACTAAGCTGCATGTTTGAACTAACTGGTGGAAAGCAGCGGTGGATGAAAAGCTTTAAAAAAAACACCACTTTTCTCAGTGGACTTTGGTTCAGGGAGTGAGGGGTTTTACAAGGCAACAAAAAAAATGCAGTGCCCAATAGCGAGATAAAGCAGCAGACGTACTCTTAAAATATCCCAGACTAAAACCCTTTTTTTCTTGAGAGTGAGCCGATTCCTGGCACGGTGGGAGAGCCAGGGACAGAGTCGGTGCTGAATATTGTGCCAGTACCTCGTACAACCACACTTCAAACAAACCGGCAAACATCAGACCCACAGACCTTGAAAAGTTCCTTGATCTCGGGCCGCCTCAGCGCCTCCTCTTTGATCACATGAGTTGCTCCAATGGCCTTCAACCTATCACTGAGATGTGTGTACTCTGGCCTTTGAAAAGGGAAGACGTGATGAGAATTTTCATTACAGTCATAAAATCAAAACACACCCATACAAAAAAAAAAGATATGTGTGTGTTACCCTAAGAGAAATAGACACTACTATCTCATGGCCAGGGACAAACTCATAACGCGACCAAACGTGCGACAGATTTAGTGTTGTTAACCTGTCTCGGACGACATTGATTGTGTTTACTCCTCTTGCAGCAGCAATCTGTATGACCGCCTGTCCCACTCCACTGTTGGCTGAGTTCTGGATCACTGTGTCACCTGGAAATACCACACGTGAAAGACACGTGAAGCCATGAATTAGCCCTCGCACTCTGCCGCACCTAAGTCAATTGAGAAAATCAGTGTTTTTAGCATTTGTAGACACATGAGTTTGTGTCACTTAGGTCAATCTGAGCAAATCATTTCAAATACAGGAGTCACAAAAATTACTAATTGGAACTTACAGATGGAACTTACTTACTTTCTCTATGGACTTTGGTGCAGGGAGTAAAGTTTTTTTTTATTTATTTTTTTTATAAAAAACTATTTTAATCAGCATCTCCTTCATATGGAGCCCCCGAAGTGACATGAGAAAAATAAATGACGATAAAAAATTTTGACGAAAAAAAAAAATATATATATATATTATTTTTTATATATATATATTTTTTAAATAATATATATATATATATATATATATATATTTTTTTCCATAATTTTTTGGAAACTCAAAAAATGAAAAATAATCAAGTTTTTTTTTCATCCGTTTTTTTCCCCATCTTTTTTTCTCTCATGTCACTTCGGGGGCTCCGTACTTTCACACTAGACACCATGAGAAAAAATAAATGGATTCCTCATCCGTCTGGCCCCGTTTACCTGGTTTAAGATCTTCAAAATCAGACAGCATCCTGAAGGCAGTGCATGGGTTCACCCCCAGTGTGGCAGCAGACAACAGGGGAATGTTATTTGGTACGCAGACGACGTCGTCTTCTGATAGCACTGCCTCTGTCCTCCATGTCCCTGCTCACACAAAGGCACAGAAGTCATGTTGTGAAACCTTACTGTGACCTTCTCGTCTCAGGCCCTGTCCCCAATGTCCACCCTCACAGACTCCCTGAATTAGGGCTGGTGAACTTGTGAAGTGTGTGAGGGCCCTCTAGTGTTCATTTTAAGCACTTTCAGGCCACTTTCCATGTATTCATCTTTGCTACTTTGGCAGTGAGAACATCCCACGGTTCATAGTGTCCGCAACCAATCCACAACAAAACAAAACAACAACAAGAAAACTGAACATAGAAGTGACCAACACTGTTGTTGACATTACAAGACAAAAAACTAAGTGTGTGATCAGAATGAGGTAAACCTATGTTATTAAGTTTATTAATCAATGACGAATCCATCATTGATCACAGACTGTGAGTCATCAGGAAGTAAACTAAATAAGAATTTTAAAAAAAGGTCAAAAACTCATCAAAATAATCAACCTTTTGGCGTCAGTAAGATATGAAACATTAAGTGTTGTCTCATTCCTGTTTGTAATATTTGGAGCTCCTCACACTCGAGACACTTAACAGGTGACATCGAGGGCTTAAAGATTGAGGGGGGACTTTGGGACTTGGCCGCAGACTTTGAATTTTAAGCTGTGATTTACCTAGACCAGCATCTTTTGGAATGACCCAGTCTCCAGTTTTGAGGGAGTTCACCTGGCTGCCCGCCTCTATGACTTCAGCCACACCTTCATTGCCCCCAACAGCCGGCAGGTCAGGCAGGATGGCATACGTACCTGAAAAAAAACAACTAGTTAGATCAGGGGTCTGCAACCTGCGGCTCTACATGAGCCACATGTGGCTCTTCAGCCACTCTGCAGTGGCTCCTTGTAACTTTAGAGATCAAGGCGACAAATAAAAGTGTTTTAATATCTTGTGCATCACATCCAACGTCGACGTAAAATGCAATATTCAGTACACGTTCGGATGTGTCCTGTCCATCTTTGGATCCTCGAGCACGAACAACATACAATCCAAATATTTGCTTCATTTATTTCAAAGTGGGTTCATTTGAATTTCTTTAATTTGCCACAAACAATGAAACAATGGAAGAACCAGGTCTACGGGGTCTAGAGGTTGGGTATAAACTGAACATGTTGTAGTTCTTAAACGTCACAAATGAAAGAGACTATTACTATTGTATATAGTTTGTCTGTATAAAAACCTTTATACGTGTTATTATCTTAATCTTTTGGGTTTTTTTGCAGCTCCAAATGAATTTTATTTGGTTGGAGAGACGACAAAATTTTCATCCTAAAAGTTGCAGACCCTGAGTTAGATAAACAACGTCTAAATTGAACAAAGAGATCTTCTTATATGTTCACTGCTGTCTTTCTCACCTTTTTGCATGAATGTTAAAATAAGGTTGCAGTATTTTATTATTTAATTGAGGCAGAATTTATAAGATGTTACATATCACATGATTTGTAAGCACTACTCATTTCCAATGCCTGCCACAATTCGGGCATTTAAAATGACATATGTACAGCATAATCACACGTGTAAAACATGTTTACCTTGTATCATGTTGATGTCAGATGGGTTGATAGGAGCTGCCAACATTTTAACGAGGACATCCTTTGCACCTACAGGAGGCAGATCTATATCCTCTAACCTGGTGAGAAAGATGTTCTTTATCTGACATAAAAAATTAATTCTGTATATCAACAAAGATATTATTATGGGCTTAAAAAAAAGGGGAAAATTAAACACACCAATGCACCACATTATTCAAGGTACAATTAAATAAATAATTGATAAGTAAATTAAGTGATGAGCAGCATAGCTCTTTATTTATTTTTAGTTTTTTATGACACTGTACATTTACTTGGGGGTAATTTGAGTACATTTTAATATTAGATTTGAATCAAATATTTATATAAATGCGCTTAATTCAAACATGCATCCCTAAGAATGAAAAACTGTTATAGTTTTTCTCAACTGTTTACACACAAATACTGGTACTTGAGACACAATGACCACAACCAGGTAACTCGTGCACCAACCCCCCTGAACCAACTCTGCTAAAGTGCAAGCACAATTCCTGCTTTACACTCAAATTGCAGTTCTAAAACACACTTTTTGAAAAAAACACTACACACAATTCTCTGCATTTGGCACAATTTTCATGAAGAAAATATCTTGTATTCACAAGAAACACACTGTCATTCAAAAATTCTTAAGTTAATTTGCCTACTATGCAAACTGACTCATAACATGGGAAAACACCTGTAGACCACTGTATGTGCAACTTTGTGTTGGTTGGGATGTACATTGTGTACATTGTTTTTGTGGGAAATAATTAGGAATACATGATATTTGTTACTGTGTTTTTGTGTGTTTTGAGTATAAAAACAATCCATCCATTATATACTGATTCATCCTCCACCAGAGGGTCGCGGGGTGACATAAGGCGAGTGGCGGGGTCACACCCTGGACAGTTCACCAGTCCATCACAGGGCCTATAAAAACAATATTCTAAAATATTTTACACACTTATGTATGTACTGTCTGTAGTAAGTGTAACACTAAACAAAAAAAGGCCTGATCAATTGAGAAGAAGTGTTTTCCATCACATCCAGCACATCAGTGTTCAACTGGTTCTTATGAATGTCTATTCATATGATGGTTTGCGTGTGTCATTTGAAAACAAAATACCATGAGGCATGCTTTCAGAAAATGTGTGTAAAACAATCGAGAAAAACTGTAATCTGTGTCAGAAACCACTGGGATAAAGCAAAACAGTGTGTATAGTTGGTCTCTAGGTGGCAGTAATGAGAATACTCAGACATGTGGTGCCCTACAATAAGACGAGGAAGACACCACACTCCAAGATAAGAGCCGCAAATGTGACATTTATGTGTGTTTTCGAACAATATATTTCACTCTAGAGATAAAACACTGATAAAATACTGATATAATGGAGAGGAAGTTGTTCATATGACCCACGTACGTGTGGTTGACCACCTAACTGCAGTGACAGGACAGAACAGTCCGATATTTACTATGGAAACAGGCTACATGTTGACTACAACTATGAGATAAAAGGTCCATTTGAATATGATTTAAACAGCGCTCTTACCGGACGACTTGAGACGCGTCTCCGTGTTTTCTGTACACGAGCGCTGAGCACGTTTGTGCGCGAAGTCCAGCGGAATAAGTGAAGTGACGCACGTTAGCCACGTTAGCATCGTCGCTTCGCCTCGTCAGCTTTAACCGAGCGGCGGTGAAGGTCGTCCGGCTCCAGGAACACACTCTGAGATGTGGCAGCCGCATTTCGACGCGATATTTCAGTGAATTAAAACAACGAAACGTAACAACAGTGAGCAGCGGTGACAGTTGCTCGTACAGCCAGAGTCCTTCTCACAGAGCGGCCATGTTGGACAGAGGTTTCAAACGTAAACAAAAAACAGCGACCCCTCTGGAGAAAAGCAGTACTTCTACTGAAATAGACGCGGCAAAGGCTGCCCTCCTCAGGTCCAGAGTGACTTAAAGGAGGGATTATTATTTGATAGGCAATGAATATTCTACATATTAGTATGTTTGTTTAAGTGTTCTATGCTCTAAAATAACACATATTTTTGTTTGCGTTGCCTTAGTGCAGTGTTTCCCCATCCCTGGTCCTCAGGGAACACTGCCCTGCCATGTTTTAGATGGTGCCCTGCTCCGACACACGTGATTCAGATGAAACATTACATTTTTGAAAAAAAAAAGAAGAAAAATTTAACAAAAGTTGAAACTTACATTTAAAAAAAAAAAATTAGGAAAAAAGTTGAAACTTAAATTTTTTGGGGGAAAAAATTTGAAGTATAACATAAAAAAAATTGACAAAAATCCAAAAAAATATATATATTTTTTTTTTAAAAAGACAAAAGCTGAAATATAGCATTTAAAAAATTCATATAAATATAAAAGTTAAAACATCATTTGAAACATTTTTTTAACAAAAGTTCAAACATTCAATTTTTGTGATTTTTTTTTTTTACAAAAGTTGAAACATTATAAAAATTTTTTTTACAAAAGTTGAAATGTTCAATTATTTGAATTTTTTTTTTTTTTACAAAAGTTCGTTATCAGGCTTCTGCAGAGCTTGATTAACGAGCTGACCTTTTATTTATTTATGAATCAGGTGTTTTTGGAGCAGGGCGACATGTAAAACATGTCAGGACAGTGTTCCCTGAGGATCAGGATTGGGAAACACTGCCTTAGTGTGTGCATTTTAAGCAACTTTATGGAGGTTGCCACCATGTGTCTACAGCAGCATGAATGGACAAACCAGCGTTTAGTAGCATCATGCCTGTAATGAGTCTGTGCCACATGCCAAAACATGATTTCAAAACATAAACATGATTTGCAGTCTGCAAATAATTTTTTTTAATGCAAATATTTTGTCTGTACTGTTGTTGTTGGTGAGTTCACTTTGTTATATGAACATTATTCCCGAGTCTTTGTGACATATTAGAGGATTTTATGTCTAAGTTGCTTTAGATTTATTACATGACTACAGCATACAGAATATAATTTGAATGTAGTAACCGTTTTTGGCCACATTCTTACATATGGCACCTTTAAGTATGTATTCACATTGGCAATGTTAATGACCACGAATGAAAAGCACACATGAATATGGACATTTATTAGGAAATGGAGCAGATCTTAACATATAGAAACATAATCACATCACGGTAATACTTTGAAAAGCCTACATGCTTTGCTCATCATTGACAAACTACAGCCACCAAATTGCCTGAGATGGAGATACTTGTAGGTTCACGGCAGTAAAACGCCGATAACATTCACCGGTAATAAATGCACTTTTTTTATTTTTTTTCCCCTGGAAGTATAGCTCTAATCATTTACCTGATAGGACAAAATACCACAAATCAAATGGCTGATGGTCACAAAGACCTGTTTTCCTGAGAGCACAGCAGTTTTAAACAGATCCTTAGATTTTTTTTATTTTTTTTTCAAGATATATCTAACCCATCTAACAACCAAAAAAAAAAAAAAATCACAACAACACACCACTGAGGGGTCAACCATAACAAACCCTACACAAACAGTGGGTGCAAGAATCACGTAGCTTTCACGGATGAGGTCGATCGTGGAAAGTGATCCGAATGACCCTCTTTTCGACGGAAAGAAAAGGAAGTTTAGCGCAAAAAAAATGCAGACAATTAAACAATTTATTCTAATCATGGCATTTTAACGCACAATATCACAATATTTCTGTCCTTTCACATCCTGAGTGTTAATTGTCACGACAGTGTTTATCCCTGGAATGCGACTTTCAAACTCGGAAAAAAAATCCCTATAAACTACTTCAAAGCGGACGATTCGAGTGCTAATGACACATTCTTTTTGTCGAAGGCATTGATAGTCTGAAACACCAAGTATCGGCCACGTTTAGAGAGACGAGACAACCCCCAGGTTATTATTATACTACTAACCCCCAATCCCTTTATAACAATATTCTACTACATCCCCATCTACGACGATTATAGAGGAAACAAATACAACAATAGCGGAACATTTTCTTCACATCATATCATATCATGTCACGTCAGAGAGGAGAAAAAATATAGATCATCACGTCATCATCATACAAGCGTGTGCATGAAAAGTTGAGTCAAGAATTCGCAATCTTTTATCATCTTATACTCGTTTTTTTTTTTAAGACATTGGAAAAGAAAACACTACCAAACCCATTTTCGCTGCCTCCGTCTTGTCCTGTATTTCACATCATAAACAAAAAAACAACAACAACAACAACAACTTTGTCCTGAACAACCACTCCTCTACTCTTTGCTGTCAATCTGAAGTAATCCCTGAGTTTTCAGATCGACATTTTCCTGAGACGAGACTATAAGAGTGGAGATACATTCCTTTTTTTTTTCTTCTTCTTCTTCTTCTTCTTCCTCCAACCAGCAACTTAATGTATGTGTCATATGAAAATCTAAAAAAATATAATATAAAATATGAAACATATATTCAAAAAACCTTAAAATGAATATATATATATAAAAAGAAATGAATGCATCTCACACGTGATTAGTGCAGAGTAACATTGCATTGGCTTTGGCATAGATAGCAGTGACTCTCTTCCGAAAGACTCATTGTGCACAAAAATAGGAAAAAAAAAAAAAAAAAGATAATCATAAACAACGCAAAACAACAAGAATAAAAGAAAAACTCACAGTTTAAATCAGCTCTCGTAAATACTCTGTACCTATACAGCATACTGTCACTCTTGCACGACAATATCTGCGTTTCGCGGTATTCATAACGCGCTGAATTATTCGAGACAATGATTTATCAAAGTGATACAAGTACCAAGAAACAAATATCAAAAAAAAAATGTGTGTTCCCCAAATATATTCTCGAGTCATGTGTAAGCTCTTATCGACATTTGACAGTTTTTTTTTGGCGGGAGCAGGAGAAGCTGCATCACTCTTGGATGAAAATAAATAAGTAGTATGTTTTTCTATTTAAAAAAAAAAAAAGGCTTTAGAATAATTTTACATTATATATTAATTGGGTGTAAAAGTCTCATCAGCGTCTCCTGTAAAACGGGAGTAAAAAGCTGATTAGCTAGCTAGCTAGTTCTACAGGGGCCGTACCCATGTTCCCCGCTGTTCGCCAACAAAAGGGTCCCCCAAGTGGGGAACATAGGACCTTTTTTGGGAAAGAACGGGGGAACATAGGCACGACCCACGTTCTACATGCCCCTCCGTGCGGGGTTGGTGTTCCTGAACTGCGACCCTACTAAGGGCCACAGGGAGGTAATGTCTTAAATAACTACCTAGAAATGGAATCGCACAGGATATAAACAAAAACACCAGAACTTCCCCACCGGCAAACATCATGATCTGATTCTGCCTCGTTCTATTCAAGTATCAAGAGGTGAGCTAGCCGGACTTCTCGCTATCTCAGTCCAGGTCAAGTATCTTATGAAAGGTCGCGGTTGTACGTTGTTTAGTGTGTAGTGTCACGTTTGACTGGAATTCTATCAAATCCATGTTGAGGTCGTTAAATAAAACAGCAGCCAATCGAGTTGGAATATACCACAGATAGAAAGACGACGAGGGGTCGAAACTCGGAGAAAGATTAAAGAGTAATTTAACACCAAACTATAGAGACTCATTGGATAGATCTTTTAAGTGTGGTTACACGAGGTGTCGACGCATAATCAACACTAGCTCTCGCTGATAAAAATGGCTGCCAGCAGGGGTCAGAAGGTCAACAACCACTTAACCACTTAGCAAAAGGCCCGTTTTCGTCTATACTATTTTAATAGGTTTGCCTCCTTTTCTCATAATATCTCCTTTTTTTGACTGGAAACCAACAACTCTACTGCACCAAAGTCCATAGAGAAAATCAGCTGATAAGTTTGTGTCACTGAGGTAAATACAAACAAAGGAAGATGACTAACTTGTGGACGTAGCAGTGGATTAGCAGTTTTTCTCATTTACACTATGATTTAAATTGATTTTCTCTTTAGATTTTGTGGGGAGTGACCGGTATACACACTCGTATTGGCGAGATAAATTGCCCGACACATTTAAAGGTGCCATATGTAAGAATGTGGCCAAAAACAGTTACTACACTCAAATTCAAAACACCGAGGTCTTTAAGGTTTTCGTTTTCTGACGTAACTGGCAACCCGTGGTTGCTCGGCAGCCGAGACTCTACTGACTGCAATGATTGGTAGATGGCGGCAGGTGGTGCCACATGACGCCAAAACATGATTTCAAAACATAAACATGA